>NW_025963598.1:0-300000 GCF_910591885.1 Bombus terrestris
TTGTCCCACGTTGTCCCACGTTGTCCCACGTTGTCCCACGTTGTCCCACGTTGTCCCACGTTGTCCCACGGTGTCCAACGATGTCCAACGGTGTCCAACGGTGTCCAACGATGTCCAACGGTGTCCAACGATGTCCAACGATGTCCAACGGTGTCCCACGATGTCCAACGATGTCCAACGATGTCCAACGGTGTCCAACGGTGTCCAACGGTGTCCCACGGTGTCCAACGGTGTCCCACGTTGTCCCACGTTGTCCCACGTTGTCCCACGTTGTCCCACGATGTCCCACATTGTCCAACGGTGTCCAACGGTGTCCAACGATGTCCAACGATGTCCAACGGTGTCCCCACGATGTCCAACGATGTCCAACGATGTCCAACGGTGTCCCACGTTGTCCCACGTTGTCCCACGTTGTCCCACGTTGTCCCACGTTGTCCCACGGTGTCCAACGATGTCCAACGGTGTCCCACGTTGTCCAACGGTGTCCCACGTTGTCCCACGTTGTCCCACGTTGTCCCACGTTGTCCCACGTTGTCCCACGTTGTCCCACGTTGTCCCACGTTGTCCCACGTTGTCCCACGTTGTCCCACGTTGTCCCACGTTGTCCCACGTGGTCCCACGTTGTCCCACGTTGTCCCACGGTGTCCAACGATGTCCAACGGTGTCCCACGATGTCCAACGATGTCCAACGATGTCCAACGGTGTCCAACGGTGTCCAACGTTGTCCCACGTTGTCCCACGTTGTCCCACGTTGTCCCACGTTGTCCCACGGTGTCCAACGATGTCCAACGGTGTCCAACGGTGTCCCACGGTGTCCAACGGTGTCCCACGTTGTCCCACGTTGTCCCACGTTGTCCCACGTTGTCCCACGTTGTCCCACGATGTCCCACGTTGTCCCACGTTGTCCCACGTTGTCCCACGTTGTCCCACGTTGTCCCACGTTGTCCCACGGTGTCCAACGATGTCCAACGGTGTCCAACGGTGTCCAACGATGTCCAACGGTGTCCAACGATGTCCAACGATGTCCAACGGTGTCCCACGATGTCCAACGGTGTCCAACGATGTCCAACGGTGTCCAACGGTGTCCAACGGTGTCCCACGGTGTCCAACGGTGTCCCACGTTGTCCCACGTTGTCCCACGTTGTCCCACGTTGTCCCACGATGTCCCACATTGTCCAACGGTGTCCAACGGTGTCCAACGATGTCCAACGATGTCCAACGGTGTCCCACGATGTCCAACGATGTCCAACGATGTCCAACGGTGTCCCACGTTGTCCCACGTTGTCCCACGTTGTCCCACGTTGTCCCACGTTGTCCCACGGTGTCCAACGATGTCCAACGGTGTCCCACGTTGTCCAACGGTGTCCCACGTTGTCCCACGTTGTCCCACGTTGTCCCACGTTGTCCCACGTCGTCCCACGTTGTCCCACGTTGTCCCACGTTGTCCCACGTTGTCCCACGTTGTCCCACGTTGTCCAACGATGTCCAACGTGGTCCCACGTTGTCCCACGTTGTCCCACGGTGTCCAACGATGTCCAACGGTGTCCCACGTTGTCCAACGGTGTCCCACGTTGTCCCACGTTGTCCCACGTTGTCCCACGTTGTCCCACGATGTCCCACGTTGTCCCACGTTGTCCCACGTTGTCCCACGTTGTCCCACGTTGTCCCACGTTGTCCCACGTTGTCCCACGTTGTCCCACGGTGTCCAACGATGTCCAACGGTGTCCAACGGTGTCCAACGGTGTCCAACGATGTCCAACGTTGTCCCACGTTGTCCCACGTTGTCCCACGTTGTCCCACGTGGTCCCACGTTGTCCCACGTTGTCCCACGGTGTCCAACGATGTCCAACGGTGTCCCACGTTGTCCAACGGTGTCCCACGTTGTCCCACGTTGTCCCACGTTGTGCCACGTTGTCCCACGATGTCCCACGTTGTCCCACGTTGTCCCACGTTGTCCCACGTTGTCCCACGATGTCCCACGTTGTCCCACGTTGTCCCACGTTGTCCCACGTTGTCCCACGGTGTCCAACGATGTCCAACGGTGTCCAGCGATGTCCAACGGTGTCCCACGTTGTCCCACGTTTTCCCACGTTGTCCCACGTTGTCCCACGGTGTCCAACGATGTCCAACGATGTCCAACGGTGTCCCACGTTGTCCCACGTTGTTCCATGGTTTCCCACGTTGTCCCACGTTGTCCCACGGTGTCCAACGATGTCCAACGGTGTCCAACGGTGTCCAACGGTGTCCCACGTTGTCCAACGGTGTCCCACGTTGTCCCACGTTGTCCCACGTTGTCCCACGTTGTCCCACGATGTCCCACGTTGTCCCACGTTGTCCCACGTTGTCCCACGGTGTCCAACGGTGTCCCACGTTGTCCAACGGTGTCCCACGTTGTCCCACGTTGTCCCACGTTGTCCCACGATGTCCCACGTTGTCCCACGTTGTCCCACGTTGTCCCACGTTGTCCCACGTTGTCCCACGTTGTCCCACGTTGTCCCACGTTGTCCCACGTTGTCCCACGTTGTCCCACGTTGTCCCACGGTGTCCAACGATGTCCAACGGTGTCCAACGGTGTCCCACGGTGTCCAACGGTGTCCCACGTTGTCCCACGTTGTCCCACGTTGTCCCACGTTGTCCCACGTTGTCCCACGATGTCCCACGTTGTCCCACGTTGTCCCACGTTGTCCCACGTTGTCCCACGTTGTCCCACGTTGTCCCACGGTGTCCAACGATGTCCAACGGTGTCCAACGGTGTCCAACGATGTCCAACGGTGTCCAACGATGTCCAACGATGTCCAACGGTGTCCCACGATGTCCAACGATGTCCAACGATGTCCAACGGTGTCCAACGGTGTCCAACGGTGTCCCACGGTGTCCAACGGTGTCCCACGTTGTGCCACGTTGTCCCACGTTGTCCCACGTTGTCCCACGATGTCCCACATTGTCCAACGGTGTCCAACGGTGTCCAACGGTGTCCAACGATGTCCAACGGTGTCCAACGATGTCCAACGATGTCCAACGGTGTCCCACGATGTCCAACGATGTCCAACGATGTCCAACGGTGTCCAACGGTGTCCAACGGTGTCCCACGGTGTCCAACGGTGTCCCACGTTGTGCCACGTTGTCCCACGTTGTCCCACGTTGTCCCACGATGTCCCACATTGTCCAACGGTGTCCAACGGTGTCCAACGATGTCCAACGGTGTCCAACGGTGTCCAACGGTGTCCAACGATGTCCAACGATGTCCAACGGTGTCCCACGATGTCCAACGATGTCCAACGATGTCCAACGGTGTCCCACGTTGTCCCACGTTGTCCCACGTTGTCCCACGTTGTCCCACGTTGTCCCACGGTGTCCAACGATGTCCAACGGTGTCCCACGTTGTCCAACGGTGTCCCACGTTGTCCCACGTTGTCCCACGTTGTCCCACGTTGTCCCACGTTGTCCCACGTTGTCCCACGTTGTCCCACGTTGTCCCACGTTGTCCCACGTTGTCCCACGTTGTCCCACGTTGTCCCACGTGGTCCCACGTTGTCCCACGTTGTCCCACGGTGTCCAACGATGTCCAACGGTGTCCCACGATGTCCAACGGTGTCCCACGTTGTCCCACGTTGTCCCACGTTGTCCCACGTTGTCCCACGTTGTCCCACGTTGTCCCACGTTGTCCCACGTTGTCCCACGTTGTCCCACGTTGTCCCACGTTGTCCCACGTTGTCCCACGTTGTCCCACGGTGTCCAACGATGTCCAACGGTGTCCAACGGTGTCCAACGGTGTCCAACGATGTCCAACGTTGTCCCACGTTGTCCCACGTTGTCCCACGTTGTCCCACGTGGTCCCACGTTGTCCCACGTTGTCCCACGGTGTCCAACGATGTCCAACGGTGTCCCACGTTGTCCAACGGTGTCCCACGTTGTCCCACGTTGTCCCACGTTGTGCCACGTTGTCCCACGATGTCCCACGTTGTCCCACGTTGTCCCACGTTGTCCCACGTTGTCCCACGTTGTCCCACGTTGTCCCACGTTGTCCCACGTTGCCCCACGTTGTCCCACGGTGTCCAACGATGTCCAACGGTGTCCAGCGATGTCCAACGGTGTCCCACGTTGTCCCACGTTTTCCCACGTTGTCCCACGTTGTCCCACGGTGTCCAACGATGTCCAACGATGTCCAACGGTGTCCCACGTTGTCCCACGTTGTTCCATGGTTTCCCACGTTGTCCCACGTTGTCCCACGTTGTCCCACGGTGTCCAACGATGTCCAACGGTGTCCAACGGTGTCCAACGGTGTCCCACGTTGTCCAACGGTGTCCCACGTTGTCCCACGTTGTCCCACGTTGTCCCACGTTGTCCCACGTTGTCCCACGTTGTCCCACGTTGTCCCACGTTGTCCCACGGTGTCCAACGGTGTCCCACGTTGTCCAACGGTGTCCCACGTTGTCCAACGGTGTCCCACGTTGTCCCACGTTGTCCCACGTTGTCCCACGTTGTCCCACGATGTCCCACGTTGTCCCACGTTGTCCCACGTTGTCCCACGTTGTCCCACGGTGTCCAACGGTGTCCCACGATGTCCAACGATGTCCAACGATGTCCAACGGTGTCCCACGTTGTCCCACGTTGTCCCACGTTGTCCCACGTTGTCCCACGTTGTCCCACGGTGTCCAACGATGTCCAACGGTGTCCCACGTTGTCCAACGGTGTCCAACGGTGTCCAACGGTGTCCAACGGTGTCCCACGTTGTCCCACGTTGTCCCACGTTGTCCCACGGTGTCCAACGATGTCCAACGTTGTCCCACGTTGTCCCACGGTGTCCAACGATGTCCAACGGTGTCCCACGTTGTCCAACGGTGTCCAACGGTGTCCAACGGTGTCCAACGGTGTCCCACGTTGTCCCACGTTGTCCCACGTTGTCCCACGGTGTCCAACGATGTCCAACGGTGTCCCACGTTGTCCCACGTTGTCCCACGTTGTCCCACGTTGTCCCACGTTGTCCCACGATGTCCCACGTTGTCCCACGTTGTCCCACGTTGTCCCACGTTGTCCCACGTTGTCCCACGTTGTCCCACGTTGTCCCACGTTGTCCCACGTTGTCCCACGTTGTCCCACGTTGTCCCACGGTGTCCAACGGTGTCCAACGATGTCCCACGTTGTCCCACGTTGTCCCACGTTGTCCCACGTTGTCCCACGATGTCCCACGTTGTCCCACGTTGTCCCACGTTGTCCCACGTTGTCCCACGTTGTCCCACGTTGTCCCACGTTGTCCCACGTTGTCCCACGTTGTCCCACGTTGTCCCACGTTGTCCCACGTTGTCCCACGGTGTCCAACGATGTCCAACGGTGTCCAGCGATGTCCAACGGTGTCCCACGTTGTCCCACGTTTTCCCACGTTGTCCCACGTTGTCCCACGGTGTCCAACGATGTCCAACGATGTCCAACGGTGTCCCACGTTGTCCCACGTTGTTCCATGGTTTCCCACGTTGTCCCACGTTGTCCCACGTTGTCCCACGGTGTCCAACGATGTCCAACGGTGTCCAACGGTGTCCAACGGTGTCCCACGTTGTCCAACGGTGTCCCACGTTGTCCCACGTTGTCCCACGTTGTCCCACGTTGTCCCACGTTGTCCCACGTTGTCCCACGTTGTCCAACGTTGTCCCACGGTGTCCAACGGTGTCCCACGTTGTCCAACGGTGTCCCACGTTGTCCCACGTTGTCCCACGGTGCCCCACGTTGCCCCACGATGTCCCACGTTGTCCCACGTTGTCCCACGTTGTCCCACGTTGTCCCACGTTGTCCCACGTTGTCCCACGGTGTCCAACGATGTCCAACGGTGTCCAGCGATGTCCAACGGTGTCCCACGTTGTCCCACGTTTTCCCACGTTGTCCCACGTTGTCCCACGTTGTCCCACGTTGTCCCACGTTGTCCCACGTTGTCCCACGTTGTCCCACGTTGTCCCACGGTGTCCAACTATGTCCAACGGTGTCCAGCGATGTCCAACGGTGTCCCACGTTGTCCCACGTTTTCCCACGTTGTCCCACGTTGTCCCACGGTGTCCCACGATGTCCAACGATGTCCAACGGTGTCCAGCGATGTCCAACGGTGTCCCACGTTGTCCCACGTTTTCCCACGTTGTCCCACGTTGTCCCACGGTGTCCAACGATGTCCAACGATGTCCAACGGTGTCCCACGTTGTCCCACGTTGTTCCATGGTTTCCCACGTTGTCCCACGTTGTCCCACGTTGTCCCACGGTGTCCAACGATGTCCAACGGTGTCCAACGGTGTCCAACGGTGTCCCACGTTGTCCAACGGTGTCCCACGTTGTCCCACGTTGTCCCACGTTGTCCCACGTTGTCCCACGATGTCCCACGTTGTCCCACGTTGTCCCACGGTGTCCAACGATGTCCAACGGTGTCCCACGTTGTCCAACGGTGTCCCACGTTGTCCCACGTTGTCCCACGTTGTTCCATGGTTTCCCACGTTGTCCCACGTTGTCCCACGTTGTCCCACGGTGTCCAACGATGTCCAACGGTGTCCAACGGTGTCCAACGGTGTCCAACGGTGTCCCACGTTGTCCCACGTTGTCCCACGTTGTCCCACGTTGTCCCACGTTGTCCCACGATGTCCCACGTTGTCCCACGTTGTCCCACGTTGTCCCACGTTGTCCCACGTGGTCCCACGTTGTCCCACGTTGTCCCACGGTGTCCAACGGTGTCGAACGATGTCCCACGTTGTCCCACGTTGTCCCACGTTGTCCCACGTTGTCCCACGTTGTCCCACGGTGTCCAACGGTGTCCAACGGTGTCCCACGTTGTCCCACGTTGTCCCACGTTGTCCCACGTTGTCCCACGTTGTCCCACGATGTCCCACGTTGTCCCACGATGTCCCACGTTGTCCCACGGTGTCCAACGGTGTCCAACGGTGTCCCACGGTGTCCAACGGTGTCCCACGTTGTCCCACGTTGTCCCACGTTGTCCCACGTTGTCCCACGTTGTCCCACGTTGTCCCACGTTGTCCAACGATGTCCAACGGTGTCCCACGTTGTCCCACGTTGTTCCATGGTTTCCCACGTTGTCCCACGTTGTCCCACGTTGTCCCACGGTGTCCAACGATGTCCAACGGTGTCCAACGGTGTCCAACGGTGTCCAACGGTGTCCCACGTTGTCCCACGTTGTCCCACGGTGTCCAACGATGTCCAACGGTGTCCCACGTTGTCCCACGTTGTCCCACGTTGTCCCACGTTGTCCCACGTTGTCCCACGTTGTCCCACGTTGTCCCACGGTGTCCAACGATGTCCAACGGTGTCCAACGGTGTCCAACGGTGTCCAACGATGTCCAACGTTGTCCCACGTTGTCCCACGTTGTCCCACGTTGTCCCACGTGGTCCCACGTTGTCCCACGTTGTCCCACGGTGTCCAACGATGTCCAACGGTGTCCCACGTTGTCCAACGGTGTCCCACGTTGTCCCACGTTGTCCCACGTTGTGCCACGTTGTCCCACGATGTCCCACGTTGTCCCACGTTGTCCCACGTTGTCCCACGTTGTCCCACGTTGTCCCACGTTGTCCCACGTTGTCCCACGTTGTCCCACGTTGTCCCACGGTGTCCAACGATGTCCAACGGTGTCCAGCGATGTCCAACGGTGTCCCACGTTGTCCCACGTTTTCCCACGTTGTCCCACGTTGTCCCACGGTGTCCAACGATGTCCAACGATGTCCAACGGTGTCCCACGTTGTCCCACGTTGTTCCATGGTTTCCCACGTTGTCCCACGTTGTCCCACGTTGTCCCACGGTGTCCAACGATGTCCAACGGTGTCCAACGGTGTCCAACGGTGTCCCACGTTGTCCAACGGTGTCCCACGTTGTCCCACGTTGTCCCACGTTGTCCCACGTTGTCCCACGGTGTCCCACGTTGTCCCACGTTGTCCCACGTTGTCCCACGGTGTCCAACGGTGTCCCACGTTGTCCAACGGTGTCCCACGTTGTCCAACGGTGTCCCACGTTGTCCCACGTTGTCCCACGTTGTCCCACGTTGTCCCACGATGTCCCACGTTGTCCCACGTTGTCCCACGTTGTCCCACGTTGTCCCACGGTGTCCAACGGTGTCCCACGATGTCCAACGATGTCCAACGATGTCCAACGGTGTCCCACGTTGTCCCACGTTGTCCCACGTTGTCCCACGTTGTCCCACGTTGTCCCACGGTGTCCAACGATGTCCAACGGTGTCCCACGTTGTCCAACGGTGTCCAACGGTGTCCAACGGTGTCCAACGGTGTCCCACGTTGTCCCACGTTGTCCCACGTTGTCCCACGGTGTCCAACGATGTCCAACGTTGTCCCACGTTGTCCCACGGTGTCCAACGATGTCCAACGGTGTCCCACGTTGTCCAACGGTGTCCAACGGTGTCCAACGGTGTCCAACGGTGTCCCACGTTGTCCCACGTTGTCCCACGTTGTCCCACGGTGTCCAACGATGTCCAACGGTGTCCCACGTTGTCCCACGTTGTCCCACGTTGTCCCACGTTGTCCCACGTTGTCCCACGATGTCCCACGTTGTCCCACGTTGTCCCACGTTGTCCCACGTTGTCCCACGTTGTCCCACGTTGTCCCACGTTGTCCCACGTTGTCCCACGTTGTCCCACGTTGTCCCACGTTGTCCCACGGTGTCCAACGGTGTCCAACGATGTCCCACGTTGTCCCACGTTGTCCCACGTTGTCCCACGTTGTCCCACGATGTCCCACGTTGTCCCACGTTGTCCCACGTTGTCCCACGTTGTCCCACGTTGTCCCACGTTGTCCCACGTTGTCCCACGTTGTCCCACGTTGTCCCACGTTGTCCCACGTTGTCCCACGTTGTCCCACGGTGTCCAACGATGTCCAACGGTGTCCAGCGATGTCCAACGGTGTCCCACGTTGTCCCACGTTTTCCCACGTTGTCCCACGTTGTCCCACGGTGTCCAACGATGTCCAACGATGTCCAACGGTGTCCCACGTTGTCCCACGTTGTTCCATGGTTTCCCACGTTGTCCCACGTTGTCCCACGTTGTCCCACGGTGTCCAACGATGTCCAACGGTGTCCAACGGTGTCCAACGGTGTCCCACGTTGTCCAACGGTGTCCCACGTTGTCCCACGTTGTCCCACGTTGTCCCACGTTGTCCCACGATGTCCCACGTTGTCCCACGTTGTCCCACGTTGTCCCACGGTGTCCAACGGTGTCCCACGTTGTCCAACGGTGTCCCACGTTGTCCCACGTTGTCCCACGTTGTCCCACGTTGCCCCACGATGTCCCACGTTGTCCCACGTTGTCCCACGTTGTCCCACGTTGTCCCACGTTGTCCCACGTTGTCCCACGGTGTCCAACGATGTCCAACGGTGTCCAGCGATGTCCAACGGTGTCCCACGTTGTCCCACGTTTTCCCACGTTGTCCCACGTTGTCCCACGTTGTCCCACGTTGTCCCACGTTGTCCCACGTTGTCCCACGTTGTCCCACGTTGTCCCACGGTGTCCAACTATGTCCAACGGTGTCCAGCGATGTCCAACGGTGTCCCACGTTGTCCCACGTTGTCCCACGTTGTCCCACGTTGTCCCACGGTGTCCCACGGTGTCCAACGCTGTCCAACGGTGTCCAGCGATGTCCAACGGTGTCCCACGTTGTCCCACGTTTTCCCACGTTGTCCCACGTTGTCCCACGGTGTCCAACGATGTCCAACGATGTCCAACGGTGTCCCACGTTGTCCCACGTTGTTCCATGGTTTCCCACGTTGTCCCACGTTGTCCCACGTTGTCCCACGGTGTCCAACGATGTCCAACGGTGTCCAACGGTGTCCAACGGTGTCCCACGTTGTCCAACGGTGTCCCACGTTGTCCCACGTTGTCCCACGTTGTCCCACGTTGTCCCACGATGTCCCACGTTGTCCCACGTTGTCCCACGGTGTCCAACGATGTCCAACGGTGTCCCACGTTGTCCAACGGTGTCCCACGTTGTCCCACGTTGTCCCACGTTGTTCCATGGTTTCCCACGTTGTCCCACGTTGTCCCACGTTGTCCCACGGTGTCCAACGATGTCCAACGGTGTCCAACGGTGTCCAACGGTGTCCAACGGTGTCCCACGTTGTCCCACGTTGTCCCACGTTGTCCCACGTTGTCCCACGTTGTCCCACGATGTCCCACGTTGTCCCACGTTGTCCCACGTTGTCCCACGTTGTCCCACGTGGTCCCACGTTGTCCCACGTTGTCCCACGGTGTCCAACGGTGTCGAACGATGTCCCACGTTGTCCCACGTTGTCCCACGTTGTCCCACGTTGTCCCACGTTGTCCCACGGTGTCCAACGGTGTCCAACGGTGTCCCACGTTGTCCCACGTTGTCCCACGTTGTCCCACGTTGTCCCACGTTGTCCCACGATGTCCCACGTTGTCCCACGATGTCCCACGTTGTCCCACGGTGTCCAACGGTGTCCAACGGTGTCCCACGGTGTCCAACGGTGTCCCACGTTGTCCCACGTTGTCCCACGTTGTCCCACGTTGTCCCACGTTGTCCCACGTTGTCCCACGTTGTCCAACGATGTCCAACGGTGTCCCACGTTGTCCCACGTTGTTCCATGGTTTCCCACGTTGTCCCACGTTGTCCCACGTTGTCCCACGGTGTCCAACGATGTCCAACGGTGTCCAACGGTGTCCAACGGTGTCCAACGGTGTCCCACGTTGTCCCACGTTGTCCCACGGTGTCCAACGATGTCCAACGGTGTCCCACGTTGTCCCACGTTGTCCCACGTTGTCCCACGTTGTCCCAAGTTGTCCCACGATGTCCCACGTTGTCCCACGTTGTCCCACGTTGTCCCACGTTGTCCCACGTTGTCCCACGTTGTCCCACGTTGTCCCACGTTGTCCAACGATGTCCAACGGTGTCCCACGTTGTCCCACGTTGTTCCATGGTTTCCCACGTTGTCCCACGTTGTCCCACGTTGTCCCACGGTGTCCAACGATGTCCAACGGTGTCCAACGGTGTCCAACGGTGTCCAACGGTGTCCCACGTTGTCCCACGTTGTCCCACGTTGTCCCACGGTGTCCAACGATGTCCAACGGTGTCCCACGTTGTCCCACGTTGTCCCACGTTGTCCCACGTTGTCCCAAGTTGTCCCACGATGTCCCACGTTGTCCCACGTTGTCCCACGTTGTCCCACGTTGTCCCACGTTGTCCCACGTTGTCCCACGTTGTCCCACGGTGTCCAACGATGTCCAACGGTGTCCAACGGTGTCCCACGGTGTCCAACGGTGTCCCACGTTGTCCCACGTTGTCCCACGTTGTCCCACGTTGTCCCACGTTGTCCCACGATGTCCCACGTTGTCCCACGTTGTCCCACGTTGTCCCACGTTGTCCCACGTTGTCCCACGTTGTCCCACGGTGTCCAACGATGTCCAACGGTGTCCAACGGTGTCCAACGGTGTCCAACGATGTCCAACGATGTCCAACGATGTCCAACGGTGTCCAACGATGTCCAACGATGTCCAACGGTGTCCCACGATGTCCAACGATGTCCAACGATGTCCAACGGTGTCCAACGATGTCCAACGGTGTCCAACGATGTCCAACGATGTCCAACGGTGTCCCACGATGTCCAACGATGTCCAACGATGTCCAACGGTGTCCAACGGTGTCCAACGGTGTCCCACGGTGTCCAACGGTGTCCCACGTTGTCCCACGTTGTCCCACGTTGTCCCACGTTGTCCCACGATGTCCCACGTTGTCCAACGGTGTCCAACGGTGTCCAACGGTGTCCCACGGTGTCCAACGGTGTCCCACGTTGTCCCACGTTGTCCCACGTTGTCCCACGTTGTCCCACGATGTCCCACGTTGTCCAACGGTGTCCAACGGTGTCCAACGATGTCCAACGATGTCCAACGGTGTCCCACGTTGTCCCACGTTGTCCCACGTTGTCCCACGTTGTCCCACGTTGTCCCACGGTGTCCAACGATGTCCAACGGTGTCCCACGTTGTCCAACGGTGTCCCACGTTGTCCCACGTTGTCCCACGTTGTCCCACGTTGTCCCACGTTGTCCCACGTTGTCCCACGTTGTCCCACGTTGTCCCACGTTGTCCCACGTTGTCCCACGTTGTCCCACGGTGTCCCACGTTGTCCCACGTTGTCCCACGTTGTCCCACGTTGTCCCACGGTGTCCAACGATGTCCAACGGTGTCCAACGGTGTCCCACGGTGTCCAACGGTGTCCCACGTTGTCCCACGTTGTCCCACGTTGTCCCACGTTGTCCCACGTTGTCCCACGTTGTCCCACGTTGTCCCACGTTGTCCCACGGTGTCCAACGATGTCCAACGGTGTCCAACGGTGTCCAACGGTGTCCAACGATGTCCAACGATGTCCAACGATGTCCAACGGTGTCCAACGATGTCCAACGATGTCCAACGGTGTCCCACGATGTCCAACGATGTCCAACGATGTCCAACGGTGTCCAACGATGTCCAACGGTGTCCAACGATGTCCAACGATGTCCAACGGTGTCCCACGATGTCCAACGATGTCCAACGATGTCCAACGGTGTCCAACGGTGTCCAACGGTGTCCCACGGTGTCCAACGGTGTCCCACGTTGTCCCACGTTGTCCCACGTTGTCCCACGTTGTCCCACGATGTCCCACGTTGTCCAACGGTGTCCAACGGTGTCCAACGATGTCCAACGATGTCCAACGGTGTCCCACGTTGTCCCACGTTGTCCCACGTGGTCCCACGTTGTCCCACGTTGTCCCACGGTGTCCAACGATGTCCAACGGTGTCCCACGTTGTCCCACGTTGTCCCACGTTGTCCCACGTTGTCCCACGTTGTCCAACGATGTCCAACGGTGTCCCACGTTGTCCCACGTTGTTCCATGGTTTCCCACGTTGTCCCACGTTGTCCCACGTTGTCCCACGGTGTCCAACGATGTCCAACGGTGTCCAACGGTGTCCAACGGTGTCCAACGGTGTCCCACGTTGTCCCACGTTGTCCCACGTTGTCCCACGGTGTCCAACGATGTCCAACGGTGTCCCACGTTGTCCCACGTTGTCCCACGTTGTCCCACGTTGTCCCACGTTGTCCCACGATGTCCCACGTTGTCCCACGTTGTCCCACGTTGTCCCACGTTGTCCCACGTTGTCCCACGTTGTCCCACGTTGTCCCACGTTGTCCCACGTTGTCCCACGTTGTCCCACGTTGTCCCACGTTGTCCCACGTTGTCCCACGTTGTCCCACGTTGTCCCACGGTGTCCAACGGTGTCCAACGATGTCCAACGTTGTCCCACGTTGTCCCACGTTGTCCCACGTTGTCCCACGATGTCCCACGTTGTCCCACGTTGTCCCACGTTGTCCCACGTTGTCCCACGTTGTCCCACGTTGTCCCACGTTGTCCCACGTTGTCCCACGTTGTCCCACGTTGTCCCACGTTGTCCCACGTTGTCCCACGGTGTCCAACGAAGTCCAACGGTGTCCAGCGATGTCCAGCGGTGTCCCACGTTGTCCCACGTTGTCCCACGTTGTCCCACGTTGTCCCACATTGTCCCACGTTGTCCCACGTTGTCCCACGTTGTCCCACGTTGTCCCACGTTGTCCCACGTTGTCCCACGTTGTCCCACGTTGTCCCACGTTGTCCCACGGTGTCCAACGATGTCCAACGGTGTCCAACGATGTCCCACGTTGTCCCACGTTGTCCCACGTTGTCCCACGTTGTCCCACGATGTCCCACGTTGTCCCACGTTGTCCCACGTTGTCCCACGTTGTCCCACGTTGTCCCACGTTGTCCCACGTTGTCCCACGTTGTCCCACGTTGTCCCACGTTGTCCCACGTTGTCCCACGGTGTCCAACGATGTCCAACGGTGTCCAACGGTGTCCCACGGTGTCCAACGGTGTCCCACGTTGTCCCACGTTGTCCCACGTTGTCCCACGTTGTCCCACGTTGTCCCACGATGTCCCACGTTGTCCCAAGTTGTCCCACGTTGTCCCACGTTGTCCCACGTTGTCCCACGTTGTCCCACGTTGTCCCACGGTGTCCAACGATGTCCAACGGTGTCCAACGGTGTCCAACGGTGTCCAACGATGTCCAACGATGTCCAACGATGTCCAACGGTGTCCAACGATGTCCAACGATGTCCAACGGTGTCCCACGATGTCCAACGATGTCCAACGATGTCCAACGGTGTCCAACGATGTCCAACGGTGTCCAACGATGTCCAACGATGTCCAACGGTGTCCCACGATGTCCAACGATGTCCAACGATGTCCAACGGTGTCCAACGGTGTCCAACGGTGTCCCACGGTGTCCAACGGTGTCCCACGTTGTCCCACGTTGTCCCACGTTGTCCCACGTTGTCCCACGATGTCCCACGTTGTCCAACGGTGTCCAACGGTGTCCAACGATGTCCAACGATGTCCAACGGTGTCCCACGATGTCCAACGATGTCCAACGATGTCCAACGGTGTCCCACGTTGTCCCACGTTGTCCCACGTTGTCCCACGTTGTCCCACGTTGTCCCACGGTGTCCAACGATGTCCAACGGTGTCCCACGTTGTCCAACGGTGTCCCACGTTGTCCCACGTTGTCCCACGTTGTCCCACGTTGTCCCACGTTGTCCCACGTTGTCCCACGTTGTCCCACGTTGTCCCACGTTGTCCCACGTTGTTCCACGTCGTCCCACGTTGTCCCACGGTGTCCAACGATGTCCAACGGTGTCCAACGGTGTCCCACGGTGTCCAACTGTGTCCCACGTTGTCCCACGTTGTCCCACGTTGTCCCACGTTGTCCCACGTTGTCCCACGATGTCCCACGTTGTCCCACGTTGTCCCACGTTGTCCCACGGTGTCCAACGGTGTCCCACGTTGTCTAACGGTGTCCCACGTTGTCCAACGGTGTCCCACGTTGTCCCACGTTGTCCCACGTTGTCCCACGTTGTCCCACGATGTCCCACGTTGTCCCACGTTGTCCCACGTTGTCCCACGTTGTCCCACGTTGTCCCACGATGTCCAACGATGTCCAACGATGTCCAACGGTGTCCCACGTTGTCCCACGTTGTCCCACGTTGTCCCACGTTGTCCCACGTTGTCCCACGGTGTCCAACGATGTCCAACGGTGTCCCACGTTGTCCAACGGTGTCCAACGGTGTCCAACGGTGTCCAACGGTGTCCCACGTTGTCCCACGTTGTCCCACGTTGTCCCACGGTGTCCAACGATGTCCAACGGTGTCCCACGTTGTCCCACGTTGTCCCACGTTGTCCCACGTTGTCCCACGTTGTCCCACGATGTCCCACGTTGTCCCACGTTGTCCCACGTTGTCCCACGTTGTCCCACGTTGTCCCACGTTGTCCCACGTTGTCCCACGTTGTCCCACGTTGTCCCACGTTGTCCCACGGTGTCCAACGGTGTCCAACGATGTCCCACGTTGTCCCACGTTGTCCCACGTTGTCCCACGTTGTCCCACGATGTCCCACGTTGTCCCACGTTGTCCCACGTTGTCCCACGTTGTCCCACGTTGTCCCACGTTGTCCCACGTTGTCCCACGTTGTCCCACGTTGTCCCACGTTGTCCCACGTTGTCCCACGGTGTCCAACGATGTCCAACGGTGTCCAACGGTGTCCAACGATGTCCCACGTTGTCCCACGTTGTCCCACGTTGTCCCACGTTGTCCCACGATGTCCCACGTTGTCCCACGTTGTCCCACGTTGTCCCACGTTGTCCCACGTTGTCCCACGTTGTCCCACGTTGTCCCACGTTGTCCCACGTTGTCCCACGTTGTCCCACGTTGTCCCACGGTGTCCAACGATGTCCAACGGTGTCCAGCGATGTCCAACGGTGTCCCACGTTGTCCCACGTTTTCCCACGTTGTCCCACGTTGTCCCACGGTGTCCAACGATGTCCAACGATGTCCAACGGTGTCCCACGTTGTCCCACGTTGTTCCATGGTTTCCCACGTTGTCCCACGTTGTCCCACGTTGTCCCACGGTGTCCAACGATGTCCAACGGTGTCCAACGGTGTCCAACGGTGTCCCACGTTGTCCAACGGTGTCCCACGTTGTCCCACGTTGTCCCACGTTGTCCCACGTTGTCCCACGATGTCCCACGTTGTCCCACGTTGTCCCACGTTGTCCCACGGTGTCCAACGGTGTCCCACGTTGTCCAACGGTGTCCCACGTTGTCCCACGTTGTCCCACGTTGTCCCACGTTGCCCCACGATGTCCCACGTTGTCCCACGTTGTCCCACGTTGTCCCACGTTGTCCCACGTTGTCCCACGTTGTCCCACGGTGTCCAACGATGTCCAACGGTGTCCAGCGATGTCCAACGGTGTCCCACGTTGTCCCACGTTTTCCCACGTTGTCCCACGTTGTCCCACGTTGTCCCACGTTGTCCCACGTTGTCCCACGTTGTCCCACGTTGTCCCACGTTGTCCCACGGTGTCCAACGATGTCCAACGGTGTCCAGCGATGTCCAACGGTGTCCCACGTTGTCCCACGTTTTCCCACGTTGTCCCACGTTGTCCCACGGTGTCCCACGATGTCCAACGATGTCCAACGGTGTCCAGCGATGTCCAACGGTGTCCCACGTTGTCCCACGTTTTCCCACGTTGTCCCACGTTGTCCCACGGTGTCCAACGATGTCCAACGATGTCCAACGGTGTCCCACGTTGTCCCACGTTGTTCCATGGTTTCCCACGTTGTCCCACGTTGTCCCACGTTGTCCCACGGTGTCCAACGATGTCCAACGGTGTCCAACGGTGTCCAACGGTGTCCCACGTTGTCCAACGGTGTCCCACGTTGTCCCACGTTGTCCCACGTTGTCCCACGTTGTCCCACGATGTCCCACGTTGTCCCACGTTGTCCCACGGTGTCCAACGATGTCCAACGGTGTCCCACGTTGTCCAACGGTGTCCCACGTTGTCCCACGTTGTCCCACGTTGTTCCATGGTTTCCCACGTTGTCCCACGTTGTCCCACGTTGTCCCACGGTGTCCAACGATGTCCAACGGTGTCCAACGGTGTCCAACGGTGTCCAACGGTGTCCCACGTTGTCCCACGTTGTCCCACGTTGTCCCACGTTGTCCCACGTTGTCCCACGATGTCCCACGTTGTCCCACGTTGTCCCACGTTGTCCCACGTTGTCCCACGTGGTCCCACGTTGTCCCACGTTGTCCCACGGTGTCCAACGGTGTCGAACGTTGTCCCACGTTGTCCCACGTTGTCCCACGTTGTCCCACGTTGTCCCACGGTGTCCCACGGTGTCCAACGGTGTCCAACGGTGTCCCACGTTGTCCCACGTTGTCCCACGTTGTCCCACGTTGTCCCACGTTGTCCCACGATGTCCCACGTTGTCCCACGTTGTCCCACGTTGTCCCACGTTGTCCCACGTTGTCCAACGGTGTCCCACGTTGTCCCACGTTGTCCCACGTTGTCCCACGTTGTCCCACGATGTCCCACGTTGTCCCACGTTGTCCCACGGTGTCCAACGATGTCCAACGGTGTCCCACGTTGTCCAACGGTGTCCCACGTTGTCCCACGTTGTCCCACGTTGTCCCACGTTGTCCCACGATGTCCCACGTTGTCCCACGGTGTCCAACGGTGTCCAACGGTGTCCCACGGTGTCCAACGGTGTCCCACGTTGTCCCACGTTGTCCCACGTTGTCCCACGTTGTCCCACGTTGTCCCACGTTGTCCCACGTTGTCCAACGATGTCCAACGGTGTCCCACGTTGTCCCACGTTGTTCCATGGTTTCCCACGTTGTCCCACGTTGTCCCACGTTGTCCCACGGTGTCCAACGATGTCCAACGGTGTCCAACGGTGTCCAACGGTGTCCAACGGTGTCCCACGTTGTCCCACGTTGTCCCACGGTGTCCAACGATGTCCAACGGTGTCCAACGTTGTCCCACGTTGTCCCACGTTGTCCCAAGTTGTCCCACGATGTCCCACGTTGTCCCACGTTGTCCCACGTTGTCCCACGTTGTCCCACGTTGTCCCACGTTGTCCCACGTTGTCCCACGGTGTCCAACGATGTCCAACGGTGTCCAACGGTGTCCCACGGTGTCCAACGGTGTCCCACGTTGTCCCACGATGTCCCACGTTGTCCCACGGTGTCCAACGGTGTCCAACGGTGTCCCACGGTGTCCAACGGTGTCCCACGTTGTCCCACGTTGTCCCACGTTGTCCCACGTTGTCCCACGTTGTCCCACGTTGTCCCACGTTGTCCAACGATGTCCAACGGTGTCCCACGTTGTCCCACGTTGTTCCATGGTTTCCCACGTTGTCCCACGTTGTCCCACGTTGTCCCACGGTGTCCAACGATGTCCAACGGTGTCCAACGGTGTCCAACGGTGTCCAACGGTGTCCCACGTTGTCCCACGTTGTCCCACGGTGTCCAACGATGTCCAACGGTGTCCCACGTTGTCCCACGTTGTCCCACGTTGTCCCAAGTTGTCCCACGATGTCCCACGTTGTCCCACGTTGTCCCACGTTGTCCCACGTTGTCCCACGTTGTCCCACGTTGTCCCACGTTGTCCCACGGTGTCCAACGATGTCCAACGGTGTCCAACGGTGTCCCACGGTGTCCAACGGTGTCCCACGTTGTCCCACGTTTTCCCACGTTGTCCCACGTTGTCCCACGGTGTCCAACGATGTCCAACGATGTCCAACGGTGTCCCACGTTGTCCCACGTTGTTCCATGGTTTCCCACGTTGTCCCACGTTGTCCCACGTTGTCCCACGGTGTCCAACGATGTCCAACGGTGTCCAACGGTGTCCAACGATGTCCAACGATGTCCAACGATGTCCAACGGTGTCCAACGATGTCCAACGATGTCCAACGGTGTCCCACGATGTCCAACGATGTCCAACGATGTCCAACGGTGTCCAACGATGTCCAACGGTGTCCAACGATGTCCAACGATGTCCAACGGTGTCCCACGATGTCCAACGATGTCCAACGATGTCCAACGGTGTCCAACGGTGTCCAACGGTGTCCCACGGTGTCCAACGGTGTCCCACGTTGTCCCACGTTGTCCCACGTTGTCCCACGTTGTCCCACGATGTCCCACGTTGTCCAACGGTGTCCAACGGTGTCCAACGATGTCCAACGATGTCCAACGGTGTCCCACGATGTCCAACGATGTCCAACGATGTCCCACGGTGTCCCACGTTGTCCCACGTTGTCCCACGTTGTCCCACGTTGTCCCACGTTGTCCCACGGTGTCCAACGATGTCCAACGGTGTCCCACGTTGTCCAACGGTGTCCCACGTTGTCCCACGTTGTCCCACGTTGTCCCACGTTGTCCCACGTTGTCCCACGTTGTCCCACGTTGTCCCACGTTGTCCCACGTTGTCCCACGTTGTTCCACGTCGTCCCACGTTGTCCCACGGTGTCCAACGATGTCCAACGGTGTCCAACGGTGTCCCACGGTGTCCAACGGTGTCCCACGTTGTCCCACGTTGTCCCACGTTGTCCCACGTTGTCCCACGTTGTCCCACGATGTCCCACGTTGTCCCACGTTGTCCCACGTTGTCCCACGGTGTCCAACGGGGTCCCACGTTGTCTAACGGTGTCCCACGTTGTCCAACGGTGTCCCACGTTGTCCCACGTTGTCCCACGTTGTCCCACGTTGTCCCACGATGTCCCACGTTGTCCCACGTTGTCCCACGTTGTCCCACGTTGTCCCACGTTGTCCCACGTTGTCCCACGATGTCCAACGATGTCCAACGATGTCCAACGGTGTCCCACGTTGTCCCACGTTGTCCCACGTTGTCCCACGTTGTCCCACGTTGTCCCACGGTGTCCAACGATGTCCAACGGTGTCCCACGTTGTCCAACGGTGTCCAACGGTGTCCAACGGTGTCCAACGGTGTCCCACGTTGTCCCACGTTGTCCCACGTTGTCCCACGGTGTCCAACGATGTCCAACGGTGTCCCACGTTGTCCCACGTTGTCCCACGTTGTCCCACGTTGTCCCACGATGTCCCACGTTGTCCCACGTTGTCCCACGTTGTCCCACGTTGTCCCACGTTGTCCCACGTTGTCCCACGTTGTCCCACGTTGTCCCACGTTGTCCCACGTTGTCCCACGGTGTCCAACGGTGTCCAACGATGTCCCACGTTGTCCCACGTTGTCCCACGTTGTCCCACGTTGTCCCACGATGTCCCACGTTGTCCCACGTTGTCCCACGTTGTCCCACGTTGTCCCACGTTGTCCCACGTTGTCCCACGTTGTCCCACGTTGTCCCACGTTGTCCCACGTTGTCCCACGGTGTCCAACGATGTCCAACGGTGTCCAGCGATGTCCAACGGTGTCCCACGTTGTCCCACGTTTTCCCACGTTGTCCCACGTTGTCCCACGGTGTCCAACGATGTCCAACGATGTCCAACGGTGTCCCACGTTGTCCCACGTTGTTCCATGGTTTCCCACGTTGTCCCACGTTGTCCCACGTTGTCCCACGGTGTCCAACGATGTCCAACGGTGTCCAACGGTGTCCAACGGTGTCCCACGTTGTCCAACGGTGTCCCACGTTGTCCCACGTTGTCCCACGTTGTCCCACGTTGTCCCACGATGTCCCACGTTGTCCCACGTTGTCCCACGTTGTCCCACGGTGTCCAACGGTGTCCCACGTTGTCCAACGGTGTCCCACGTTGTCCCACGTTGTCCCACGTTGTCCCACGTTGCCCCACGATGTCCCACGTTGTCCCACGTTGTCCCACGTTGTCCCACGTTGTCCCACGTTGTCCCACGTTGTCCCACGGTGTCCAACGATGTCCAACGGTGTCCAGCGATGTCCAACGGTGTCCCACGTTGTCCCACGTTTTCCCACGTTGTCCCACGTTGTCCCACGTTGTCCCACGTTGTCCCACGTTGTCCCACGTTGTCCCACGTTGTCCCACGTTGTCCCACGGTGTCCAACGATGTCCAACGGTGTCCAGCGATGTCCAACGGTGTCCCACGTTGTCCCACGTTTTCCCACGTTGTCCCACGTTGTCCCACGGTGTCCCACGGTGTCCAACGATGTCCAACGGTGTCCACCGATGTCCAACGGTGTCCCACGTTGTCCCACGTTTTCCCACGTTGTCCCACGTTGTCCCACGGTGTCCAACGATGTCCAACGATGTCCAACGGTGTCCCACGTTGTCCCACGTTGTTCCATGGTTTCCCACGTTGTCCCACGTTGTCCCACGTTGTCCCACGGTGTCCAACGATGTCCAACGGTGTCCAACGGTGTCCAACGGTGTCCCACGTTGTCCAACGGTGTCCCACGTTGTCCCACGTTGTCCCACGTTGTCCCACGTTGTCCCACGATGTCCCACGTTGTCCCACGTTGTCCCACGGTGTCCAACGATGTCCAACGGTGTCCCACGTTGTCCAACGGTGTCCCACGTTGTCCCACGTTGTCCCACGTTGTTCCATGGTTTCCCACGTTGTCCCACGTTGTCCCACGTTGTCCCACGGTGTCCAACGATGTCCAACGGTGTCCCACGGTGTCCAACGGTGTCCAACGGTGTCCCACGTTGTCCCACGTTGTCCCACGTTGTCCCACGTTGTCCCACGTTGTCCCACGATGTCCCACGTTGTCCCACGTTGTCCCACGTTGTCCCACGTGGTCCCACGTTGTCCCACGTTGTCCCACGGTGTCCAACGGTGTCGAACGATGTCCCACGTTGTCCCACGTTGTCCCACGTTGTCCCACGTTGTCCCACGTTGTCCCACGGTGTCCAACGGTGTCCAACGGTGTCCCACGTTGTCCCACGTTGTCCCACGTTGTCCCACGTTGTCCCACGTTGTCCCACGATGTCCCACGTTGTCCCACGTTGTCCCACGTTGTCCCACGTTGTCCCACGTTGTCCAACGGTGTCCCACGTTGTCCCACGTTGTCCCACGTTGTCCCACGTTGTCCCACGATGTCCCACGTTGTCCCACGTTGTCCCACGGTGTCCAACGATGTCCAACGGTGTCCCACGTTGTCCAACGGTGTCCCACGTTGTCCCACGTTGTCCCACGTTGTCCCACGTTGTCCCACGATGTCCCACGTTATCCCACGGTGTCCAACGGTGTCCAACGGTGTCCCACGGTGTCCAACGGTGTCCCACGTTGTCCCACGTTGTCCCACGTTGTCCCACGTTGTCCCACGTTGTCCCACGTTGTCCCACGTTGTCCCACGTTGTCCCACGTTGTCCAACGATGTCCAACGGTGTCCCACGTTGTCCCACGTTGTTCCATGGTTTCCCACGTTGTCCCACGTTGTCCCACGTTGTCCCACGGTGTCCAACGATGTCCAACGGTGTCCAACGGTGTCCAACGGTGTCCAACGGTGTCCCACGTTGTCCCACGTTGTCCCACGGTGTCCAACGATGTCCAACGGTGTCCCACGTTGTCCCACGTTGTCCCACGTTGTCCCACGTTGTCCCAAGTTGTCCCACGATGTCCCACGTTGTCCCACGTTGTCCCACGTTGTCCCACGTTGTCCCACGTTGTCCCACGTTGTCCCACGTTGTCCCACGGTGTCCAACGATGTCCAACGGTGTCCAACGGTGTCCCACGGTGTCCAACGGTGTCCCACGTTGTCCCACGTTGTCCCACGTTGTCCCACGTGGTCCCACGTTGTCCCACGTTGTCCCACGGTGTCCAACGATGTCCAACGGTGTCCCACGTTGTCCAACGGTGTCCCACGTTGTCCCACGTTGTCCCACGTTGTCCCACGTTGTCCCACGATGTCCCACGTTGTCCCACGGTGTCCAACGGTGTCCAACGGTGTCCCACGGTGTCCAACGGTGTCCCACGTTGTCCCACGTTGTCCCACGTTGTCCCACGTTGTCCCACGTTGTCCCACGTTGTCCCACGTTGTCCAACGATGTCCAACGGTGTCCCACGTTGTCCCACGTTGTTCCATGGTTTCCCACGTTGTCCCACGTTGTCCCACGTTGTCCCACGTTGTCCAACGATGTCCAACGGTGTCCCACGTTGTCCCACGTTGTTCCATGGTTTCCCACGTTGTCCCACGTTGTCCCACGTTGTCCCACGTTGTCCCACGTTGTCCCACGTTGTCCCACGGTGTCCAACGATGTCCAACGGTGTCCAACGGTGTCCAACGGTGTCCAACGATGTCCAACGATGTCCAACGATGTCCAACGGTGTCCAACGATGTCCAACGATGTCCAACGGTGTCCCACGATGTCCAACGATGTCCAACGATGTCCAACGGTGTCCAACGATGTCCAACGGTGTCCAACGATGTCCAACGATGTCCAACGGTGTCCCACGATGTCCAACGATGTCCAACGATGTCCAACGGTGTCCAACGGTGTCCAACGGTGTCCCACGGTGTCCAACGGTGTCCCACGTTGTCCCACGTTGTCCCACGTTGTCCCACGTTGTCCCACGATGTCCCACGTTGTCCAACGGTGTCCAACGGTGTCCAACGATGTCCAACGATGTCCAACGGTGTCCCACGTTGTCCCACGTTGTCCCACGTTTTCCCACGTTGTCCCACGTTGTCCAACGATGACCAACGGTGTCCCACGTTGTCCCACGTTGTTCCATGGTTTCCCACGTTGTCCCACGTTGTCCCACGTTGTCCCACGGTGTCCAACGATGTCCAACGGTGTCCAACGGTGTCCAACGGTGTCCAACGGTGTCCCACGTTGTCCCACGTTGTCCCACGTTGTCCCACGGTGTCCAACGATGTCCAACGGTGTCCCACGTTGTCCCACGTTGTCCCACGTTGTCCCACGTTGTCCCACGTTGTCCCACGTTGTCCCACGTTGTCCCACGTTGTCCCACGTTGTCCCACGTTGTCCCACGTTGTCCCACGTTGTCCCACGTTGTCCCACGTTGTCCCACGTTGTCCCACGTTGTCCCACGTTGTCCCACGTTGTCCCACGTTGTCCCACGTTGTCCCACGTTGTCCCACGGTGTCCAACGGTGTCCAACGATGTCCAACGTTGTCCCACGTTGTCCCACGTTGTCCCACGTTGTCCCACGATGTCCCACGTTGTCCCACGTTGTCCCACGTTGTCCCACGTTGTCCCACGTTGTCCCACGTTGTCCCACGTTGTCCCACGTTGTCCCACGTTGTCCCACGTTGTCCCACGTTGTCCCACGTTGTCCCACGGTGTCCAACGAAGTCCAACGGTGTCCAGCGATGTCCAACGGTGTCCCACGTTGTCCCACGTTGTCCCACATTGTCCCACGTTGTCCCACATTGTCCCACGTTGTCCCACGTTGTCCCACGTTGTCCCACGTTGTCCCACGTTGTCCCACGTTGTCCCACGTTGTCCCACGTTGTCCCACGTTGTCCCACGGTGTCCAACGATGTCCAACGGTGTCCAACGATGTCCCACGTTGTCCCACGTTGTCCCACGTTGTCCCACGTTGTCCCACGATGTCCCACGTTGTCCCACGTTGTCCCACGTTGTCCCACGTTGTCCCACGTTGTCCCACGTTGTCCCACGTTGTCCCACGTTGTCCCACGTTGTCCCACGTTGTCCCACGTTGTCCCACGGTGTCCAACGATGTCCAACGGTGTCCAACGGTGTCCCACGGTGTCCAACGGTGTCCCACGTTGTCCCACGTTGTCCCACGTTGTCCCACGTTGTCCCACGTTGTCCCACGATGTCCCACGTTGTCCCACGTTGTCCCACGTTGTCCCACGTTGTCCCACGTTGTCCCACGTTGTCCCACGGTGTCCAACGATGTCCAACGGTGTCCAACGGTGTCCAACGGTGTCCAACGATGTCCAACGATGTCCAACGATGTCCAACGGTGTCCAACGATGTCCAACGATGTCCAACGGTGTCCCACGATGTCCAACGATGTCCAACGATGTCCAACGGTGTCCAACGATGTCCAACGGTGTCCAACGATGTCCAACGATGTCCAACGGTGTCCCACGATGTCCAACGATGTCCAACGATGTCCAACGGTGTCCAACGGTGTCCAACGGTGTCCCACGGTGTCCAACGGTGTCCCACGTTGTCCCACGTTGTCCCACGTTGTCCCACGTTGTCCCACGATGTCCCACGTTGTCCAACGGTGTCCAACGGTGTCCAACGATGTCCAACGATGTCCAACGGTGTCCCACGATGTCCAACGATGTCCAACGATGTCCAACGGTGTCCCACGTTGTCCCACGTTGTCCCACGTTGTCCCACGTTGTCCCACGTTGTCCCACGGTGTCCAACGATGTCCAACGGTGTCCCACGTTGTCCAACGGTGTCCCACGTTGTCCCACGTTGTCCCACGTTGTCCCACGTTGTCCCACGTTGTCCCACGTTGTCCCACGTTGTCCCACGTTGTCCCACGTTGTCCCACGTTGTTCCACGTCGTCCCACGTTGTCCCACGGTGTCCAACGATGTCCAACGGTGTCCAACGGTGTCCCACGGTGTCCAACGGTGTCCCACGTTGTCCCACGTTGTCCCACGTTGTCCCACGCTGTCCCACGTTGTCCCACGTTGTCCAACGATGTCCAGCGGTGTCCCACGTTGTCCCACGTTGTTCCATGGTTTCCCACGTTGTCCCACGTTGTCCCACGTTGTCCCACGTTGTCCCACGTTGTCCCACGGTGTCCCACGGTGTCCAACGATGTCCAACGGTGTCCCACGTTGTCCCACGTTGTCCCACGTTGTCCCACGTTGTCCCACGTTGTCCCACGATGTCCCACGTTGTCCCACGTTGTCCCACGTTGTCCCACGTTGTCCCACGTTGTCCCACGTTGTCCCACGTTGTCCCACGTGGTCCCACGTTGTCCCACGTTGTCCCACGGTGTCCAACGATGTCCAACGGTGTCCCACGTTGTCCAACGGTGTCCCACGTTGTCCAACGGTGTCCCACGTTGTCCCACGTTGTCCCACGTTGTCCCACGTTGTTCCATGGTTTCCCACGTTGTCCCACGTTGTCCCACGTTGTCCCACGGTGTCCAACGATGTCCAACGGTGTCCAACGGTGTCCAACGGTGTCCAACGGTGTCCCACGTTGTCCCACGTTGTCCCACGTTGTCCCACGGTGTCCAACGATGTCCAACGGTGTCCCACGTTGTCCCACGTTGTCCCACGTTGTCCCACGTTGTCCCAAGTTGTCCCACGATGTCCCACGTTGTCCCACGTTGTCCCACGTTGTCCCACGTTGTCCCACGATGTCCCACGTTGTCCCACGTTGTCCCACGTTGTCCCACGTTGTCCCACGTTGTCCCACGTTGTCCCACGTTGTCCCACGTTGTCCCACGTTGTCCCACGTTGTCCCACGTTGTCCCACGTTGTCCCACGTTGTCCCACGTTGTCCCACGTTGTCCCACGGTGTCCAACGATGTCCAACGGTGTCCAACGGTGTCCAACGGTGTCCAACGGTGTCCCACGTTGTCCCACGTTGTCCCACGTTGTCCAACGGTGTCCCACGGTGTCCAACGGTGTCCCACGTTGTCCCACGTTGTCCCACGTTGTCCCACGTTGTCCCACGATGTCCCACGTTGTCCAACGGTGTCCAACGGTGTCCAACGATGTCCAACGATGTCCAACGGTGTCCCACGTTGTCCCACGTTGTCCCACGTTGTCCCACATTGTCCCACGTTGTCCCACGGTGTCCAACGATGTCCAACGGTGTCCCACGTTGTCCAACGGTGTCCCACGTTGTCCCACGTTGTCCCACGTTGTCCCACGTTGTCCCACGTTGTCCCACGTTGTCCCACGTTGTCCCACGTTGTCCCACGTTGTCCCACGTTGTCCCACGGTGTCCAACGATGTCCAACGGTGTCCAACGGTGTCCCACGGTGTCCAACGGTGTCCCACGTTGTCCCACGTTGTCCCACGTTGTCCCACGTTGTCCCACGTTGTCCCACGTTGTCCCACGTTGTCCAACGATGTCCAACGGTGTCCCACGTTGTCCCACGTTGTTCCATGGTTTCCCACGTTGTCCCACGTTGTCCCACGTTGTCCCACGGTGTCCAACGATGTCCAACGGTGTCCAACGGTGTCCAACGGTGTCCAACGGTGTCCCACGTTGTCCCACGTTGTCCCACGTTGTCCCACGGTGTCCAACGATGTCCAACGGTGCCCCACGTTGTCCCACGTTGTCCCACGTTGTCCCACGTTGTCCCACGTTGTCCCACGATGTCCCACGTTGTCCCACGTTGTCCCACGTTGTCCCACGTTGTCCCACGTTGTCCCACGTTGTCCCACGTTGTCCCACGTTGTCCCACGTTGTCCCACGTTGTCCCACGTTGTCCCACGTTGTCCCACGTTGTCCCACGTTGTCCCACGTTGTCCCACGGTGTCCAACGGTGTCCAACGATGTCCAACGTTGTCCCACGTTGTCCCACGTTGTCCCACGTTGTCCCACGATGTCCCACGTTGTCCCACGTTGTCCCACGTTGTCCCACGTTGTCCCACGTTGCCCCACGGTGTCCAACGATGTCCAACGGTGTCCAACGGTGTCCCACGGTGTCCAACGGTGTCCCACGTTGTCCCACGTTGTCCCACGTTGTCCCACGTTGTCCCACGTTGTCCCACGATGTCCCACGTTGTCCCACGTTGTCCCACGTTGTCCCACGTTGTCCCACGTTGTCAAACGTTGTCCCACGGTGTCCAACGATGTCCAACGGTGTCCAACGGTGTCCAACGGTGTCCAACGATGTCCAACGATGTCCAACGATGTCCAACGGTGTCCAACGATGTCCAACGATGTCCAACGGTGTCCCACGATGTCCAACGATGTCCAACGATGTCCAACGGTGTCCAACGATGTCCAACGGTGTCCAACGATGTCCAACGATGTCCAACGGTGTCCCACGATGTCCAACGATGTCCAACGATGTCCAACGGTGTCCAACGGTGTCCAACGGTGTCCCACGGTGTCCAACGGTGTCCCACGTTGTCCCACGTTGTCCCACGTTGTCCCACGTTGTCCCACGATGTCCCACGTTGTCCAACGGTGTCCAACGGTGTCCAACGATGTCCAACGATGTCCAACGGTGTCCCACGATGTCCAACGATGTCCAACGATGTCCAACGGTGTCCCACGTTGTCCCACGTTGTCCCACGTTGTCCCACGTTGTCCCACGTTGTCCCACGGTGTCCAACGATGTCCAACGGTGTCCCACGTTGTCCAACGGTGTCCCACGTTGTCCCACGTTGTCCCACGTTGTCCCACGTTGTCCCACGTTGTCCCACGTTGTCCCACGTTGTCCCACGTTGTCCCACGTTGTCCCACGTTGTTCCACGTCGTCCCACGTTGTCCCACGGTGTCCAACGATGTCCAACGGTGTCCAACGGTGTCCCACGGTGTCCAACGGTGTCCCACGTTGTCCCACGTTGTCCCACGTTGTCCCACGTTGTCCCACGTTGTCCCACGTTGTCCAACGATGTCCAACGGTGTCCCACGTTGTCCCACGTTGTTCCATGGTTTCCCACGTTGTCCCACGTTGTCCCACGTTGTCCCACGTTGTCCCACGTTGTCCCACGGTGTCCCACGGTGTCCAACGATGTCCAACGGTGTCCCACGTTGTCCCACGTTGTCCCACGTTGTCCCACGTTGTCCCACGTTGTCCCACGATGTCCCACGTTGTCCAACGGTGTCCAACGGTGTCCAACGATGTCCAACGATGTCCAACGGTGTCCCACGATGTCCAACGATGTCCAACGATGTCCAACGGTGTCCCACGTTGTCCCACGTTGTCCCACGTTGTCCCACGTTGTCCCACGTTGTCCCACGGTGTCCAACGATGTCCAACGGTGTCCCACGTTGTCCAACGGTGTCCCACGTTGTCCCACGTTGTCCCACGTTGTCCCACGTTGTCCCACGTTGTCCCAGGTTGTCCCACGTTGTCCCACGTTGTCCCACGTTGTCCCACGTTGTCCCACGTTGTCCCACGTTGTCCCACGTTGTCCCACGTTGTCCCACGTTGTCCCACGTTGTCCCACGGTGTCCAACGATGTCCAACGGTGTCCAGCGATGTCCAACGGTGTCCCACGTTGTCCCACGTTGTCCCACGTTGTCCCACGTTGTCCCACGTTGTCCCACGTTGTCCCACGTTGTCCCACGTTGTCCCACGTTGTCCCACGTTGTCCCACGTTGTCCCACGTTGTCCCACGTTGTCCCACGTTGTCCCACGGTGTCCAACGATGTCCAACGGTGTCCAACGATGTCCCACGTTGTCCCACGTTGTCCCACGGTGTCCAACGATGTCCAACGGTGTCCCACGTTGTCCCACGTTGTCCCACGTTGTCCCACGTTGTCCCACGTTGTCCCACGATGTCCCACGTTGTCCCACGTTGTCCCACGTTGTCCCACGTTGTCCCACGTTGTCCCACGTTGTCCCACGTTGTCCCACGTTGTCCCACGTTGTCCCACGTTGTCCCACGTTGTCCCACGTTGTCCCACGTTGTCCCACGTTGTCCCACGTTGTCCCACGGTGTCCAACGATGTCCAACGGTGTCCAACGGTGTCCAACGGTGTCCAACGGTGTCCCACGTTGTCCCACGTTGTCCCACGTTGTCCAACGGTGTCCCACGGTGTCCAACGGTGTCCCACGTTGTCCCACGTTGTCCCACGTTGTCCCACGTTGTCCCACGATGTCCCACGTTGTCCAACGGTGTCCAACAGTGTCCAACGATGTCCAACGATGTCCAACGGTGTCCCACGTTGTCCCACGTTGTCCCACGTTGTCCCACGTTGTCCCACGTTGTCCCACGGTGTCCAACGATGTCCAACGGTGTCCCACGTTGTCCAACGGTGTCCCACGTTGTCCCACGTTGTCCCACGTTGTCCCACGTTGTCCCACGTTGTCCCACGTTGTCCCACGTTGTCCCACGTTGTCCCACGTTGTCCCACGTTGTCCCACGTTGTCCCACGGTGTCCAACGATGTCCAACGGTGTCCAACGGTGTCCCACGGTGTCCAACGGTGTCCCACGTTGTCCCACGTTGTCCCACGTTGTCCCACGTTGTCCCACGTTGTCCCACGTTGTCCCACGTTGTCCAACGATGTCCAACGGTGTCCCACGTTGTCCCACGTTGTTCCATGGTTTCCCACGTTGTCCCACGTTGTCCCACGTTGTCCCACGGTGTCCAACGATGTCCAACGGTGTCCAACGGTGTCCAACGGTGTCCAACGGTGTCCCACGTTGTCCCACGTTGTCCCACGTTGTCCCACGGTGTCCAACGATGTCCAACGGTGCCCCACGTTGTCCCACGTTGTCCCACGTTGTCCCACGTTGTCCCACGTTGTCCCACGATGTCCCACGTTGTCCCACGTTGTCCCACGTTGTCCCACGTTGTCCCACGTTGTCCCACGTTGTCCCACGTTGTCCCACGTTGTCCCACGTTGTCCCACGTTGTCCCACGTTGTCCCACGTTGTCCCACGTTGTCCCACGTTGTCCCACGTTGTCCCACGTTGTCCCACGGTGTCCAACGGTGTCCAACGATGTCCAACGTTGTCCCACGTTGTCCCACGTTGTCCCACGTTGTCCCACGATGTCCCACGTTGTCCCACGTTGTCCCACGTTGTCCCACGTTGTCCCACGTTGTCCCACGGTGTCCAACGATGTCCAACGGTGTCCAACGGTGTCCCACGGTGTCCAACGGTGTCCCACGTTGTCCCACGTTGTCCCACGTTGTCCCACGTTGTCCCACGTTGTCCCACGATGTCCCACGTTGTCCCACGTTGTCCCACGTTGTCCCACGTTGTCCCACGTTGTCAAACGTTGTCCCACGGTGTCCAACGATGTCCAACGGTGTCCAACGGTGTCCAACGGTGTCCAACGATGTCCAACGATGTCCAACGATGTCCAACGGTGTCCAACGATGTCCAACGATGTCCAACGGTGTCCCACGATGTCCAACGATGTCCAACGATGTCCAACGGTGTCCAACGATGTCCAACGGTGTCCAACGATGTCCAACGATGTCCAACGGTGTCCCACGATGTCCAACGATGTCCAACGATGTCCAACGGTGTCCAACGGTGTCCAACGGTGTCCCACGGTGTCCAACGGTGTCCCACGTTGTCCCACGTTGTCCCACGTTGTCCCACGTTGTCCCACGATGTCCCACGTTGTCCAACGGTGTCCAACGGTGTCCAACGATGTCCAACGATGTCCAACGGTGTCCCACGATGTCCAACGATGTCCAACGATGTCCAACGGTGTCCCACGTTGTCCCACGTTGTCCCACGTTGTCCCACGTTGTCCCACGTTGTCCCACGGTGTCCAACGATGTCCAACGGTGTCCCACGTTGTCCAACGGTGTCCCACGTTGTCCCACGTTGTCCCACGTTGTCCCACGTTGTCCCACGTTGTCCCACGTTGTCCCACGTTGTCCCACGTTGTCCCACGTTGTCCCACGTTGTCCCACGTCGTCCCACGTTGTCCCACGGTGTCCAACGATGTCCAACGGTGTCCAACGGTGTCCCACGGTGTCCAACGGTGTCCCACGTTGTCCCACGTTGTCCCACGTTGTCCCACGTTGTCCCACGTTGTCCCACGTTGTCCAACGATGTCCAACGGTGTCCCACGTTGTCCCACGTTGTTCCATGGTTTCCCACGTTGTCCCACGTTGTCCCACGTTGTCCCACGTTGTCCCACGTTGTCCCACGGTGTCCCACGGTGTCCCACGGTGTCCAACGATGTCCAACGGTGTCCCACGTTGTCCCACGTTGTCCCACGTTGTCCCACGTTGTCCCACGTTGTCCCACGATGTCCCACGTTGTCCCACGTTGTCCCAGTTGTCCCACGTTGTCCCACGTTGTCCCACGTTGTCCCACGTTGTCCCACGTGGTCCCACGTTGTCCCACGTTGTCCCACGTTGTCCCACGTTGTCCCACGTTGTCCCACGTTGTCCCACGTTGTCCCACGTTGTCCCACGGTGTCCAACGATGTCCAACGGTGTCCAACGGTGTCCCACGGTGTCCAACGATGTCCAACGGTGTCCAACGGTGTCCCACGGTGTCCAACGGTGTCCCACGTTGTCCCACGTTGTCCCACGTTGTCCCACGTTGTCCCACGTTGTCCCACGATGTCCCACGTTGTCCCACGTTGTCCCACGTTGTCCCACGTTGTCCCACGTTGTCCCACGGTGTCCAACGATGTCCAACGGTGTCCAACGGTGTCCAACGGTGTCCAACGATGTCCAACGATGTCCAACGATGTCCAACGGTGTCCAACGATGTCCAACGATGTCCAACGGTGTCCCACGATGTCCAACGATGTCCAACGATGTCCAACGGTGTCCAACGATGTCCAACGGTGTCCAACGATGTCCAACGATGTCCAACGGTGTCCCACGATGTCCAACGATGTCCAACGATGTCCAACGGTGTCCAACGGTGTCCAACGGTGTCCCACGGTGTCCAACGGTGTCCCACGTTGTCCCACGTTGTCCCACGTTGTCCCACGTTGTCCCACGATGTCCCACGTTGTCCAACGGTGTCCAACGGTGTCCAACGATGTCCAACGATGTCCAACGGTGTCCCACGATGTCCAACGATGTCCAACGATGTCCAACGGTGTCCCACGTTGTCCCACGTTGTCCCACGTTGTCCCACGGTGTCCAACGATGTCCAACGGTGTCCAACGGTGTCCCACGGTGTCCAACGATGTCCAACGGTGTCCAACGGTGTCCCACGGTGTCCAACGGTGTCCCACGTTGTCCCACGTTGTCCAACGGTGTCGCACGTTGTCCCACGTTGTCCCACGTTGTTCCATGGTTTCCCACGTTGTCCCACGTTGTCCCACGTTGTCCCACGGTGTCCAACGATGTCCAACGGTGTCCAACGGTGTCCAACGGTGTCCAACGGTGTCCCACGTTGTCCCACGTTGTCCCACGTTGTCCCACGTTGTCCCACGTTGTCCCACGTTGTCCCACGATGTCCCACGTTGTCCAACGGTGTCCAACGGTGTCCAACGATGTCCAACGATGTCCAACGGTGTCCCACGATGTCCAACGATGTCCAACGATGTCCAACGGTGTCCCACGTTGTCCCACGTTGTCCCACGTTGTCCCACGTTGTCCCACGTTGTCCCACGGTGTCCAACGATGTCCAACGGTGTCCCACGTTGTCCAACGGTGTCCCACGTTGTCCCACGTTGTCCCACGTTGTCCCACGTTGTCCCACGTTGTCCCACGTTGTCCCACGTTGTCCCACGTTGTCCCACGTTGTCCCACGTTGTCCCACGTTGTCCCACGTTGTCCCACGTTGTCCCACGTTGTCCCACGTTGTCCCACGTTGTCCCACGGTGTCCAACGATGTCCAACGGTGTCCAGCGATGTCCAACGGTGTCCCACGTTGTCCCACGTTGTCCCACGTTGTCCCACGTTGTCCCACGTTGTCCCACGTTGTCCCACGTTGTCCCGCGTTGTCCCACGTTGTCCCACGTTATCCCACGTTGTCCAACGATGTCCAACGGTGTCCCACGTTGTCCCACGTTGTTCCATGGTTTCCCACGTTGTCCCACGTTGTCCCACGTTGTCCCACGGTGTCCAACGATGTCCAACGGTGTCCAACGGTGTCCAACGGTGTCCCACGTTGTCCCACGTTGTCCCACGTTGTCCCACGGTGTCCAACGATGTCCAACGGTGTCCCACGTTGTCCCACGTTGTCCCACGTTGTCCCACGTTGTCCCACGTTGTCCCACGGTGTCCCACGTTGTCCCACGTTGTCCCACGTTGTCCCACGTTGTCCCACGTTGTCCCACGTTGTCCCACGTTGTCCCACGTTGTCCCACGTTGTCCCACGTTGTCCCACGTTGTCCCACGTTGTCCCACGGTGTCCAACGGTGTCCCACGTTGTCCCACGTTGTCCCACGTTGTCCCACGTTGTCCCACGTTGTCCCACGGTGTCCAACGATGTCCAACGGTGTCCAGCGATGTCCAACGGTGTCCCACGTTGTCCCACGTTGTCCCACGTTGTCCCACGTTGTCCCACGTTGTCCCACGTTGTCCCACGTTGTCCCACGTTGTCCCACGATGTCCCACGTTGTCCCACGTTGTCCCACGTTGTCCCACGTTGTCCCACGTTGTCCCACGTTGTCCCACGTTGTGCCACGTTGTCCCACGTTGTCCCACGTTGTCCCACGTTGTCCCACGGTGTCCAACGATGTCCAACGGTGTCCAACGGTGTCCCACGGTGTCCAACGGTGTCCCACGTTGTCCCACGTTGTCCCACGTTGTCCCACGTTGTCCCACGTTGTCCCACGATGTCCCACGTTGTCCCACGTTGTCCCACGTTGTCCCACGTTGTCCCACGTTGTCAAACGTTGTCCCACGGTGTCCAACGATGTCCAACGGTGTCCAACGGTGTCCAACGGTGTCCAACGATGTCCAACGATGTCCAACGATGTCCAACGGTGTCCAACGATGTCCAACGATGTCCAACGGTGTCCCACGATGTCCAACGATGTCCAACGATGTCCAACGGTGTCCAACGATGTCCAACGGTGTCCAACGATGTCCAACGATGTCCAACGGTGTCCCACGATGTCCAACGATGTCCAACGATGTCCAACGGTGTCCAACGGAGTCCAACGGTGTCCCACGGTGTCCAACGGTGTCCCACGTTGTCCCACGTTGTCCCACGTTGTCCCACGTTGTCCCACGATGTCCCACGTTGTCCAACGGTGTCCAACGGTGTCCAACGATGTCCAACGATGTCCAACGGTGTCCCACGATGTCCAACGATGTCCAACGATGTCCAACGGTGTCCCACGTTGTCCCACGTTGTCCCACGTTGTCCCACGTTGTCCCACGTTGTCCCACGGTGTCCAACGATGTCCAACGGTGTCCCACGTTGTCCAACGGTGTCCCACGTTGTCCCACGTTGTCCCACGTTGTCCCACGTTGTCCCACGTTGTCCCACGGTGTCCCACGGTGTCCAACGATGTCCAACGGTGTCCCACGTTGTCCCACGTTGTCCCACGTTGTCCCACGTTGTCCCACGTTGTCCCACGATGTCCCACGTTGTCCCACGTTGTCCCACGTTGTCCCACGTTGTCCCACGTTGTCCCACGTTGTCCCACGTTGTCCCACGTGGTCCCACGTTGTCCCACGTTGTCCCACGTTGTCCCACGTTGTCCCACGTTGTCCCACGTTGTCCCACGTTGTCCCACGTTGTCCCACGGTGTCCAACGATGTCCAACGGTGTCCAACGGTGTCCCACGGTGTCCAACGATGTCCAACGGTGTCCAACGGTGTCCCACGGTGTCCAACGGTGTCCCACGTTGTCCCACGTTGTCCCACGTTGTCCCACGTTGTCCCACGTTGTCCCACGATGTCCCACGTTGTCCCACGTTGTCCCACGTTGTCCCACGTTGTCCCACGTTGTCCCACGGTGTCCAACGATGTCCAACGGTGTCCAACGGTGTCCAACGGTGTCCAACGGTGTCCAACGATGTCCAACGATGTCCAACGATGTCCAACGGTGTCCAACGATGTCCAACGATGTCCAACGGTGTCCCACGATGTCCAACGATGTCCAACGATGTCCAACGGTGTCCAACGATGTCCAACGGTGTCCAACGATGTCCAACGATGTCCAACGGTGTCCCACGATGTCCAACGATGTCCAACGATGTCCAACGGTGTCCAACGGTGTCCAACGGTGTCCCACGGTGTCCAACGGTGTCCCACGTTGTCCCACGTTGTCCCACGTTGTCCCACGTTGTCCCACGATGTCCCACGTTGTCCCACGGTGTCCAACGGTGTCCAACGATGTCCCACGATGTCCAACGGTGTCCCACGATGTCCAACGATGTCCAACGATGTCCAACGGTGTCCCACGTTGTCCCACGTTGTCCCACGTTGTCCCACGTTGTCCAACGATGTCCAACGGTGTCCCACGTTGTCCCACGTTGTCCCACGTTGTCCCACGATGTCCCACGTTGTCCCACGTTGTCCCACGGTGTCCAACGATGTCCAACGGTGTCCCACGTTGTCCAACGGTGTCGCACGTTGTCCCACGTTGTCCCACGTTGTTCCATGGTTTCCCACGTTGTCCCACGTTGTCCCACGTTGTCCCACGGTGTCCAACGATGTCCAACGGTGTCCAACGGTGTCCAACGGTGTCCCACGTTGTCCCACGTTGTCCCACGTTGTCCCACGTTGTCCCACGTTGTCCCACGTTGTCCCACGATGTCCCACGTTGTCCAACGGTGTCCAACGGTGTCCAACGATGTCCAACGATGTCCAACGGTGTCCCACGATGTCCAACGATGTCCAACGATGTCCAACGGTGTCCCACGTTGTCCCACGTTGTCCCACGTTGTCCCACGTTGTCCCACGTTGTCCCACGGTGTCCAACGATGTCCAACGGTGTCCCACGTTGTCCAACGGTGTCCCACGTTGTCCCACGTTGTCCCACGTTGTCCCACGTTGTCCCACGTTGTCCCACGTTGTCCCACGTTGTCCCACGTTGTCCCACGTTGTCCCACGTTGTCCCACGTTGTCCCACGTTGTCCCACGTTGTCCCACGTTGTCCCACGTTGTCCCACGTTGTCCCACGTTGTCCCACGTTGTCCCACGTTGTCCCACGTTGTCCCACGTTGTCCCACGTTGTCCCACGTTGTCCCACGTTGTCCCACGTTGTCCCACGGTGTCCAACGATGTCCAACGGTGTCCAGCGATGTCCAACGGTGTCCCACGTTGTCCCACGTTGTCCCACGTTGTCCCACGTTGTCCCACGTTGTCCCACGTTGTCCCACGTTGTCCCGCGTTGTCCCACGGTGTCCAACGATGTCCAACGGTGTCCAACGGTGTCCCACGGTGTCCAACGGTGTCCCACGTTGTCCCACGTTGTCCCACGTTGTCCCACGTTGTCCCACGTTGTCCCACGTTATCCCACGTTGTCCAACGATGTCCAACGGTGTCCCACGTTGTCCCACGTTGTTCCATGGTTTCCCACGTTGTCCCACGTTGTCCCACGTTGTCCCACGGTGTCCAACGATGTCCAACGGTGTCCAACGGTGTCCAACGGTGTCCCACGTTGTCCCACGTTGTCCCACGTTGTCCCACGGTGTCCAACGATGTCCAACGGTGTCCCACGTTGTCCCACGTTGTCCCACGTTGTCCCACGTTGTCCCACGTTGTCCCACGATGTCCCACGTTGTCCCACGTTGTCCCACGTTGTCCCACGTTGTCCCACGTTGTCCCACGTTGTCCCACGTTGTCCCACGTTGTCCCACGTTGTCCCACGTTGTCCCACGTTGTCCCACGTTGTCCCACGGTGTCCAACGGTGTCCCACGTTGTCCCACGTTGTCCCACGTTGTCCCACGTTGTCCCACGTTGTCCCACGTTGTCCCACGTTGTCCCACGGTGTCCAACGATGTCCAACGGTGTCCAGCGATGTCCAACGGTGTCCCACGTTGTCCCACGTTGTCCCACGTTGTCCCACGTTGTCCCACGTTGTCCCACGTTGTCCCACGTTGTCCCACGTTGTCCCACGTTGTCCCACGTTGTCCCACGTTGTCCCACGTTGTCCCACGTTGTCCCACGTTGTCCCACGTTGTCCCACGTTGTCCCACGTTGTCCCACGTTGTCCCACGTTGTCCCACGTTGTCCCACGGTGTCCAACGATGTCCAACGGTGTCCAACGGTGTCCCACGGTGTCCAACGGTGTCCCACGTTGTCCCACGTTGTCCCACGTTGTCCCACGTTGTCCCACGTTGTCCCACGATGTCCCACGTTGTCCCACGTTGTCCCACGTTGTCCCACGTTGTCCCACGTTGTCAAACGTTGTCCCACGGTGTCCAACGATGTCCAACGGTGTCCAACGGTGTCCAACGGTGTCCAACGATGTCCAACGATGTCCAACGATGTCCAACGGTGTCCAACGATGTCCAACGATGTCCAACGGTGTCCCACGATGTCCAACGATGTCCAACGATGTCCAACGGTGTCCAACGATGTCCAACGGTGTCCAACGATGTCCAACGATGTCCAACGGTGTCCCACGATGTCCAACGATGTCCAACGATGTCCAACGGTGTCCAACGGAGTCCAACGGTGTCCCACGGTGTCCAACGGTGTCCCACGTTGTCCCACGTTGTCCCACGTTGTCCCACGTTGTCCCACGATGTCCCACGTTGTCCAACGGTGTCCAACGGTGTCCAACGATGTCCAACGATGTCCAACGGTGTCCCACGATGTCCAACGATGTCCAACGATGTCCAACGGTGTCCCACGTTGTCCCACGTTGTCCCACGTTGTCCCACGTTGTCCCACGTTGTCCCACGGTGTCCAACGATGTCCAACGGTGTCCCACGTTGTCCAACGGTGTCCCACGTTGTCCCACGTTGTCCCACGTTGTCCCACGTTGTCCCACGTTGTCCCACGTTGTCCCACGTTGTCCCACGTTGTCCCACGTTGTCCCACGTTGTTCCACGTCGTCCCACGTTGTCCCACGGTGTCCAACGATGTCCAACGGTGTCCAACGGTGTCCCACGGTGTCCAACGGTGTCCCACGTTGTCCCACGTTGTCCCACGTTGTCCCACGTTGTCCCACGTTGTCCCACGTTGTCCAACGATGTCCAACGGTGTCCCACGTTGTCCCACGTTGTTCCATGGTTTCCCACGTTGTCCCACGTTGTCCCACGTTGTCCCACGTTGTCCCACGTTGTCCCACGGTGTCCCACGGTGTCCAACGATGTCCAACGGTGTCCCACGTTGTCCCACGTTGTCCCACGTTGTCCCACGTTGTCCCACGTTGTCCCACGATGTCCCACGTTGTCCCACGTTGTCCCACGTTGTCCCACGTTGTCCCACGTTGTCCCACGTTGTCCCACGTTGTCCCACGTGGTCCCACGTTGTCCCACGTTGTCCCACGTTGTCCCACGTTGTCCCACGTTGTCCCACGTTGTCCCACGTTGTCCCACGTTGTCCCACGGTGTCCAACGATGTCCAACGGTGTCCAACGGTGTCCCACGGTGTCCAACGATGTCCAACGGTGTCCAACGGTGTCCCACGGTGTCCAACGGTGTCCCACGTTGTCCCACGTTGTCCCACGTTGTCCCACGTTGTCCCACGTTGTCCCACGATGTCCCACGTTGTCCCACGTTGTCCCACGTTGTCCCACGTTGTCCCACGTTGTCCCACGGTGTCCAACGATGTCCAACGGTGTCCAACGGTGTCCAACGGTGTCCAACGGTGTCCAACGATGTCCAACGATGTCCAACGATGTCCAACGGTGTCCAACGATGTCCAACGATGTCCAACGGTGTCCCACGATGTCCAACGATGTCCAACGATGTCCAACGGTGTCCAACGATGTCCAACGGTGTCCAACGATGTCCAACGATGTCCAACGGTGTCCCACGATGTCCAACGATGTCCAACGATGTCCAACGGTGTCCAACGGTGTCCAACGGTGTCCCACGGTGTCCAACGGTGTCCCACGTTGTCCCACGTTGTCCCACGTTGTCCCACGTTGTCCCACGATGTCCCACGTTGTCCAACGGTGTCCAACGGTGTCCAACGATGTCCAACGATGTCCAACGGTGTCCCACGATGTCCAACGATGTCCAACGATGTCCAACGGTGTCCCACGTTGTCCCACGTTGTCCCACGTTGTCCCACGTTGTCCAACGATGTCCAACGGTGTCCCACGTTGTCCCACGTTGTCCCACGTTGTCCCACGATGTCCCACGTTGTCCCACGTTGTCCCACGGTGTCCAACGATGTCCAACGGTGTCCCACGTTGTCCAACGGTGTCGCACGTTGTCCCACGTTGTCCCACGTTGTTCCATGGTTTCCCACGTTGTCCCACGTTGTCCCACGTTGTCCCACGGTGTCCAACGATGTCCAACGGTGTCCAACGGTGTCCAACGGTGTCCAACGGTGTCCCACGTTGTCCCACGTTGTCCCACGTTGTCCCACGTTGTCCCACGTTGTCCCACGTTGTCCCACGATGTCCCACGTTGTCCAACGGTGTCCAACGGTGTCCAACGATGTCCAACGATGTCCAACGGTGTCCCACGATGTCCAACGATGTCCAACGATGTCCAACGATGTCCAACGGTGTCCCACGTTGTCCCACGTTGTCCCACGTTGTCCCACGTTGTCCCACGTTGTCCCACGGTGTCCAACGATGTCCAACGGTGTCCCACGTTGTCCAACGGTGTCCCACGTTGTCCCACGTTGTCCCACGTTGTCCCACGTTGTCCCACGTTGTCCCACGTTGTCCCACGTTGTCCCACGTTGTCCCACGTTGTCCCACGTTGTCCCACGTTGTCCCACGTTGTCCCACGTTGTCCCACGTTGTCCCACGTTGTCCCACGTTGTCCCACGGTGTCCAACGATGTCCAACGGTGTCCAGCGATGTCCAACGGTGTCCCACGTTGTCCCACGTTGTCCCACGTTGTCCCACGTTGTCCCACGTTGTCCCACGTTGTCCAACGTTGTCCCACGGTGTCCAACGATGTCCAACGGTGTCCAACGGTGTCCCACGGTGTCCAACGGTGTCCCACGTTGTCCCACGTTGTCCCACGTTGTCCCACGTTGTCCCACGTTGTCCCACGTTATCCCACGTTGTCCAACGATGTCCAACGGTGTCCCACGTTGTCCCACGTTGTTCCATGGTTTCCCACGTTGTCCCACGTTGTCCCACGTTGTCCCACGGTGTCCAACGATGTCCAACGGTGTCCAACGGTGTCCAACGGTGTCCAACGGTGTCCCACGTTGTCCCACGTTGTCCCACGTTGTCCCACGGTGTCCAACGATGTCCAACGGTGTCCCACGTTGTCCCACGTTGTCCCACGTTGTCCCACGTTGTCCCACGTTGTCCCACGATGTCCCACGTTGTCCCACGTTGTCCCACGTTGTCCCACGTTGTCCCACGTTGTCCCACGTTGTCCCACGTTGTCCCACGTTGTCCCACGTTGTCCCACGTTGTCCCACGTTGTCCCACGTTGTCCCACGTTGTCCCACGTTGTTCCACGTTGTCCCACGGTGTCCAACGTTGTCCCACGTTGTCCCACGTTGTCCCACGTTGTCCCACGTTGTCCCACGTTGTCCCACGTTGTCCCACGTTGTCCCACGTTGTCCCACGGTGTCCAACGGTGTCCAACGATGTCCCACGTTGTCCCACGATGTCCCACGTTGTCCCACGGTGTCCAACGATGTCCAACGGTGTCCAACGGTGTCCCACGGTGTCCAACGGTGTCCCACGTTGTCCCACGTTGTCCCACGTTGTCCCACGTTGTCCCACGGTGTCCCACGTTGTCCCACGTTGTCCCACGTTGTCCCACGTTGTCCCACGTTGTCCCACGATGTCCCACGTTGTCCCACGTTGTCCCACGTTGTCCCACGTTGTCCCACGGTGTCCAACGATGTCCAACGGTGTCCAGCGATGTCCAACGGTGTCCCACGTTGTCCCACGTTTTCCCACGTTGTCCCACGTTGTCCCACGGTGTCCAACGATGTCCAACGATGTCCAACGGTGTCCCACGTTGTCCCACGTTGTTCCATGGTTTCCCACGTTGTCCCACGTTGTCCCACGTTGTCCCACGGTGTCCAACGATGTCCAACGGTGTCCAACGGTGTCCAACGGTGTCCAACGGTGTCCCACGTTGTCCCACGTTGTCCCACGTTGTCCCACGATGTCCCACGTTGTCCCACGTTGTCCCACGTTGTCCCACGTTGTCCCACGATGTCCCAAGTTGTCCCACGTTGTCCCACGTTGTCCCACGTTGTCCGACGTTGTCCCACGTTGTCCCACGTTGTCCCACGTTGTCCCACGTTGTCCCACGTTGTCCCACGTTGTCCCACGGTGTCCAACGATGTCCAACGGTGTCCAACGGTGTCCCACGTTGTCCCACGTTGTCCCACGTTGTCCCACGTTGTCCCACGTTGTCCCACGTTGTCCCACGTTGTCCCACGTTGTCCAACGATGTCCAACGGTGTCCCACGTTGTCCCACGTTGTGCCACGTTGTCCCACGTTGTCCCACGTTGTCCCACGTTGTCCCACGTTGTCCCACGTTGTCCCACGTTGTCCCACGTTGTCCCACGTTGTCCCACGTTGTCCCACGTTGTCCCACGTTGTCCCACGTTGTCCCACGATGTCCCACGTTGTCCCACGTTGTCCCACGTTGTCCCACGTTGTCCCACGTTGTCCCACGTTGTCCCACGTTGTCCCACGTTGTCCCACGTTGTCCCACGTTGTCCCACGGTGTCCAACGGTGTCCCACGATGTCCCACGTTGTCCCACGTTGTCCCACGTTGTCCCACGTTGTCCCACGTTGTCCCACGTTGTCCCACGGTGTCCAACGATGTCCAACGATGTCCAACGGTGTCCCACGTTGTCCCACGTTGTCTCACGTTGTCCCACGTTGTCCCACGTTGTCCCACGTTGTCCCACGATGTCCCACGTTGTCCCACGTTGTCCGACGTTGTCCCACGTTGTCCCACGTTGTCCCACGTTGTCCCACGGTGTCCCACGATGTCCCACGTTGTCCCACGTTGTCCCACGTTGTCCCACGATGTCCCACGTTGTCCCACGTTGTCCCACGGAGTCCCACGATGTCCCACGTTGTCCCACGTTGTCCCACGTTGTCCCACGATGTCCCACGTTGTCCCACGTTGTCCCACGGTGTCCAACGATGTCCCACGTTGTCCCACGTTGTCCCACGGTGTCCAACGATGTCCAACGGTGTCCAGCGATGTCCAACGGTGTCCCACGTTGTCCCACGTTTTCCCACGTTGTCCCACGTTGTCCCACGTTGTCCCACGTTGTCCCACGTTGTCCCACGTTGTCCCACGTTGTCCCACGTTGTCCCACGGTGTCCAACGATGTCCAACGGTGTCCAGCGATGTCCAACGGTGTCCCACGTTGTCCCACGTTTTCCCACGTTGTCCCACGTTGTCCCACGGTGTCCAACGGTGTCCAACGATGTCCCACGTTGTCCCACGTTGTCCCACGTGGTCCCACGTTGTCCCACGTTGTCCCACGTTGTCCCACGATGTCCCACGTTGTCCCACGTTGTCCCACGTTGTCCCACGTTGTCCCACGTGGTCCCACGTTGTCCCACGTTGTCCCACGGTGTCCAACGGTGTCCAACGATGTCCCACGTTGTCCCACGTTGTCCCACGTTGTCCCACGTTGTCCCACGTTGTCCCACGATGTCCGACGTTGTCCCACGTTGTCCCACGTTGTCCCACGTTGTCCCACGTTGTCCCACGTGGTCTCACGTTGTCCCGCGTTGTCCCACGGTGTCCAACGATGTCCAACGGTGTCCCACGTTGTCCAACGGTGTCCCACGTTGTCCCACGTTGTCCCACGTTGTCCCACGTTGTCCCACGATGTCCCACGTTGTCCCACGTTGTCCCACGTTGTCCCACGTTGTCCCACGTTGTCCCACGTTGTCCCACGTTGTCCCACGTTGTCCCACGTTGTCCCACGTTGTCCCACGTTGTCCCACGTTGTCCCACGGTGTCCAACGATGTCCAACGGTGTCCAATGGTGTCCCACGGTGTCCAACGGTGTCCCACGTTGTCCCACGTTGTCCCACGTTGTCCCACGTTGTCCCACGTTGTCCCACGTTGTCCCACGTTGTCCAACGATGTCCAACGGTGTCCCACGTTGTCCCACGTTGTTCCATGGTTTCCCACGTTGTCCCACGTTGTCCCACGTTGTCCCACGGTGTCCAACGATGTCCAACGGTGTCCAACGGTGTCCAACGGTGTCCAACGGTGTCCCACGTTGTCCCACGTTGTCCCACGTTGTCCCACGGTGTCCAACGATGTCCAACGGTGTCCCACGTTGTCCCACGTTGTCCCACGTTGTCCCACGTTGTCCCAAGTTGTCCCACGATGTCCCACGTTGTCCCACGTTGTCCCATGTTGTCCCACGTTGTCCCACGTTGTCCCACGTTGTCCCACGTTGTCCCACGGTGTCCAACGATGTCCAACGGTGTCCAACGGTGTCCCACGGTGTCCAACGGTGTCCCACGTTGTCCCACGTTGTCCCACGTTGTCCCACGTTGTCCCACGTTGTCCCACGATGTCCCACGTTGTCCCACGTTGTCCCACGTTGTCCCACGTTGTCCCACGTTGTCCCACGGTGTCCAACGATGTCCAACGGTGTCCAACGGTGTCCAACGGTGTCCAACGATGTCCAACGATGTCCAACGATGTCCAACGGTGTCCAACGATGTCCAACGATGTCCAACGGTGTCCCACGATGTCCAACGATGTCCAACGATGTCCAACGGTGTCCAACGATGTCCAACGGTGTCCAACGATGTCCAACGATGTCCAACGGTGTCCCACGATGTCCAACGATGTCCAACGATGTCCAACGGTGTCCAACGGTGTCCAACGGTGTCCCACGGTGTCCAACGGTGTCCCACGTTGTCCCACGTTGTCCCACGTTGTCCCACGTTGTCCCACGATGTCCCACGTTGTCCAACGGTGTCCAACGGTGTCCAACGATGTCCAACGATGTCCAACGGTGTCCCACGATGTCCAACGATGTCCAACGATGTCCAACGGTGTCCCACGTTGTCCCACGTTGTTCCACGTTGTCCCACGTTGTCCCACGTTGTCCCACGTTGTCCCACGTTGTCCCACGTTGTCCCACGTTGTCCCACGTTGTCCCACGTTGTCCCACGTTGTCCCACGGTGTCCAACGATGTCCAACGGTGTCCAACGGTGTCCCACGGTGTCCAACGGTGTCCCACGTTGTCCCACGTTGTCCCACGTTGTCCCACGTTGTCCCACGTTGTCCCACGTTGTCCAACGATGTCCAACGGTGTCCCACGTTGTCCCACGTTGTTCCATGGTTTCCCACGTTGTCCCACGTTGTCCCACGTTGTCCCACGTTGTCCCACGTTGTCCCACGGTGTCCCACGGTGTCCAACGATGTCCAACTGTGTCCCACGTTGTCCCACGTTGTCCCACGTTGTCCCACGTTGTCCCACGTTGTCCCACGATGTCCCACGTTGCCCCACGTTGTCCCACGTTGTCCCACGTTGTCCCACGTTGTCCCACGTTGTCCCACGTTGTCCCACGTTGTCCCACGTTGTCCCACGGTGTCCAACGATGTCCAACGGTGTCCAACGGTGTCCAACGGTGTCCAACGGTGTCCCACGTTGTCCCACGTTGTCCCACGTTGTCCCACGTTGTCCCACGATGTCCCACGTTGTCCCACGTTGTCCCACGTTGTCCCACGATGTCCCACGTTGTCCCACGTTGTCCCACGTTGTCCCACGATGTCCCACGTTGTCCCACGTTGTCCCACGTTGTCCCACGTTGTCCCACGGTGTCCAACGATGTCCCACGGTGTCCAACGGTGTCCCACGCTGTCCAACGGTGTCCCACGTTGTCCCACGTTGTCCCACGTTGTCCCACGTTGTCCCACGTTGTCCCACGATGTCCCACGTTGTCCCACGTTGTCCGACGTTGTCCCACGTTGTCCCACGTTGTCCCACGTTGTCCCACGGTGTCCCACGATGTCCCACGTTGTCCCACGTTGTCCCACGTTGTCCCACGATGTCCCACGTTGTCCCACGTTGTCCCACGGTGTCCCACGATGTCCCACGTTGTCCCACGTTGTCCCACGTTGTCCCACGTTGTCCCACGTTGTCCCACGTTGTCCCACGGTGTCCAACGCTGTCCCACGTTGTCCCACGTTGTCCCACGGTGTCCAACGATGTCCAACGGTGTCCAGCGATGTCCAACGGTGTCCCACGTTGTCCCACGTTTTCCCACGTTGTCCCACGTTGTCCCACGTTGTCCCACGTTGTCCCACGTTGTCCCACGTTGTCCCACGTTGTCCCACGTTGTCCCACGGTGTCCAACGATGTCCAACGGTGTCCAGCGATGTCCAACGGTGTCCCACGTTGTCCCACGTTTTCCCACGTTGTCCCACGTTGTCCCACGGTGTCCAACGGTGTCCAACGATGTCCCACGTTGTCCCACGTTGTCCCACGTTGTCCCACGTTGTCCCACGTTGTCCCACGTTGTCCCACGTTGTCCCACGTTGTCCCACGTTGTCCCACGTTGTCCCACGGTGTCCAACGATGTCCAACGGTGTCCAATGGTGTCCCACGGTGTCCAACGGTGTCCCACGTTGTCCCACGTTGTCCCACGTTGTCCCACGTTGTCCCACGTTGTCCCACGTTGTCCCACGTTGTCCAACGATGTCCAACGGTGTCCCACGTTGTCCCACGTTGTTCCATGGTTTCCCACGTTGTCCCACGTTGTCCCACGTTGTCCCACGGTGTCCAACGATGTCCAACGGTGTCCAACGGTGTCCAACGGTGTCCAACGGTGTCCCACGTTGTCCCACGTTGTCCCACGTTGTCCCACGGTGTCCAACGATGTCCAACGGTGTCCCACGTTGTCCCACGTTGTCCCACGTTGTCCCACGTTGTCCAAAGTTGTCCCACGATGTCCCACGTTGTCCCACGTTGTCCCACGTTGTCCCACGTTGTCCCACGTTGTCCCACGTTGTCCCACGTTGTCCCACGGTGTCCAACGATGTCCAACGGTGTCCAACGGTGTCCCACGGTGTCCAACGGTGTCCCACGTTGTCCCACGTTGTCCCACGTTGTCCCACATTGTCCCACGTTGTCCCACGATGTCCCACGTTGTCCCACGTTGTCCCACGTTGTCCCACGTTGTCCCACGTTGTCCCACGTTGTCCCACGGTGTCCAACGATGTCCAACGGTGTCCAACGGTGTCCAACGGTGTCCAACGATGTCCAACGATGTCCAACGATGTCCAACGGTGTCCAACGATGTCCAACGATGTCCAACGGTGTCCCACGATGTCCAACGATGTCCAACGATGTCCAACGGTGTCCAACGATGTCCAACGGTGTCCAACGATGTCCAACGATGTCCAACGGTGTCCCACGATGTCCAACGATGTCCAACGATGTCCAACGGTGTCCAACGGTGTCCAACGGTGTCCCACGGTGTCCAACGGTGTCCCACGTTGTCCCACGTTGTCCCACGTTGTCCCACGTTGTCCCACGATGTCCCACGTTGTCCAACGGTGTCCAACGATGTCCAACGATGTCCAACGATGTCCAACGGTGTCCCACGATGTCCAACGATGTCCAACGATGTCCAACGGTGTCCCACGTTGTCCCACGTTGTCCCACGTTGTCCCACGTTGTCCCACGTTGTCCCACGGTGTCCAACGATGTCCAACGGTGTCCCACGTTGTCCAACGGTGTCCCACGTTGTCCCACGTTGTCCCACGTTGTCCCACGTTGTCCCACGTTGTCCCACGTTGTCCCACGTTGTCCCACGTTGTCCCACGTTGTCCCACGTTGTCCCACGTTGTCCCACGGTGTCCAACGATGTCCAACGGTGTCCAACGGTGTCCCACGGTGTCCAACGGTGTCCCACGTTGTCCCACGTTGTCCCACGTTGTCCCACGTTGTCCCACGTTGTCCCACGTTGTCCAACGATGTCCAACGGTGTCCCACGTTGTCCCACGTTGTTCCATGGTTTCCCACGTTGTCCCACGTTGTCCCACGTTGTCCCACGTTGTCCCACGTTGTCCCACGGTGTCCCACGGTGTCCAACGATGTCCAACTGTGTCCCACGTTGTCCCACGTTGTCCCACGTTGTCCCACGTTGTCCCACGTTGTCCCACGATGTCCCACGTTGTCCCACGTTGTCCCACGTTGTCCCACGTTGTCCCACGTTGTCCCACGTTGTCCCACGTTGTCCCACGTTGTCCCACGTTGTCCCACGTTGTCCCACGGTGTCCCACGGTGTCCAACGATGTCCAACGGTGTCCCACGTTGTCCCACGTTGTCCCACGTTGTCCCACGTTGTCCCAAGTTGTCCCACGTTGTCCCACGTTGTCCCACGTTGTCCCACGTTGTCCCACGTTGTCCCACGTTGTCCCACGTTGTCCCACGTTGTCCCACGTTGTCCCACGGTGTCCAACGATGTCCAACGGTGTCCAACGGTGTCCCACGGTGTCCAACGGTGTCCCACGTTGTCCCACGTTGTCCCACGTTGTCCCACCTTGTCCCACGTTGTCCCACGTTGTCCCACGTTGTCCAACGATGTCCAACGGTGTCCCACGTTGTCCCACGTTGTTCCATGGTTTCCCACGTTGTCCCACGTTGTCCCACGTTGTCCCACGGTGTCCAACGATGTCCAACGGTGTCCAACGGTGTCCAACGGTGTCCCACGTTGTCCCACGTTGTCCCACGTTGTCCCACGTTGTCCCACGTTGTCCCACGTTGTCCCACGTTGTCCCACGTTGTCCCACGTTGTCCCACGTTGTCCCACGGTGTCCAACGATGTCCAACGGTGTCCAACGGTGTCCCACGGTGTCCAACGGTGTCCCACGTTGTCCCACGTTGTCCCACGTTGTCCCACGTTGTCCCACGTTGTCCCACGGTGTCCCACGTTGTCCCACGTTGTCCCACGTTGTCCCACGTTGTCCCACGTTGTCCCACGTTGTCCCACGGTGTCCAACGATGTCCAACGGTGTCCAACGGTGTCCAACGGTGTCCAACGATGTCCAACGATGTCCAACGATGTCCAACGATGTCCAACGATGTCCAACGGTGTCCCACGATGTCCAACGATGTCCAACGGTGTCCCACGTTGTCCCACGTTGTTCCATGGTTTCCCACGTTGTCCCACGTTGTCCCACGTTGTCCCACGTTGTCCCACGTTGTCCCACGGTGTCCCACGGTGTCCAACGATGTCCAACGGTGTCCCACGTTGTCCCACGTTGTCCCACGTTGTCCCACGTTGTCCCACGTTGTCCCACGATGTCCCACGTTGTCCCACGTTGTCCCACGTTGTCCCACGTTGTCCCACGTTGTCCCACGTTGTCCCACGTTGTCCCACGTGGTCCCACGTTGTCCCACGTTGTCCCACGGTGTCCAACGATGTCCAACGGTGTCCCACGTTGTCCCACGGTGTCCAACGGTGTCCAACGATGTCCCACGTTGTCCCACGTTGTCCCACGTTGTCCCACGTTGTCCCACGATGTCCCACGTTGTCCCACGTTGTCCCACGTTGTCCCACGTTGTCCCACGTTGTCCCACGTTGTCCCACGTTGTCCCACGTTGTCCCACGTTGTCCCACGTTGTCCCACGTTGTCCCACGGTGTCCAACGATGTCCAACGGTGTCCAGCGATGTCCAACGGTGGCCCACGTTGTCCCACGTTTTCCCACGTTGTCCCACGTTGTCCCACGGTGTCCAACGATGTCCAGCGATGTCCAACGGTGTCCCACGTTGTCCCACGTTGTTCCATGGTTTCCCACGTTGTCCCACGTTGTCCCACGTTGTCCCACGGTGTCCAACGATGTCCAACGGTGTCCAACGGTGTCCAACGGTGTCCAACGGTGTCCCACGTTGTCCCACGTTGTCCCACGTTGTCCCACGTTGTCCCACGTTGTCCCACGATGTCCCACGTTGTCCCACGTTGTCCCACGTTGTCCCACGGTGTCCAACGATGTCCAACGGTGTCCCACGTTGTCCAACGGTGTCCCACGTTGTCCCACGTTGTCCCACGTTGCCCCACGTTGTCCCACGATGTCCCACGTTGTCCCACGTTGTCCCACGTTGTCCCACGTTGTCCCACGTTGTCCCACGTTGTCCCACGTTGTCCCACGTTGTCCCACGTTGTCCCACGTTGTCCCACGTTGTCCCACGGTGTCCAACGATGTCCAACGGTGTCCAACGGTGTCCCACGGTGTCCAACGGTGTCCCACGTTGTCCCACGTTGTCCCACGTTGTCCCACGTTGTCCCACGTTGTCCCACGTTGTCCCACGTTGTCCAACGATGTCCAACGGTGTCCCACGTTGTCACACGTTGTTCCATGGTTTCCCACGTTGTCCCACGTTGTCCCACGTTGTCCCACGTTGTTCCACGTTGTCCCACGTTGTCCCACGGTGTCCAACGGTGTCCCACGATGTCCCACGTTGTCCCACGTTGTCCCACGTTGTCCCACGTTGTCCCACGGTGTCCAACGATGTCCAACGGTGTCCAACGGTGTCCCACGGTGTCCAACGGTGTCCCACGTTGTCCCACGTTGTCCCACGTTGTCCCACGGTGTCCAACGATGTCCAACGATGTCCAACGGTGTCCCACGTTGTCCCACGTTGTCCCACGATGTCCCACGTTGTCCCACGTTGTCCCACGTTGTCCCACGTTGTCCCACGATGTCCCACGTTGTCCCACGTTGTCCCACGTTGTCCCACGTTGTCCCACGGTGTCCAACGATGTCCAACGGTGTCCAACGGTGTCCCACGGTGTCCAACGGTCTCCCACGTTGTCCCACGTTGTCCCACGTTGTCCCACGTTGTCCCACGTTGTCCCACGATGTCCCACGTTGTCCCACGTTGTCCCACGTTGTCCCACGTTGTCCCACGTTGTCCCACGGTGTCCAACGATGTCCAACGGTGTCCAACGGTGTCCAACGGTGTCCAACGATGTCCAACGATGTCCAACGATGTCCAACGGTGTCCAACGATGTCCAACGATGTCCAACGGTGTCCCACGATGTCCAACGATGTCCAACGATGTCCAACGGTGTCCAACGATGTCCAACGGTGTCCAACGATGTCCAACGATGTCCAACGGTGTCCCACGATGTCCAACGATGTCCAACGATGTCCAACGGTGTCCAACGGTGTCCAACGGTGTCCCACGGTGTCCAACGGTGTCCCACGTTGTCCCACGTTGTCCCACGTTGTCCCACGTTGTCCCACGATGTCCCACGTTGTCCAACGGTGTCCAACGGTGTCCAACGATGTCCAACGATGTCCAACGGTGTCCCACGATGTCCAACGATGTCCAACGATGTCCAACGGTGTCCCACGTTGTCCCACGTTGTCCCACGTTGTCCCACGTTGTCCCACGTTGTCCCACGTTGTCCCACGTTGTCCCACGTTGTCCCACGTTGTCCCACGGTGTCCAACGATGTCCAACGGTGTCCAAAGGTGTCCCACGGTGTCCAACGGTGTCCCACGTTGTCCCACGTTGTCCCACGTTGTCCCACGTTGTCCGACGTTGTCCCACGTTGTCCCACGTTGTCCCACGTTGTCCCACGTTGTCCCACGTTGTCCCACGTTGTCCCACGGTGTCCAACGATGTCCAACGGTGTCCAACGGTGTCCCACGTTGTCCCACGTTGTCCCACGTTGTCCCACGTTGTCCCACGTTGTCCCACGTTGTCCCACGTTGTCCAACGATGTCCAACGGTGTCCCACGTTGTCCCACGTTGTCCCACGTTGTCCCACGTTGTCCCACGTTGTCCCACGTTGTCCCACGTTGTCCCACGTTGTCCCACGTTGTCCCACGTTGTCCCACGTTGTCCCACGATGTCCCACGTTGTCCCACGTTGTCCCACGTTGTCCCACGTTGTCCCACGTTGTCCCACGTTGTCCCACGTTGTCCCACGTTGTCCCACGTTGTCCCACGTTGTCCCACGGTGTCCAACGGTGTCCCACGATGTCCCACGTTGTCCCACGTTGTCCCACGTTGTCCCACGTTGTCCCACGTTGTCCCACGTTGTCCCACGGTGTCCAACGATGTCCAACGATGTCCAACGGTGTCCCACGTTGTCCCACGTTGTTCCATGGTTTCCCACGTTGTCCCACGTTGTCCCACGTTGTCCCACGGTGTCCAACGATGTCCAACGGTGTCCAACGGTGTCCAACGGTGTCCAACGGTGTCCCACGTTGTCCCACGTTGTCCCACGTTGTCCCACGTTGTCCCACGATGTCCCACGTTGTCCCACGTTGTCCCACGTTGTCCCACGATGTCCCACGTTGTCCCACGTTGTCCCACGTTGTCCCACGTTGTCCCACGATGTCCCACGTTGTCCCACGTTGTCCCACGTTGTCCCACGTTGTCCCACGGTGTCCAACGATGTCCAACGGTGTCCAACGGTGTCCCACGGTGTCCAACGGTGTCCCACGTTGTCCCACGTTGTCCCACGTTGTCCCACGGTGTCCAACGATGTCCAACGATGTCCAACGGTGTCCCACGTTGTCCCACGTTGTCCCACGATGTCCCACGTTGTCCCACGTTGTCCCACGTTGTCCCACGTTGTCCCACGATGTCCCACGTTGTCCCACGTTGTCCCACGTTGTCCCACGTTGTCCCACGTTGTCCCACGTTGTCCCACGATGTCCCACGTTGTCCCACGTTGTCCCACGTTGTCCCACGTTGTCCCACGTTGTCCCACGGTGTCCAACGATGTCCAACGGTGTCCAACGGTGTCCAACGGTGTCCAACGATGTCCAACGATGTCCAACGATGTCCAACGGTGTCCAACGATGTCCAACGATGTCCAACGGTGTCCCACGATGTCCAACGATGTCCAACGATGTCCAACGGTGTCCAACGATGTCCAACGGTGTCCAACGATGTCCAACGATGTCCAACGGTGTCCCACGATGTCCAACGATGTCCAACGATGTCCAACGGTGTCCAACGGTGTCCAACGGTGTCCCACGGTGTCCAACGGTGTCCCACGTTGTCCCACGTTGTCCCACGTTGTCCCACGTTGTCCCACGATGTCCCACGTTGTCCAACGGTGTCCAACGGTGTCCAACGATGTCCAACGATGTCCAACGGTGTCCCACGATGTCCAACGATGTCCAACGATGTCCAACGGTGTCCCACGTTGTCCCACGTTGTCCCACGTTGTCCCACGTTGTCCCACGTTGTCCCACGTTGTCCCACGTTGTCCCACGTTGTCCCACGTTGTCCCACGGTGTCCAACGATGTCCAACGGTGTCCAAAGGTGTCCCACGGTGTCCAACGGTGTCCCACGTTGTCCCACGTTGTCCCACGTTGTCCCACGTTGTCCCACGTTGTCCCACGTTGTCCAACGATGTCCAACGGTGTCCCACGTTGTCCCACGTTGTTCCATGGTTTCCCACGTTGTCCCACGTTGTCCCACGTTGTCCCACGGTGTCCAACGATGTCCAACGGTGTCCCACGTTGTCCAACGGTGTCCCACGTTGTCCCACGTTGTCCCACGTTGTCCCACGTTGTCCCACGTTGTCCCACGGTGTCCAACGATGTCCAACGGTGTCCAACGGTGTCCCACGGTGTCCAACGGTGTCCCACGTTGTCCCACGTTGTCCCACGTTGTCCCACGTTGTCCCACGTTGTCCCACGTTGTCCCACGTTGTCCCACGTTGTCCCACGTTGTCCGACGTTGTCCCACGTTGTCCCACGTTGTCCCACGTTGTCCCACGTTGTCCCACGTTGTGCCACGATGTCCCACGTTGTCCCACGTTGTCCCACGTTGTCCCACGTTGTCCCACGTTGTCCCACGTTGTCCCACGTTGTCCCACGTTGTCCCACGTTGTCCCACGGTGTCCAACGATGTCCAACGGTGTCCAGCGATGTCCAACGGTGTCCCACGTTGTCCCACGTTTTCCCACGTTGCCCCACGTTGTCCCACGGTGTCCAGCGATGTCCAACGATGTCCAACGGTGTCCCACGTTGTCCCACGTTGTTCCATGGTTTCCCACGTTGTCCCACGTTGTCCCACGTTGTCCCACGGTGTCCAACGATGTCCAACGGTGTCCAACGGTGTCCCACGTTGTCCCACGTTGTCCCACGTTGTCCCACGTTGTCCCACGTGGTCCCACGTTGTCCCACGTTGTCCCACGGTGTCCAACGATGTCCAACGATGTCTCACGTTGTCCCACGTTGTCCCACGTTGTCCCACGTTGTCCCACGATGTCCCACGTTGTCCCACGTTGTCCCACGTTGTCCCACGTTGTCCCACGTTGTCCCACGTTGTCCCACGTTGTCCCACGTTGTCCCACGGTGTCCAACGATGTCCAACGGTGTCCCACGTTGTCCCACGTTGTCCCACGTTGTCCAACGATGTCCAACGGTGTCCCACGTTGTCCCACGTTGTTCCATGGTTTCCCACGTTGTCCCACGTTGTCCCACGTTGTCCCACGGTGTCCAACGATGTCCGACGGTGTCCCACGTTGTCCAACGGTGTCCCACGTTGTCCCACGTTGTCCCACGTTGTCCCACGTTGTCCCACGGTGTCCAACGGTGTCCAACGATGTCCCACGTTGTCCCACGTTGTCCCACGTTGTCCCACGTTGTCCCACGATGTCCCACGTTGTCCCACGTTGTCCCACGTTGTCCCACGTTGTCCCACGTTGTCCCACGTTGTCCCACGGTGTCCAACGATGTCCAACGGTGTCCAGCGATGTCCAACGGTGTCCCACGTTGTCCCACGTTTTCCCACGTTGTCCCACGTTGTCCCACGGTGTCCAACGATGTCCAACGATGTCCAACGGTGTCCCACGTTGTCCCACGTTGTTCCATGGTTTCCCACGTTGTCCCACGTTGTCCCACGTTGTCCCACGGTGTCCAACGATGTCCAACGGTGTCCAACGGTGTCCAACGGTGTCCAACGGTGTCCCACGTTGTCCCACGTTGTCCCACGTTGTCCCACGATGTCCCACGTTGTCCCACGATGTCCCACGTTGTCCCACGTTGTCCCACGTTGTCCCACGTTGTCCCACGATGTCCCACGTTGTCCCACGTTGTCCCACGTTGTCCCACGTTGTCCGGCGTTGTCCCACGTTGTCCCACGTTGTCCCACGTTGTCCCACGTTGTCCCACGTTGTCCCACGTTGTCCCACGGTGTCCAACGATGTCCAACGGTGTCCAACGGTGTCCCACGTTGTCCCACGGTGTCCAACGATGTCCAACGGTGTCCAACGGTGTCCCACGGTGTCCAACGGTGTCCCACGTTGTCCCACGTTGTCCCACGTTGTCCCACGTTGTCCCACGTTGTCCCACGATGTCCCACGTTGTCCCACGTTGTCCCACGTTGTCCCACGTTGTCCCACGTTGTCCCACGGTGTCCAACGATGTCCAACGGTGTCCAACGGTGTCCAACGGTGTCCAACGATGTCCAACGATGTCCAACGATGTCCAACGGTGTCCAACGATGTCCAACGATGTCCAACGGTGTCCCACGGTGTCCAACGATGTCCAACGATGTCCAACGGTGTCCAACGATGTCCAACGGTGTCCAACGATGTCCAACGATGTCCAACGGTGTCCCACGATGTCCAACGATGTCCAACGATGTCCAACGGTGTCCAACGGTGTCCAACGGTGTCCCACGGTGTCCAACGGTGTCCCACGTTGTCCCACGTTGTCCCACGTTGTCCCACGTTGTCCCACGATGTCCCACGTTGTCCAACGGTGTCCAACGGTGTCCAACGATGTCCAACGATGTCCAACGGTGTCCCACGATGTCCAACGATGTCCAACGATGTCCAACGGTGTCCCACGTTGTCCCACGTTGTCCCACGTTGTCCCACGTTGTCCCACGTTGTCCCACGTTGTCCCACGTTGTCCCACGTTGTCCCACGTTGTCCCACTGTGTCCAACGATGTCCAACGGTGTCCAAAGGTGTCCCACGGTGTCCAACGGTGTCCCACGTTGTCCCACGTTGTCCCACGTTGTCCCACGTTGTCCCACGTTGTCCCACGTTGTCCAACGATGTCCAACGGTGTCCCACGTTGTCCCACGTTGTTCCATGGTTTCCCACGTTGTCCCACGTTGTCCCACGTTGTCCCACGGTGTCCAACGATGTCCAACGGTGTCCCACGTTGTCCAACGGTGTCCCACGTTGTCCCACGTTGTCCCACGTTGTCCCACGTTGTCCCACGTTGTCCCACGGTGTCCAACGATGTCCAACGGTGTCCAACGGTGTCCCACGGTGTCCAACGGTGTCCCACGTTGTCCCACGTTGTCCCACGTTGTCCCACGTTGTCCCACGTTGTCCAACGATGTCCAACGGTGTCCCACGTTGTCCCACGTTGTTCCATGGTTTCCCACGTTGTCCCACGTTGTCCCACGTTGTCCCACGGTGTCCCACGTTGTCCCACGTTGTCCCACGTTGTCCCACGTTATCCCACGTTGTCCCACGGTGTCCAACGATGTCCAACGGTGTCCAACGGTGTCCCACGGTGTCCAACGGTGTCCCACGTTGTCCCACGTTGTCCCACGTTGTCCCACGTTGTCCCACGTTGTCCCACGTTGTCCCACGTTGTCCCACGTTGTCCCACGTTGTCCCACGTTGTCCGACGTTGTCCCACGTTGTCCCACGTTGTCCCACGTTGTCCCACGTTGTCCCACGTTGTGCCACGATGTCCCACGTTGTCCCACGTTGCCCCACGTTGTCCCACGTTGTCCCACGTTGTCCCACGTTGTCCCACGTTGTCCCACGTTGTCCCACGTTGTCCCACGGTGTCCAACGATGTCCAACGGTGTCCAGCGATGTCCAACGGTGTCCCACGTTGTCCCACGTTTTCCCACGTTGCCCCACGTTGTCCCACGGTGTCCAGCGATGTCCAACGATGTCCAACGGTGTCCCACGTTGTCCCACGTTGTTCCATGGTTTCCCACGTTGTCCCACGTTGTCCCACGTTGTCCCACGGTGTCCAACGATGTCCAACGGTGTCCAACGGTGTCCCACGTTGTCCCACGTTGTCCCACGTTGTCCCACGTTGTCCCACGTGGTCCCACGTTGTCCCACGTTGTCCCACGGTGTCCAACGATGTCCAACGATGTCCCACGTTGTCCCACGTTGTCCCACGTTGTCCCACGTTGTCCCACGATGTCCCACGTTGTCCCACGTTGTCCCACGTTGTCCCACGTTGTCCCACGTTGTCCCACGTTGTCCCACGTTGTCCCACGTTGTCCCACGGTGTCCAACGATGTCCAACGGTGTCCCACGTTGTCCCACGTTGTCCCACGTTGTCCAACGATGTCCAACGGTGTCCCACGTTGTCCCACGTTGTTCCATGGTTTCCCACGTTGTCCCACGTTGTCCCACGTTGTTCCATGGTTTCCCACGTTGTCCCACGTTGTCCCACGTTGTCCCACGTTGTCCCACGTTGTCCCACGTTGTCCGACGTTGTCCCACGTTGTCCCACGTTGTCCCACGTTGTCCCACGTTGTCCCACGTTGTGCCACGATGTCCCACGTTGTCCCACGTTGCCCCACGTTGTCCCACGTTGTCCCACGTTGTCCCACGTTGTCCCACGTTGTCCCACGTTGTCCCACGTTGTCCCACGGTGTCCAACGATGTCCAACGGTGTCCAGCGATGTCCAACGGTGTCCCACGTTGTCCCACGTTTTCCCACGTTGCCCCACGTTGTCCCACGGTGTCCAGCGATGTCCAACGATGTCCAACGGTGTCCCACGTTGTCCCACGTTGTTCCATGGTTTCCCACGTTGTCCCACTTTGTCCCACGTTGTCCCACGGTGTCCAACGATGTCCAACGGTGTCCAACGGTGTCCCACGTTGTCCCACGTTGTCCCACGTTGTCCCACGTTGTCCCACGTTGTCCCACGTTGTCCCACGTTGTCCCACGGTGTCCAACGATGTCCAACGATGTCCCACGTTGTCCCACGTTGTCCCACGTTGTCCCACGTTGTCCCACGATGTCCCACGTTGTCCCACGTTGTCCCACGTTGTCCCACGTTGTCCCACGTTGTCCCACGTTGTCCCACGTTGTCCCACGTTGTCCCACGGTGTCCAACGATGTCCAACGGTGTCCCACGTTGTCCCACGTTGTCCCACGTTGTCCAACGATGTCCAACGGTGTCCCACGTTGTCCCACGTTGTTCCATGGTTTCCCACGTTGTCCCACGTTGTCCCACGTTGTCCCACGGTGTCCAACGATGTCCAACGGTGTCCCACGTTGTCCAACGGTGTCCCACGTTGTCCCACGTTGTCCCACGTTGTCCCACGTTGTCCCACGGTGTCCAACGGTGTCCAACGATGTCCCACGTTGTCCCACGTTGTCCCACGTTGTCCCACGTTGTCCCACGATGTCCCACGTTGTCCCACGTTGTCCCACGTTGTCCCACGTTGTCCCACGTTGTCCCACGTTGTCCCACGTTGTCCCACGGTGTCCAACGATGTCCAACGGTGTCCAGCGATGTCCAACGGTGTCCCACGTTGTCCCACGTTTTCCCACGTTGTCCCACGTTGTCCCACGGTGTCCAACGATGTCCAACGATGTCCAACGGTGTCCCACGTTGTCCCACGTTGTTCCATGGTTTCCCACGTTGTCCCACGTTGTCCCACGTTGTCCGACGTTGTCCCACGTTGTCCCACGTTGTCCCACGTTGTCCCACGTTGTCCCACGTTGTCCCACGTTGTCCCACGGTGTCCAACGATGTCCAACGGTGTCCAACGGTGTCCCACGTTGTCCCACGTTGTCCCACGTTGTCCCACGTTGTCCCACGTTGTCCCACGATGTCCCACGTTGTCCCACGTTGTCCCACGTTGTCCCACGTTGTCCCACGTTGTCCCACGTTGTCCCACGTTGTCCCACGTTGTCCCACGTTGTCCCACGTTGTCCCACGTTGTCCCACGTTGTCCCACGATGTCCCACGTTGTCCCACGTTGTCCCACGTTGTCCCACGTTGTCCCACGTTGTCCCACGTTGTCCCACGTTGTCCCACGTTGTCCCACGTTGTCCCACGTTGTCCCACGGTGTCCAACGATGTCCAACGGTGTCCAACGGTGTCCAACGGTGTCCAACGGTGTCCCACGTTGTCCCACGTTGTCCCACGTTGTCCCACGATGTCCCACGTTGTCCCACGATGTCCCACGTTGTCCCACGTTGTCCCACGATGTCCCACGTTGTCCCACGTTGTCCCACGTTGTCCCACGTTGTCCCACGATGTCCCACGTTGTCCCACGTTGTCCCACGTTGTCCCACGTTGTCCCACGGTGTCCAACGATGTCCAACGGTGTCCAACGGTGTCCCACGGTGTCCAACGGTGTCCCACGTTGTCCCACGTTGTCCCACGTTGTCCCACGTTGTCCCACGTTGTCCCACGATGTCCCACGTTGTCCCACGTTGTCCGACGTTGTCCCACGTTGTCCCACGTTGTCCCACGTTGTCCCACGGTGTCCAACGATGTCCAACGATGTCCAACGGTGTCCCACGTTGTCCCACGTTGTCCCACGATGTCCCACGTTGTCCCACGTTGTCCCACGTTGTCCCACGTTGTCCCACGATGTCCCACGTTGTCCCACGTTGTCCCACGTTGTCCCACGTTGTCCCACGGTGTCCAACGATGTCCAACGGTGTCCAACGGTGTCCCACGGTGTCCAACGGTGTCCCACGTTGTCCCACGTTGTCCCACGTTGTCCCACGTTGTCCCACGTTGTCCCACGATGTCCCACGTTGTCCCACGTTGTCCCACGTTGTCCCACGTTGTCCCACGTTGTCCCACGGTGTCCAACGATGTCCAACGGTGTCCAACGGTGTCCAACGGTGTCCAACGATGTCCAACGATGTCCAACGATGTCCAACGGTGTCCAACGATGTCCAACGATGTCCAACGGTGTCCCACGATGTCCAACGATGTCCAACGATGTCCAACGGTGTCCAACGATGTCCAACGGTGTCCAACGATGTCCAACGATGTCCAACGGTGTCCCACGATGTCCAACGATGTCCAACGATGTCCAACGGTGTCCAACGGTGTCCAACGGTGTCCCACGGTGTCCAACGGTGTCCCACGTTGTCCCACGTTGTCCCACGTTGTCCCACGTTGTCCCACGATGTCCCACGTTGTCCAACGGTGTCCAACGGTGTCCAACGATGTCCAACGATGTCCAACGGTGTCCCACGATGTCCAACGATGTCCAACGATGTCCAACGGTGTCCCACGTTGTCCCACGTTGTCCCACGTTGTCCCACGTTGTCCCACGTTGTCCCACGTTGTCCCACGTTGTCCCACGTTGTCCCACGTTGTCCTACGGTGTCCAACGATGTCCAACGGTGTCCAAAGGTGTCCCACGGTGTCCAACGGTGTCCCACGTTGTCCCACGTTGTCCCACGTTGTCCCACGTTGTCCCACGTTGTCCCACGTTGTCCAACGATGTCCAACGGTGTCCCACGTTGTCCCACGTTGTTCCATGGTTTCCCACGTTGTCCCACGTTGTCCCACGTTGTCCCACGGTGTCCAACGATGTCCAACGGTGTCCCACGTTGTCCAACGGTGTCCCACGTTGTCCCACGTTGTCCCACGTTGTCCCACGTTGTCCCACGTTGTCCCACGTTGTCCCACGTTGTCCCACGTTGTCCCACGTTGTCCCACGGTGTCCAACGATGTCCAACGGTGTCCAACGGTGTCCCACGGTGTCCAACGGTGTCCCACGTTGTCCCACGTTGTCCCACGTTGTCCCACGTTGTCCCACGTTGTCCCACGTTGTCCCACGTTGTCCCACGTTGTCCCACGTTGTCCCACGTTGTCCCACGGTGTCCAACGATGTCCAACGGTGTCCAACGGTGTCCCACGTTGTCCCACGTTGTCCCACGTTGTCCCACGTTGTCCCACGTGGTCCCACGTTGTCCCACGTTGTCCCACGTTGTCCCACGGTGTCCAACGATGTCCAACGGTGTCCAACGGTGTCCCACGGTGTCCAACGGTGTCCCACGTTGTCCCACGTTGTCCCACGTTGTCCCACGTTGTCCCACGTTGTCCCACGTTGTCCAACGATGTCCAACGGTGTCCCACGTTGTCCCACATTGTTCCATGGTTTCCCACGTTGTCCCACGTTGTCCCACGTTGTCCCACGTTGTCCCACGTTGTCCCACGGTGTCCCACGTTGTCCCACGTTGTCCAACGATGTCCAACGGTGTCCCACGTTGTCCCACGTTGTTCCATGGTTTCCCACGTTGTCCCACGTTGTCCCACGTTGTCCCACGGTGTCCAACGATGTCCAACGATGTCCAACGGTGTCCCACGATGTCCAACGATGTCCAACGATGTCCAACGGTGTCCAACGATGTCCAACGGTGTCCAACGATGTCCAACGATGTCCAACGGTGTCCCACGATGTCCAACGATGTCCAACGATGTCCAACGGTGTCCAACGGTGTCCAACGGTGTCCCACGGTGTCCAACGGTGTCCCACGTTGTCCCACGTTGTCCCACGTTGTCCCACGTTGTCCCACGTTGTCCCACGGTGTCCAACGATGTCCAACGGTGTCCCACGTTGTCCAACGGTGTCCCACGGTGTCCCACGTTGTCCCACGTTGTCCCACGTTGTCCCACGTTGTCCCACGTTGTCCCACGTTGTCCCACGTTGTCCCACGTTGTCCCACGTTGTCCCACGTTGTCCCACGTTGTCCCACGTTGTCCCACGGTGTCCAACGATGTCCAACGGTGTCCAACGGTGTCCCACGGTGTCCAACGGTGTCCCACGTTGTCCCACGTTGTCCCACGTTGTCCCACGTTGTCCCACGTTGTCCCACGTTGTCCAACGATGTCCAACGGTGTCCCACGTTGTCCCACGTTGTTCCATGGTTTCCCACGTTGTCCCACGTTGTCCCACGTTGTCCCACGTTGTCCCACGTGGTCCCACGTTGTCCCACGTTGTCCCACGGTGTCCAACGATGTCCAACGGTGTCCCACGTTGTCCAACGGTGTCCCACGTTGTCCCACGTTGTCCCACGTTGTCCCACGTTGTCCCACGTTGTCCCACGGTGTCCAACGATGTCCAACGGTGTCCAACGGTGTCCCACGGTGTCCAACGGTGTCCCACGTTGTCCCACGTTGTCCCACGTTGTCCCACGTTGTCCCACGTTGTCCCACGTTGTCCCACGTTGTCCCACGTTGTCCCACGTTGTCCCACGTTGTCCCACGTTGTCCCACGGTGTCCAACGATGTCCAACGGTGTCCAACGGTGTCCCACGTTGTCCCACGTTGTCCCACGTTGTCCCACGTTGTCCCACGTGGTCCCACGTTGTCCCACGTTGTCCCACGTTGTCCCACGGTGTCCAACGATGTCCAACGGTGTCCAACGGTGTCCCACGTTGTCCCACGTTGTCCCACGTTGTCCCACGTTGTCCCACGTTGTCCCACGGTGTCCAACGATGTCCAACGGTGTCCCACGTTGTCCAACGGTGTCCCACGTTGTCCCACGTTGTCCCACGTTGTCCCACGTTGTCCCACGTTGTCCCACGTTGTCCCACGTTGTCCCACGTTGTCCCACGTTGTCCCACGTTGTCCCACGTTGTCCCACGTTGTCCCACGTTGTCCCACGGTGTCCAACGATGTCCAACGGTGTCCAACGGTGTCCCACGGTGTCCAACGGTGTCCCACGTTGTCCCACGTTGTCCCACGTTGTCCCACGTTGTCCCACGTTGTCCCACGTTGTCCAACGATGTCCAACGGTGTCCCACGTTGTCCCACGTTGTTCCATGGTTTCCCACGTTGTCCCACGTTGTCCCACGTTGTCCCACGTTGTCCCACGTGGTCCCACGTTGTCCCACGTTGTCCCACGGTGTCCAACGATGTCCAACGGTGTCCCACGTTGTCCAACGGTGTCCCACGTTGTCCCACGTTGTCCCACGTTGTCCCACGTTGTCCCACGTTGTCCCACGGTGTCCAACGATGTCCAACGGTGTCCAACGGTGTCCCACGGTGTCCAACGGTGTCCCACGTTGTCCCACGTTGTCCCACGTTGTCCCACGTTGTCCCACGTTGTCCCACGTTGTCCCACGTTGTCCCACGTTGTCCCACGTTGTCCCACGTTGTCCCACGTTGTCCCACGTTGTCCCACGTTGTCCCACGGTGTCCAACGATGTCCAACGGTGTCCAACGGTGTCCCACGTTGTCCCACGTTGTCCCACGTTGTCCCACGTTGTCCCACGTGGTCCCACGTTGTCCCACGTTGTCCCACGTTGTCCCACGGTGTCCAACGATGTCCAACGGTGTCCAACGGTGTCCCACGGTGTCCAACGGTGTCCCACGTTGTCCCACGTTGTCCCACGTTGTCCCACGTTGTCCCACGTTGTCCCACGTTGTCCAACGATGTCCAACGGTGTCCCACGTTGTCCCACATTGTTCCATGGTTTCCCACGTTGTCCCACGTTGTCCCACGTTGTCCCACGTTGTCCCACGTTGTCCCACGGTGTCCCACGTTGTCCCACGTTGTCCAACGATGTCCAACGGTGTCCCACGTTGTCCCACGTTGTTCCATGGTTTCCCACGTTGTCCCACGTTGTCCCACGTTGTCCCACGGTGTCCAACGATGTCCAACGATGTCCAACGGTGTCCCACGATGTCCAACGATGTCCAACGATGTCCAACGGTGTCCAACGATGTCCAACGGTGTCCAACGATGTCCAACGATGTCCAACGGTGTCCCACGATGTCCAACGATGTCCAACGATGTCCAACGGTGTCCAACGGTGTCCAACGGTGTCCCACGGTGTCCAACGGTGTCCCACGTTGTCCCACGTTGTCCCACGTTGTCCCACGTTGTCCCACGTTGTCCCACGGTGTCCAACGATGTCCAACGGTGTCCCACGTTGTCCAACGGTGTCCCACGTTGTCCCACGTTGTCCCACGTTGTCCCACGTTGTCCCACGTTGTCCCACGTTGTCCCACGTTGTCCCACGTTGTCCCACGTTGTCCCACGTTGTCCCACGTTGTCCCACGTTGTCCCACGTTGTCCCACGGTGTCCAACGATGTCCAACGGTGTCCAACGGTGTCCCACGGTGTCCAACGGTGTCCCACGTTGTCCCACGTTGTCCCACGTTGTCCCACGTTGTCCCACGTTGTCCCACGTTGTCCAACGATGTCCAACGGTGTCCCACGTTGTCCCACGTTGTTCCATGGTTTCCCACGTTGTCCCACGTTGTCCCACGTTGTCCCACGTTGTCCCACGTGGTCCCACGTTGTCCCACGTTGTCCCACGGTGTCCAACGATGTCCAACGGTGTCCCACGTTGTCCCACGGTGTCCCACGTTGTCCCACGTTGTCCCACGTTGTCCCACGTTGTCCCACGTTGTCCCACGTTGTCCCACGTTGTCCCACGTTGTCCCACGTTGTCCCACGTTGTCCCACGTTGTCCCACGGTGTCCAACGATGTCCAACGGTGTCCAACGGTGTCCAACGGTGTCCAACGGTGTCCCACGTTGTCCCACGTTGTCCCACGTTGTCCCACGTTGTCCAACGATGTCCAACGGTGTCCCACGTTGTCCCACGTTGTCCCACGATGTCCCACGTTGTCGCACGTTGTCCCACGTTGTCCCACGTTGTCCCACGTTGTCCCACGTTGTCCCACGTTGTCCCACGTTGTCCCACGTTGTCCCACGTTGTCCCACGTTGTCCCACGTTGTCCCACGTTGTCCCACGGTGTCCAACGGTGTCCAACGATGTCCCACGTTGTCCCACGTTGTCCCACGTTGTCCCACGATGTCCCACGTTGTCCCACGTTGTCCCACGTTGTCCCACGTTGTCCCACGATGTCCCACGTTGTCCCACGTTGTCCCACGTTGTCCCACGTTGTCCCACGTTGTTCCATGGTTTCCCACGTTGTCCCACGTTGTCCCACGTTGTCCCACGGTGTCCAACGTTGTCCCACGTTGTCCCACGTTGTCCCACGTTGTCCCACGGTGTCCAACGATGTCCAACGGTGTCCAGCGATGTCCAACGGTGTCCCACGTTGTGCCACGTTTTCCCACGTTGTCCCACGTTGTCCGACGTTGTCCCACGGTGTCCAACGATGTCCAACGATGTCCAACGGTGTCCCACGTTGTCCCACGTTGTTCCATGGTTTCCCACGTTGTCCCACGTTGTCCCACGTTGTCCCACGTTGTCCCACGTTGTCCCACGTTGTCCCACGTTGTCCCACGTTGTCCCACGTTGTCCCACGGTGTCCAACGATGTCCAACGGTGTCCAGCGATGTCCAACGGTGTCCCACGTTGTCCCACGTTTTCCCACGTTGTCCCACGTTGTCCCACGGTGTCCAACGGTGTCCAGCGATGTCCAACGGTGTCCCACGTTGTCCCACGGTGTCCAACGATGTCCAACGATGTCCAACGGTGTCCCACGTTGTCCCACGTTGTTCCATGGTTTCCCACGTTGTCCCACGTTGTCCCACGTTGTCCCACGTTGTCCCACGTTGTCCCACGTTGTCCCACGTTGTCCAACGATGTCCAACGGTGTCCCACGTTGTCCCACGTTGTTCCATGGTTTCCCACGTTGTCCCACGTTGTCCCACGTTGTCCCATGTTGTCCCACGTTGTCCCACGTTGTCCCACGGTGTCCAACGATGTCCAACGGTGTCCCACGTTGTCCCACGTTGTCCCACGTTGTCCCACGTTGTCCCACGTTGTCCCACGTTGTCCCACGTTGTCCCACGGTGTCCAACGATGTCCAACGGTGTCCCACGTTGTCCAACGGTGTCCCACGTTGTCCCACGTTGTCCCACGTTGTCCCACGTTGTCCCACGATGTCCCACGTTGTCCCACGTTGTCCCACGTTGTCCCACGTTGTCCCACGTTGTCCCACGTTGTCCCACGTTGTCCCACGTTGTCCCACGTTGTCCCACGTTGTCCCACGTTGTCCCACGTTGTCCCACGGTGTCCAACGATGTCCAACGGTGTCCAACGGTGTCCCACGGTGTCCAACGGTGTCCCACGTTGTCCCACGTTGTCCCACGTTGTCCCACGTTGTCCCACGTTGTCCAACGATGTCCAACGGTGTCCCACGTTGTCCCACGTTGTTCCATGGTTTCCCACGTTGTCCCACGTTGTCCCACGTTGTCCCACGGTGTCCAACGTTGTCCCACGTTGTTCCATGTTTTCCCACGTTGTCCCACGTTGTCCCACGTTGTCCAACGATGTCCAACGGTGTCCAACGGTGTCCCACGGTGTCCAACGGTGTCCCACGTTGTCCCACGTTGTCCCACGTTGTCCCACGTTGTCCCACGTTGTCCCACGTTGTCCCACGTTGTCCAACGATGTCCAACGGTGTCCCACGTTGTCCCACGTTGTTCCATGGTTTCCCACGTTGTCCCACGTTGTCCCACGGTGTCCAACGATGTCCAACGGTGTCCAACGGTGTCCAACGGTGTCCAACGGTGTCCCACGTTGTCCCACGTTGTCCCACGTTGTCCCACGTTGTCCCACGTTGTCCCACGTTGTCCCACGTTGTCCCACGTTGTCCCACGTTGTCCCACGTTGTCCCACGTTGTCCCACGTTGTCCCACGTTGTCCCACGTTGTCCCACGTTGTCCCACGGTGTCCAACGGTGTCCAACGATGTCCCACGTTGTCCCACGTTGTCCCACGTTGTCCCACGATGTCCCACGTTGTCCCACGTTGTCCCACGTTGTCCCACGTTGTCCCACGGTGTCCAACGATGTCCAACGGTGTCCAACGGTGTCCCACGGTGTCCAACGGTGTCCCACGTTGTCCCACGTTGTCCCACGTTGTCCCACGTTGTCCCACGGTGTCCCACGATGTCCCACGTTGTCCCACGTTGTCCGACGTTGTCCCACGTTGTCCGACGTTGTCCCACGTTGTCCCACGTTGTCCCACGTTGTCCCACGGTGTCCAACGATGTCCAACGATGTCCAACGGTGTCCCACGTTGTCCCACGTTGTTCCATGGTTTCCCACGTTGTCCCACGTTGTCCCACGTTGTCCCACGGTGTCCAACGTTGTCCCACGTTGTCCCACGTTGTCCCACGTTGTCCCACGTTGTCCCACGGTGTCCAACGATGTCCAACGGTGTCCAGCGATGTCCAACGGTGTCCCACGTTGTCCCACGTTTTCCCACGTTGTCCCACGTTGTCCCACGTTGTCCCACGGTGTCCAACGATGTCCAACGATGTCCAACGGTGTCCCACGTTGTCCCACGTTGTCCCACGTTGTTCCATGGTTTCCCACGTTGTCCCACGTTGTCCCACGTTGTCCCACGTTGTCCCACGTGGTCCCACGTTGTCCCACGTTGTCCCACGGTGTCCAACGATGTCCAACGGTGTCCCACGTTGTCCAACGGTGTCCCACGTTGTCCCACGTTGTCCCACGTTGTCCCACGTTGTCCCACGATGTCCCACGTTGTCCCACGTTGTCCCACGTTGTCCCACGTTGTCCCACGTTGTCCCACGTTGTCCCACGTTGTCCCACGTTGTCCCACGTTGTCCCACGTTGTCCCACGTTGTCCCACGTTGTCCCACGTTGTCCCACGTTGTTCCATGGTTTCCCACGTTGTCCCACGTTGTCCCACGTTGTCCCACGTTGTCCCACGTGGTCCCACGGTGTCCCACGTTGTCCCACGTTGTCCCACGATGTCCCACGTTGTCCCACGTTGTCCCACGTTGTCCCACGTTGTCCCACGTTGTCCCACGTTGTCCCCCGTGTCCCACGTTGTCCCACGTTGTCCCACGTTGTCCCACGTTGTCCCCACGTTGTCCCACGTTGTCCCACGGTGTCCAACGGTGTCCAACGATGTCCCACGTTGTCCCACGTTGTCCCACGTTGTCCCACGATGTCCCACGTTGTCCCACGTTGTCCCACGTTGTCCCACGTTGTCCCACGGTGTCCAACGATGTCCAACGGTGTCCAACGGTGTCCCACGGTGTCCAACGGTGTCCCACGTTGTCCCACGTTGTCCCACGTTGTCCCACGTTGTCCCACGTTGTCCCACGATGTCCCACGTTGTCCCACGTTGTCCGACGTTGTCCCACGTTGTCCCACGTTGTCCCACGTTGTCCCACGGTGTCCAACGATGTCCAACGATGTCCAACGGTGTCCCACGTTGTCCCACGTTGTTCCATGGTTTCCCACGTTGTCCCACGTTGTCCCACGTTGTCCCACGGTGTCCAACGTTGTCCCACGTTGTCCCACGTTGTCCCACGTTGTCCCACGGTGTCCAACGATGTCCAACGGTGTCCAGCGATGTCCAACGGTGTCCCACGTTGTCCCACGTTTTCCCACGTTGTCCCACGTTGTCCGACGTTGTCCCACGGTGTCCAACGTTGTCCAACGGTGTCCAACGGTGTCCCACGTTGTCCCACGTTGTTCCATGGTTTCCCACGTTGTCCCACGTTGTCCCACGTTGTCCCACGTTGTCCCACGTTGTCCCACGTTGTCCCACGTTGTCCCACGTTGTCCCACGTTGTCCCACGGTGTCCAACGATGTCCAACGGTGTCCAGCGATGTCCAACGGTGTCCCACGTTGTCCCACGTTTTCCCACGTTGTCCCACGTTGTCCCACGGTGTCCAACGGTGTCCAGCGATGTCCAACGGTGTCCCACGTTGTCCCACGGTGTCCAACGATGTCCAACGATGTCCAACGGTGTCCCACGTTGTCCCACGTTGTTCCATGGTTTCCCACGTTGTCCCACGTTGTCCCACGTTGTCCCACGTTGTCCCACGTTGTCCCACGTTGTCCCACGTTGTCCAACGATGTCCAACGGTGTCCCACGTTGTCCCACGTTGTTCCATGGTTTCCCACGTTGTCCCACGTTGTCCCACGTTGTCCCACGTTGTTCCATGGTTTCCCACGTTGTCCCACGTTGTCCCACGTTGTCCCACGTTGTCCCACGTGGTCCCACGGTGTCCCACGTTGTCCCACGTTGTCCCACGATGTCCCACGTTGTCCCACGTTGTCCCACGTTGTCCCACGTTGTCCCACGTTGTCCCACGTTGTCCCACGTTGTCCCACGTTGTCCCACGTTGTCCCACGTTGTCCCACGTTGTCCCACGTTGTCCCACGTTGTCCCACGGTGTCCAACGGTGTCCAACGATGTCCCACGTTGTCCCACGTTGTCCCACGTTGTCCCACGATGTCCCACGTTGTCCCACGTTGTCCCACGTTGTCCCACGTTGTCCCACGGTGTCCAACGATGTCCAACGGTGTCCAACGGTGTCCCACGGTGTCCAACGGTGTCCCACGTTGTCCCACGTTGTCCCACGTTGTCCCACGTTGTCCCACGTTGTCCCACGATGTCCCACGTTGTCCCACGTTGTCCCACGTTGTCCCACGTTGTCCGACGTTGTCCCACGTTGTCCCACGTTGTCCCACGTTGTCCCACGGTGTCCAACGATGTCCAACGATGTCCAACGGTGTCCCACGTTGTCCCACGTTGTTCCATGGTTTCCCACGTTGTCCCACGTTGTCCCACGTTGTTCCATGGTTTCCCACGTTGTCCCACGTTGTCCCACGTTGTCCCACGTTGTCCCACGGTGTCCAACGATGTCCAACGGTGTCCAGCGATGTCCAACGGTGTCCCACGTTGTCCCACGTTTTCCCACGTTGTCCCACGTTGTCCGACGTTGTCCCACGGTGTCCAACGATGTCCAACGATGTCCAACGGTGTCCCACGTTGTCCCACGTTGTTCCATGGTTTCCCACGTTGTCCCACGTTGTCCCACGTTGTCCCACGTTGTCCCACGTTGTCCCACGTTGTCCCACGTTGTCCCACGTTGTCCCACGGTGTCCAACGATGTCCAACGGTGTCCAGCGATGTCCAACGGTGTCCCACGTTGTCCCACGTTTTCCCACGTTGTCCCACGTTGTCCCACGGTGTCCAACGGTGTCCAGCGATGTCCCACGTTGTCCCACGTTGTCCCACGTTGTCCCACGGTGTCCAACGATGTCCAACGATGTCCAACGGTGTCCCACGTTGTCCCACGTTGTTCCATGGTTTCCCACGTTGTCCCACGTTGTCCCACGTTGTCCCACGGTGTCCAACGTTGTCCCACGTTGTCCCACGTTGTCCCACGTTGTCCCACGGTGTCCAACGATGTCCAACGGTGTCCAGCGATGTCCAACGGTGTCCCACGTTGTCCCACGTTTTCCCACGTTGTCCCACGTTGTCCGACGTTGTCCCACGGTGTCCAACGATGTCCAACGATGTCCAACGGTGTCCCACGTTGTCCCACGTTGTTCCATGGTTTCCCACGTTGTCCCACGTTGTCCCACGTTGTCCCACGTTGTCCCACGTTGTCCCACGTTGTCCCACGTTGTCCCACGTTGTCCCACGTTGTCCCACGGTGTCCAACGATGTCCAACGGTGTCCAGCGATGTCCAACGTTGTCCCACGTTGTCCCACGTTGTCCCACGTTGTCCCACGGTGTCCAACGGTGTCCAGCGATGTCCAACGGTGTCCCACGTTGTCCCACGGTGTCCAACGATGTCCAACGATGTCCAACGGTGTCCCACGTTGTCCCACGTTGTTCCATGGTTTCCCACGTTGTCCCACGTTGTCCCACGTTGTCCCACGTTGTCCCACGTTGTCCCACGTTGTCCCACGTTGTCCAACGATGTCCAACGGTGTCCCACGTTGTCCCACGTTGTTCCATGGTTTCCCACGTTGTCCCACGTTGTCCCACGTTGTCCCACGTTGTTCCATGGTTTCCCACGTTGTCCCACGTTGTCCCACGTTGTCCCACGTTGTCCCACGTGGTCCCACGGTGTCCCACGTTGTCCCACGTTGTCCCACGATGTCCCACGTTGTCGCACGTTGTCCCACGTTGTCCCACGTTGTCCCACGTTGTCCCACGTTGTCCCACGTTGTCCCACGTTGTCCCACGTTGTCCCACGTTGTCCCACGTTGTCCCACGTTGTCCCACGTTGTCCCACGGTGTCCAACGGTGTCCAACGATGTCCCACGTTGTCCCACGTTGTCCCACGTTGTCCCACGATGTCCCACGTTGTCCCACGTTGTCCCACGTTGTCCCACGTTGTCCCACGGTGTCCAACGATGTCCAACGGTGTCCAACGGTGTCCCACGGTGTCCAACGGTGTCCCACGTTGTCCCACGTTGTCCCACGTTGTCCCACGTTGTCCCACGTTGTCCCACGATGTCCCACGTTGTCCCACGTTGTCCGACGTTGTCCCACGTTGTCCCACGTTGTCCCACGTTGTCCCACGGTGTCCAACGATGTCCAACGATGTCCAACGGTGTCCCACGTTGTCCCACGTTGTTCCATGGTTTCCCACGTTGTCCCACGTTGTCCCACGTTGTCCCACGGTGTCCAACGTTGTCCCACGTTGTCCCACGTTGTCCCACGTTGTCCCACGGTGTCCAACGATGTCCAACGGTGTCCAGCGATGTCCAACGGTGTCCCACGTTGTCCCACGTTTTCCCACGTTGTCCCACGTTGTCCGACGTTGTCCCACGGTGTCCAACGATGTCCAACGATGTCCAACGGTGTCCCATGTTGTCCCACGTTGTTCCATGGTTTCCCACGTTGTCCCACGTTGTCCCACGTTGTCCCACGTTGTCCCACGTTGTCCCACGTTGTCCCACGTTGTCCCACGTTGTCCCACGGTGTCCAACGATGTCCAACGGTGTCCAGCGATGTCCAACGGTGTCCCACGTTGTCCCACGTTTTCCCACGTTGTCCCACGTTGTCCCACGGTGTCCAACGGTGTCCAGCGATGTCCAACGGTGTCCCACGTTGTCCCACGGTGTCCAACGATGTCCAACGATGTCCAACGGTGTCCCACGTTGTCCCACGTTGTTCCATGGTTTCCCACGTTGTCCCACGTTGTCCCACGTTGTCCCACGTTGTCCCACGTTGTCCCACGTTGTCCCACGTTGTCCAACGATGTCCAACGGTGTCCCACGTTGTCCCACGTTGTTCCATGGTTTCCCACGTTGTCCCACGTTGTCCCACGTTGTCCCATGTTGTCCCACGTTGTCCCACGTTGTCCCACGGTGTCCAACGATGTCCAACGGTGTCCCACGTTGTCCCACGTTGTCCCACGTTGTCCCACGTTGTCCCACGTGGTCCCACGTTGTCCCACGTTGTCCCACGGTGTCCAACGATGTCCAACGGTGTCCCACGTTGTCCAACGGTGTCCCACGTTGTCCCACGTTGTCCCACGTTGTCCCACGTTGTCCCACGATGTCCCACGTTGTCCCACGTTGTCCCACGTTGTCCCACGTTGTCCCACGTTGTCCCACGTTGTCCCACGTTGTCCCACGTTGTCCCACGTTGTCCCACGTTGTCCCACGTTGTCCCACGGTGTCCAACGATGTCCAACGGTGTCCAACGGTGTCCCACGGTGTCCAACGGTGTCCCACGTTGTCCCACGTTGTCCCACGTTGTCCCACGTTGTCCCACGTTGTCCAACGATGTCCAACGGTGTCCCACGTTGTCCCACGTTGTTCCATGGTTTCCCACGTTGTCCCACGTTGTCCCACGTTGTCCCACGGTGTCCAACGTTGTCCCACGTTGTTCCATGGTTTCCCACGTTGTCCCACGTTGTCCCACGTTGTCCCACGTTGTCCCACGTTGTCCCACGTTGTCCCACGTTGTCCAACGATGTCCAACGGTGTCCCACGTTGTCCCACGTTGTTCCATGGTTTCCCACGTTGTCCCACGTTGTCCCACGTTGTCCCACGTTGTTCCATGGTTTCCCACGTTGTCCCACGTTGTCCCACGTTGTCCCACGTTGTCCCACGTGGTCCCACGGTGTCCCACGTTGTCCCACGTTGTCCCACGATGTCCCACGTTGTCCCACGTTGTCCCACGTTGTCCCACGTTGTCCCACGTTGTCCCACGTTGTCCCACGTTGTCCCACGTTGTCCCACGTTGTCCCACGTTGTCCCACGTTGTCCCACGTTGTCCCACGTTGTCCCACGGTGTCCAACGGTGTCCAACGATGTCCCACGTTGTCCCACGTTGTCCCACGTTGTCCCACGATGTCCCACGTTGTCCCACGTTGTCCCACGTTGTCCCACGTTGTCCCACGGTGTCCAACGATGTCCAACGGTGTCCAACGGTGTCCCACGGTGTCCAACGGTGTCCCACGTTGTCCCACGTTGTCCCACGTTGTCCCACGTTGTCCCACGTTGTCCCACGATGTCCCACCTTGTCCCACGTTGTCCGACGTTGTCCCACGTTGTCCCACGTTGTCCCACGTTGTCCCACGGTGTCCAACGATGTCCAACGATGTCCAACGGTGTCCCACGTTGTCCCACGTTGTTCCACGGTTTCCCACGTTGTCCCACGTTGTCCCACGTTGTCCCACGGTGTCCAACGTTGTCCCACGTTGTCCCACGTTGTCCCACGTTGTCCCACGGTGTCCAACGATGTCCAACGGTGTCCAGCGATGTCCAACGGTGTCCCACGTTGTCCCACGTTTTCCCACGTTGTCCCACGTTGTCCGACGTTGTCCCACGGTGTCCAACGATGTCCAACGATGTCCAACGGTGTCCCACGTTGTCCCACGTTGTTCCATGGTTTCCCACGTTGTCCCACGTTGTCCCACGTTGTCCCACGTTGTCCCACGTTGTCCCACGTTGTCCCACGTTGTCCCACGTTGTCCCACGGTGTCCAACGATGTCCAACGGTGTCCAGCGATGTCCAACGGTGTCCCACGTTGTCCCACGTTGTCCCACGTTGTCCCACGTTGTCCCACGTTGTCCCACGTTGTCCCACGGTGTCCAACGATGTCCAACGGTGTCCAACGGTGTCCCACGGTGTCCAACGGTGTCCCACGTTGTCCCACGTTGTCCCACGTTGTCCCACGTTGTCCCACGTTGTCCAACGATGTCCAACGGTGTCCCACGTTGTCCCACGTTGTTCCATGGTTTCCCACGTTGTCCCACGTTGTCCCACGTTGTCCCACGGTGTCCAACGTTGTCCCACGTTGTTCCATGGTTTCCCACGTTGTCCCACGTTGTCCCACGTTGTCCCACGTTGTCCCACGTTGTCCCACGTTGTCCCACGTTGTCCAACGATGTCCAACGGTGTCCCACGTTGTCCCACGTTGTTCCATGGTTTCCCACGTTGTCCCACGTTGTCCCACGTTGTCCCACGTTGTTCCATGGTTTCCCACGTTGTCCCACGTTGTCCCACGTTGTCCCACGTTGTCCCACGTGGTCCCACGGTGTCCCACGTTGTCCCACGTTGTCCCACGGTGTCCCACGTTGTCCCACGTTGTCCCACGTTGTCCCACGTTGTCCCACGTTGTCCCACGTTGTCCCACGTTGTCCCACGTTGTCCCACGTTGTCCCACGTTGTCCCACGTTGTCCCACGTTGTCCCACGTTGTCCCACGGTGTCCAACGGTGTCCAACGATGTCCCACGTTGTCCCACGTTGTCCCACGTTGTCCCACGATGTCCCACGTTGTCCCACGTTGTCCCACGTTGTCCCACGTTGTCCCACGGTGTCCAACGATGTCCAACGGTGTCCAACGGTGTCCCACGGTGTCCAACGGTGTCCCACGTTGTCCCACGTTGTCCCACGTTGTCCCACGTTGTCCCACGTTGTCCCACGCTGTCCCACGTTGTCCCACGTTGTCCGACGTTGTCCCACGTTGTCCCACGTTGTCCCACGTTGTCCCACGGTGTCCAACGATGTCCAACGATGTCCAACGGTGTCCCACGTTGTCCCACGTTGTTCCATGGTTTCCCACGTTGTCCCACGTTGTCCCACGTTGTCCCACGGTGTCCAACGTTGTCCCACGTTGTCCCACGTTGTCCCACGTTGTCCCACGGTGTCCAACGATGTCCAACGGTGTCCAGCGATGTCCAACGGTGTCCCACGTTGTCCCACGTTTTCCCACGTTGTCCCACGTTGTCCGACGTTGTCCCACGGTGTCCAACGATGTCCAACGATGTCCAACGGTGTCCCACGTTGTCCCACGTTGTTCCATGGTTTCCCACGTTGTCCCACGTTGTCCCACGTTGTCCCACGTTGTCCCACGTTGTCCCACGTTGTCCCACGTTGTCCCACGTTGTCCCACGGTGTCCAACGATGTCCAACGGTGTCCAGCGATGTCCAACGGTGTCCCACGTTGTCCCACGTTTTCCCACGTTGTCCCACGTTGTCCCACGGTGTCCAACGGTGTCCAGCGATGTCCAACGGTGTCCCACGTTGTCCCACGGTGTCCAACGATGTCCAACGATGTCCAACGGTGTCCCACGTTGTCCCACGTTGTTCCATGGTTTCCCACGTTGTCCCACGTTGTCCCACGTTGTCCCACGTTGTCCCACGTTGTCCCACGTTGTCCCACGTTGTCCAACGATGTCCAACGGTGTCCCACGTTGTCCCACGTTGTTCCATGGTTTCCCACGTTGTCCCACGTTGTCCCACGTTGTCCCATGTTGTCCCACGTTGTCCCACGTTGTCCCACGGTGTCCAACGATGTCCAACGGTGTCCCACGTTGTCCCACGTTGTCCCACGTTGTCCCACGTTGTCCCACGTGGTCCCACGTTGTCCCACGTTGTCCCACGGTGTCCAACGATGTCCAACGGTGTCCCACGTTGTCCAACGGTGTCCCACATTGTCCCACGTTGTCCCACGTTGTCCCACGTTGTCCCACGATGTCCCACGTTGTCCCACGTTGTCCCACGTTGTCCCACGTTGTCCCACGTTGTCCCACGTTGTCCCACGTTGTCCCACGTTGTCCCACGTTGTCCCACGTTGTCCCACGTTGTCCCACGTTGTCCCACGGTGTCCAACGATGTCCAACGGTGTCCAACGGTGTCCCACGGTGTCCAACGGTGTCCCACGTTGTCCCACGTTGTCCCACGTTGTCCCACGTTGTCCCACGTTGTCCAACGATGTCCAACGGTGTCCCACGTTGTCCCACGTTGTTCCATGGTTTCCCACGTTGTCCCACGTTGTCCCACGTTGTCCCACGGTGTCCAACGTTGTCCCACGTTGTTCCATGGTTTCCCACGTTGTCCCACGTTGTCCCACGTTGTCCAACGATGTCCAACGGTGTCCAACGGTGTCCCACGGTGTCCAACGGTGTCCCACGTTGTCCCACGTTGTCCCACGTTGTCCCACGTTGTCCCACGTTGTCCCACGTTGTCCCACGTTGTCCAACGATGTCCAACGGTGTCCCACGTTGTCCCACGTTGTTCCATGGTTTCCCACGTTGTCCCACGTTGTCCCACGGTGTCCAACGATGTCCAACGGTGTCCAACGGTGTCCAACGGTGTCCAACGGTGTCCCACGTTGTCCCACGTTGTCCCACGTTGTCCCACGTTGTCCCACGTTGTCCCACGTTGTCCCACGTTGTCCCACGTTGTCCCACGTTGTCCCACGTTGTCCCACGTTGTCCCACGTTGTCCCACGTTGTCCCACGTTGTCCCACGGTGTCCAACGGTGTCCAACGATGTCCCACGTTGTCCCACGTTGTCCCACGTTGTCCCACGATGTCCCACGTTGTCCCACGTTGTCCCACGTTGTCCCACGTTGTCCCACGGTGTCCAACGATGTCCCACGATGTCCCACGTTGTCCCACGTTGTCCGACGTTGTCCCACGTTGTCCGACGTTGTCCCACGTTGTCCCACGTTGTCCCACGTTGTCCCACGGTGTCCAACGATGTCCAACGATGTCCAACGGTGTCCCACGTTGTCCCACGTTGTTCCATGGTTTCCCACGTTGTCCCACGTTGTCCCACGTTGTCCCACGGTGTCCAACGTTGTCCCACGTTGTCCCACGTTGTCCCACGTTGTCCCACGTTGTCCCACGGTGTCCAACGATGTCCAACGGTGTCCCGCGATGTCCAACGGTGTCCCACGTTGTCCCACGTTTTCCCACGTTGTCCCACGTTGTCCCACGTTGTCCCACGGTGTCCAACGATGTCCAACGATGTCCAACGGTGTCCCACGTTGTCCCACGTTGTCCCATGGTTTCCCACGTTGTCCCACGTTGTCCCACGTTGTCCCACGTTGTTCCATGGTTTCCCACGTTGTCCCACGTTGTCCCACGTTGTCCCACGTTGTCCCACGTGGTCCCACGTTGTCCCACGTTGTCCCACGGTGTCCAACGATGTCCAACGGTGTCCCACGTTGTCCAACGGTGTCCCACGTTGTCCCACGTTGTCCCACGTTGTCCCACGTTGTCCCACGATGTCCCACGTTGTCCCACGTTGTCCCACGTTGTCCCACGTTGTCCCACGTTGTCCCACGTTGTCCCACGTTGTCCCACGTTGTCCCACGTTGTCCCACGTTGTCCCACGTTGTCCCACGTTGTCCCACGGTGTCCAACGATGTCCAACGGTGTCCAACGGTGTCCAACGGTGTCCAACGGTGTCCCACGTTGTCCCACGTTGTCCCACGTTGTCCCACGTTGTCCAACGATGTCCAACGGTGTCCCACGTTGTCCCACGTTGTCCCACGGTGTCCCACGTTGTCGCACGTTGTCCCACGTTGTCCCACGTTGTCCCACGTTGTCCCACGTTGTCCCACGTTGTCCCACGTTGTCCCACGTTGTCCCACGTTGTCCCACGTTGTCCCACGTTGTCCCACGTTGTCCCACGGTGTCCAACGGTGTCCAACGATGTCCCACGTTGTCCCACGTTGTCCCACGTTGTCCCACGATGTCCCACGTTGTCCCACGTTGTCCCACGTTGTCCCACGTTGTCCCACGGTGTCCAACGATGTCCAACGGTGTCCAACGGTGTCCCACGGTGTCCAACGGTGTCCCACGTTGTCCCACGTTGTCCCACGTTGTCCCACGTTGTCCCACGTTGTCCCACGATGTCCCACGTTGTCCCACGTTGTCCGACGTTGTCCCACGTTGTCCCACGTTGTCCCACGTTGTCCCACGGTGTCCAACGATGTCCAACGATGTCCAACGGTGTCCCACGTTGTCCCACGTTGTTCCATGGTTTCCCACGTTGTCCCACGTTGTCCCACGTTGTCCCACGGTGTCCAACGTTGTCCCACGTTGTCCCACGTTGTCCCACGTTGTCCCACGGTGTCCAACGATGTCCAACGGTGTCCAGCGATGTCCAACGGTGTCCCACGTTGTCCCACGTTTTCCCACGTTGTCCCCCGTTGTCCGACGTTGTCCCACGGTGTCCAACGATGTCCAACGATGTCCAACGGTGTCCCACGTTGTCCCACGTTGTTCCATGGTTTCCCACGTTGTCCCACGTTGTCCCACGTTGTCCCACGTTGTCCCACGTTGTCCCACGTTGTCCCACGTTGTCCCACGTTGTCCCACGTTGTCCCACGGTGTCCAACGATGTCCAACGGTGTCCAGCGTTGTCCAACGGTGTCCCACGTTGTCCCACGTTGTCCCACGTTGTCCCACGTTGTCCCACGGTGTCCAACGGTGTCCAGCGATGTCCAACGGTGTCCCACGTTGTCCCACGGTGTCCAACGATGTCCAACGATGTCCAACGGTGTCCCACGTTGTCCCACGTTGTTCCATGGTTTCCCACGTTGTCCCACGTTGTCCCACGTTGTCCCACGTTGTCCCACGTTGTCCCACGTTGTCCCACGTTGTCCAACGATGTCCAACGGTGTCCCACGTTGTCCCACGTTGTTCCATGGTTTCCCACGTTGTCCCACGTTGTCCCACGTTGTCCCATGTTGTCCCACGTTGTCCCACGTTGTCCCACGGTGTCCAACGATGTCCAACGGTGTCCCACGTTGTCCCACGTTGTCCCACGTTGTCCCACGTTGTCCCACGTGGTCCCACGTTGTCCCACGTTGTCCCACGGTGTCCAACGATGTCCAACGGTGTCCCACGTTGTCCAACGGTGTCCCACGTTGTCCCACGTTGTCCCACGTTGTCCCACGTTGTCCCACGATGTCCCACGTTGTCCCACGTTGTCCCACGTTGTCCCACGTTGTCCCACGTTGTCCCACGTTGTCCCACGTTGTCCCACGTTGTCCCACGTTGTCCCACGTTGTCCCACGTTGTCCCACGTTGTCCCACGGTGTCCAACGATGTCCAACGTTGTCCAACGGTGTCCCACGGTGTCCAACGGTGTCCCACGTTGTCCCACGTTGTCCCACGTTGTCCCACGTTGTCCCACGTTGTCCAACGATGTCCAACGGTGTCCCACGTTGTCCCACGTTGTTCCATGGTTTCCCACGTTGTCCCACGTTGTCCCACGTTGTCCCACGGTGTCCAACGTTGTCCCACGTTGTTCCATGGTTTCCCACGTTGTCCCACGTTGTCCCACGTTGTCCAACGATGTCCAACGGTGTCCAACGGTGTCCCACGGTGTCCAACGGTGTCCCACGTTGTCCCACGTTGTCCCACGTTGTCCCACGTTGTCCCACGTTGTCCCACGTTGTCCCACGTTGTCCAACGATGTCCAACGGTGTCCCACGTTGTCCCACGTTGTTCCATGGTTTCCCACGTTGTCCCACGTTGTCCCACGGTGTCCAACGATGTCCAACGGTGTCCAACGGTGTCCAACGGTGTCCAACGGTGTCCCACGTTGTCCCACGTTGTCCCACGTTGTCCCACGTTGTCCCACGTTGTCCCACGTTGTCCCACGTTGTCCCACGTTGTCCCACGTTGTCCCACGTTGTCCCACGTTGTCCCACGTTGTCCCACGTTGTCCCACGTTGTCCCACGGTGTCCAACGGTGTCCAACGATGTCCCACGTTGTCCCACGTTGTCCCACGTTGTCCCACGATGTCCCACGTTGTCCCACGTTGTCCCACGTTGTCCCACGTTGTCCCACGGTGTCCAACGATGTCCAACGGTGTCCAACGGTGTCCCACGGTGTCCAACGGTGTCCCACGTTGTCCCACGTTGTCCCACGTTGTCCCACGTTGTCCCACGTTGTCCCACGATGTCCCACGTTGTCCCACGTTGTCCGACGTTGTCCCACGTTGTCCGACGTTGTCCCACGTTGTCCCACGTTGTCCCACGTTGTCCCACGGTGTCCAACGATGTCCAACGATGTCCAACGGTGTCCCACGTTGTCCCACGTTGTTCCATGGTTTCCCACGTTGTCCCACGTTGTCCCACGTTGTCCCACGGTGTCCAACGTTGTCCCACGTTGTCCCACGTTGTCCCACGTTGTCCCACGTTGTCCCACGGTGTCCAACGATGTCCAACGGTGTCCAGCGATGTCCAACGGTGTCCCACGTTGTCCCACGTTTTCCCACGTTGTCCCACGTTGTCCCACGTTGTCCCACGGTGTCCAACGATGTCCAACGATGTCCAACGGTGTCCCACGTTGTCCCACGTTGTTCCATGGTTTCCCACGTTGTCCCACGTTGTCCCACGTTGTCCCACGTTGTCCCACGTTGTCCCACGTTGTCCCACGTTGTCCCACGTTGTCCCACGTTGTCCCACGTTGTCCCACGTTGTCCAACGATGTCCAACGGTGTCCCACGTTGTCCCACGTTGTTCCATGGTTTCCCACGTTGTCCCACGTTGTCCCACGTTGTCCCACGTTGTCCCACGTTGTCCCACGTTGTCCCACGGTGTCCAACGATGTCCAACGGTGTCCAACGGTGTCCAACGGTGTCCAACGGTGTCCCACGTTGTCCCACGTTGTCCCACGTTGTCCCACGGTGTCCAACGATGTCCAACGATGTCCAACGGTGTCCCACGTTGTCCCACGTTGTTCCATGGTTTCCCACGTTGTCCCACGTTGTCCCACGTTGTCCCACGGTGTCCCACGTTGTCCCACGTTGTCCCACGTTGTCCCACGATGTCCCACGTTGTCCCACGTTGTCCCACGTTGTCCCACGTTGTCCCACGTTGTCCCACGTTGTCCCACGTTGTCCCACGTTGTCCCACGTTGTCCCACGTTGTCCCACGTTGTCCCACGTTGTCCCACGGTGTCCCACGGTGTCCAACGATGTCCAACGGTGTCCCACGTTGTCCCACGTTGTCCCACGATGTCCCACGTTGTCCCACGTTGTCCCACGTTGTCCCACGTTGTCCCACGTTGTCCCACGTTGTCCCACGTGGTCCCACGTTGTCCCACGTTGTCCCACGGTGTCCAACGATGTCCAACGGTGTCCCACGTTGTCCAACGGTGTCCCACGTTGTCCCACGTTGTCCCACGTTGTCCCACGTTGTCCCACGGTGTCCCACGTTGTCCCACGTTGTCCCACGTTGTCCCACGTTGTCCCACGTTGTCCCACGTTGTCCCACGTTGTCCCACGTTGTCCCACGTTGTCCCACGTTGTCCCACGTTGTCCCACGGTGTCCAACGATGTCCAACGGTGTCCAACGGTGTCCAACGGTGTCCAACGGTGTCCCACGTTGTCCCACGTTGTCCCACGTTGTCCCACGTTGTCCCACGTTGTCCCACGTTGTCCCACGTTGTCCAACGATGTCCAACGGTGTCCCACGTTGTCCCACGTTGTTCCATGGTTTCCCACGTTGTCCCACGTTGTCCCACGTTGTCCCACGGTGTCCAACGATGTCCAACGGTGTCCAACGGTGTCCAACGGTGTCCAACGGTGTCCCACGTTGTCGCACGTTGTCCCACGTTGTCCCACGGTGTCCAACGATGTCCAACGGTGTCCCACGTTGTCCCACGTTGTCCCACGATGTCCCACGTTGTCCCACGTTGTCCCACGTTGTCCCACGTTGTCCCACGTTGTCCCACGTTGTCCCACGTTGTCCCACGTTGTCCCACGTTGTCCCACGTTGTCCCACGTTGTCCCACGTTGTCCCACGTTGTCCCACGTTGTCCCACGTTGTCCCACGGTGTCCAACGATGTCCAACGGTGTCCAACGGTGTCCCACGGTGTCCAACGGTGTCCCACGGTGTCCCACGTTGTCCCACGTTGTCCCACGTTGTCCCACGTTGTCCCACGTTGTCCAACGATGTCGAACGGTGTCCCACGTTGTCCCACGTTGTTCCATGGTTTCCCACGTTGTCCCACGTTGTCCCACGTTGTCCCACGTTGTCCCACGTTGTCCCACGTTGTCCCACGGTGTCCAACGATGTCCAACGGTGTCCCACGTTGTCCCACGTTGTCCCACGTTGTCCCACGTTGTCCCACGTTGTCCCACGTTGTCCCACGTTGTCCCACGTTGTCCCACGTTGTCCCACGTTGTCCCACGTTGTCCCACGTTGTCCCACGTTGTCCCACGTGGTCCCACGTTGTCCCACGTTGTCCCACGGTGTCCAACGATGTCCAACGGTGTCCCACGTTGTCCAACGGTGTCCCACGTTGTCCCACGTTGTCCCACGTTGTCCCACGTTGTCCCACGATGTCCCACGTTGTCCCACGTTGTCCCACGTTGTCCCACGTTGTCCCACGTTGTCCCACGTTGTCCCACGTTGTCCCACGTTGTCCCACGTTGTCCCACGGTGTCCAACGATATCCAACGGTGTCCAACGGTGTCCCACGGTGTCCAACGGTGTCCCACGTTGTCCCACGTTGTCCCACGTTGTCCCACGTTGTCCCACGTTGTCCCACGTTGTCCCACGTTGTCCAACGATGTCCCACGGTGTCCCACGTTGTCCCACGTTGTTCCATGGTTTCCCACGTTGTCCCACGTTGTCCCACGTTGTCCCACGGTGTCCAACGATGTCCAACGGTGTCCAACGGTGTCCAACGGTGTCCAACGGTGTCCCACGTTGTCCCACGTTGTCCCACGTTGTCCCACGGTGTCCAACGATGTCCAACGGTGTCCCACGTTGTCCCACGTTGTCCCACGTTGTCCCACGTTGTCCCACGTTGTCCCACGATGTCCCACGTTGTCCCACGTTGTCCCACGTTGTCCCACGTTGTCCCACGTTGTCCCACGTTGTCCCACGTTGTCCCACGTTGTCCCACGTTGTCCCACGTTGTCCCACGTTGTCCCACGTTGTCCCACGTTGTCTCACGTTGTCCCACGTTGTCCCACGTTGTCCCACGGTGTCCAACGGTGTCCAACGATGTCCCACGTTGTCCCACGTTGTCCCACGTTGTCCCACGTTGTCCCACGATGTCCCACGTTGTCCCACGTTGTCCCACGTTGTCCCACGTTGTCCCACGTTGTCCCACGTTGTCCCACGTTGTCCGACGTTGTCCCACGTTGTCCCACGTTGTCCCACGTTGTCCCACGGTGTCCAACGATGTCCAACGATGTCCAACGGTGTCCCACGTTGTCCCACGTTGTTCCATGGTTTCCCACGTTGTCCCACGTTGTCCCACGTTGACCCACGGTGTCCAACGATGTCCAACGGTGTCCAACGGTGTCCAACGGTGTCCAACGGTGTCCAACGGTGTCCCACGTTGTCCCACGTTGTCCCACGTTGTCCCACGTTGTCCCACGTTGTCCCACGATGTCCCACGTTGTCCCACGTTGTCCCACGTTGTCCCACGATGTCCCACGTTGTCCCACGTTGTCCCACGTTGTCCCACGTTGTCCCACGATGTCCCACGTTGTCCCACGTTGTCCCACGTTGTCCCACGGTGTCCAACGATGTCCAACGGTGTCCAACGGTGTCCCACGTTGTCCCACGTTGTCCCACGTTGTCCCACGTTGTCCCACGTTGTCCCACGTTGTCCAACGATGTCCAACGGTGTCCCACGTTGTCCCACGTTGTCCCACGTTGTCCCACGTTGTCCCACGTTGTCCCACGTTGTCCCACGTTGTCCCACGTTGTCCCACGTTGTCCCACGTTGTCCCACGTTGTCCCACGTTGTCCCACGGTGTCCAACGGTGTCCAACGATGTCCCACGTTGTCCCACGTTGTCCCACGTTGTCCCACGTTGTCCCACGATGTCCCACGTTGTCCCACGTTGTCCCACGTTGTCCCACGTTGTCCCACGTTGTCCCACGTTGTCCCACGTTGTCCCACGTTGTCCCACGTTGTCCCACGTTGTCCGACGTTGTCCCACGTTGTCCCACGTTGTCCCACGTTGTCCCACGATGTCCCACGTTGTCCCACGTTGTCCCACGTTGTCCCACGGTGTCCAACGATGTCCAACGGTGTCCAACGGTGTCCCACGTTGTCCCACGTTGTCCCACGTTGTCCCACGTTGTCCCACGTTGTCCCACGTTGTCCAACGATGTCCCACGTTGTCCCACGTTGTCCCACGTTGTCCCACGTTGTCCCACGTTGTCCCACGTTGTCCGACGTTGTCCCACGTTGTCCGACGTTGTCCCACGTTGTCCCACGTTGTCCCACGTTGTCCCACGGTGTCCAACGATGTCCAACGATGTCCAACGGTGTCCCACGTTGTCCCACGTTGTTCCATGGTTTCCCACGTTGTCCCACGTTGTCCCACGGTGTCCAACGATGTCCAACGGTGTCCAACGGTGTCCAACGGTGTCCAACGGTGTCCCACGTTGTCCCACGTTGTCCCACGTTGTCCCACGTTGTCCCACGTTGTCCCACGATGTCCCACGTTGTCCCACGTTGTCCCACGTTGTCCCACGATGTCCCACGTTGTCCCACGTTGTCCCACGTTGTCCCACGTTGTCCCACGTTGTCCCACGTTGTCCCACGTTGTCCCACGTTGTCCCACGTTGTCCCACGTTGTCCCACGGTGTCCAACGATGACCAACGGTGTCCAACGGTGTCCCACGTTGTCCCACGTTGTCCGACGTTGTCCCACGTTGTCCCACGTTGTCCCACGTTGTCCCACGGTGTCCAACGATGTCCAACGATGTCCAACGGTGTCCCACGTTGTCCCACGTTGTCCCACGTTTTCCCACGTTGTCCCACGTTGTCCCACGGTGTCCAACGATGTCCAACGATGTCCAACGGTGTCCCACGTTGTCCCACGTTGTTCCATGGTTTCCCACGTTGTCCCACGTTGTCCCACGATGTCCCACGGTGTCCCACGATGTCCAACGATGTCCAACGATGTCCAACGGTGTCCAACGGTGTCCAACGGTGTCCCACGGTGTCCAACGGTGTCCCACGTTGTCCCACGTTGTCCCACGTTGTCCCACGTTGTCCCACGTTGTCCCACGGTGTCCAACGATGTCCAACGGTGTCCCACGTTGTCCAACGGTGTCCCACGTTGTCCCACGTTGTCCCACGTTGTCCCACGTTGTCCCACGTTGTCCCACTTTGTCCCACGTTGTCCCACGTTGTCCCACGTTGTCCCACGTTGTCCCACGTTGTCCCACGGTGTCCAACGATGTCCAACGGTGTCCAACGGTGTCCCACGTTGTCCCACGTTGTCCCACGTTGTCCCACGTTGTCCCACGGTGTCCAACGATGTCCAACGGTGTCCAACGGTGTCCCACGGTGTCCAACGGTGTCCCACGTTGTCCCACGTTGTCCCACGTTGTCCCACGTTGTCCAACGATGTCCAACGATGTCCCACGTTGTCCCACGTTGTCCAACGATGTCCAACGGTGTCCCACGTTGTCCCACGTTGTTCCACGGTTTCCCACGTTGTCCCACGTTGTCCCACGTTGTCCCACGGTGTCCAACGATGTCCAACGGTGTCCAACGGTGTCCAACGGTGTCCAACGGTGTCCCACGTTGTCCCACGTTGTCCCACGTTGTCCCACGGTGTCCAACGATGTCCAACGGTGTCCAACGGTGTCCCACGGTGTCCAACGGTGTCCCACGTTGTCCCACGTTGTCCCACGTTGTCCCACGTTGTCCAACGATGTCCAACGGTGTCCCACGTTGTCCCACGTTGTTCCATGGTTTCCCACGTTGTCCCACGTTGTCCCACGTTGTCCCACGGTGTCCAACGATGTCCAACGGTGTCCCACGTTGTCCAACGGTGTCCTACGTTGTCCCACGTTGTCCCACGTTGTCCCACGTTGTCCCACGATGTCCCACGTTGTCCCACGTTGTCCCACGTTGTCCCACGTTGTCCCACGTTGTCCCACGTTGTCCCACGTTGTCCCACGTTGTCCCACGTTGTCCCACGTTGTCCCACGGTGTCCAACGATGTCCAACGGTGTCCAACGGTGTCCCACGGTGTCCAACGGTGTCCCACGTTGTCCCACGTTGTCCCACGTTGTCCCACGTTGTCCCACGTTGTCCCACGTTGTCCCACGTTGTCCCACGTTGTCCCACGTTGTCCAACGATGTCCAACGGTGTCCCACGTTGTCCCACGTTGTTCCATGGTTTCCCACGTTGTCCCACGTTGTCCCACGTTGTCCCACGGTGTCCCACGATGTCCAACGGTGTCCAACGATGTCCAACGGTGTCCAACGGTGTCCAACGGTGTCCCACGGTGTCCAACGGTGTCCCACGTTGTCCCACGTTGTCCCACGTTGTCCCACGTTGTCCCACGTTGTCCCACGTTGTCCCACGTTGTCCCACGTTGTCCCACGTTGTCCCACGTTGTCCGACGTTGTCCCACGTTGTCCCACGTTGTCCCACGTTGTCCCACGTTGTCCCACGTTGTCCCACGTTGTCCCACGTTGTCCGACGTTGTCCCACGTTGTCCCACGTTGTCCCACGTTGTCCCACGGTGTCCAACGATGTCCAACGATGTCCAACGGTGTCCCACGTTGTCCCACGTTGTTCCATGGTTTCCCACGTTGTCCCACGTTGTCCCACGTTGTCCCACGTTGTCCCACGTTGTCCCACGTTGTCCCACGTTGTCCCACGTTGTCCCACGTTGTCCCACGTTGTCCCACGGTGTCCAACGGTGTCCAACGATGTCCCACGTTGTCCCACGTTGTCCCACGTTGTCCCACGTTGTCCCACGATGTCCCACGTTGTCCCACGTTGTCCCACGTTGTCCCACGTTGTCCCACGTTGTCCCACGTTGTCCCACGTTGTCCCACGTTGTCCCACGTTGTCCCACGTTGTCCCACGTTGTCCCACGTTGTCCCACGTTGTCCCACGATGTCCCACGTTGTCCCACGTTGTCCCACGTTGTCCCACGTTGTCCCACGGTGTCCAACGATGTCCAACGGCGTCCAACGGTGTCCCACGGTGTCCCACGGTGTCCCACGTTGTCCCACGTTGTCCCACGTTGTCCCACGGTGTCCAACGATGTCCAACGGTGTCCAGCGATGTCCAACGGTGTCCCACGTTGTCCCACGTTTTCCCACGTTGTCCCACGTTGTCCCACGGTGTCCAACGGTGTCCAGCGATGTCCAACGGTGTCCCACGTTGTCCCACGGTGTCCAACGATGTCCAACGATGTCCAACGGTGTCCCACGTTGTCCCACGTTGTTCCATGGTTTCCCACGTTGTCCCACGTTGTCCCACGTTGTCCCACGTTGTCCCACGTTGTCCCACGTTGTCCCACGTTGTCCAACGATGTCCAACGGTGTCCCACGTTGTCCCACGTTGTTCCATGGTTTCCCACGTTGTCCCACGTTGTCCCACGTTGTCCCACGTTGTTCCATGGTTTCCCACGTTGTCCCACGTTGTCCCACGTTGTCCCACGTTGTCCCACGTGGTCCCACGGTGTCCCACGTTGTCCCACGTTGTCCCACGATGTCCCACGTTGTCGCACGTTGTCCCACGTTGTCCCACGTTGTCCCACGTTGTCCCACGTTGTCCCACGTTGTCCCACGTTGTCCCACGTTGTCCCACGTTGTCCCACGTTGTCCCACGTTGTCCCACGTTGTCCCACGGTGTCCAACGGTGTCCAACGATGTCCCACGTTGTCCCACGTTGTCCCACGATGTCCCACGTTGTCCCACGTTGTCCCACGTTGTCCCACGTTGTCCCACGGTGTCCAACGATGTCCAACGGTGTCCAACGGTGTCCCACGGTGTCCAACGGTGTCCCACGTTGTCCCACGTTGTCCCACGTTGTCCCACGTTGTCCCACGTTGTCCCACGATGTCCCACGTTGTCCCACGTTGTCCGACGTTGTCCCACGTTGTCCCACGTTGTCCCACGTTGTCCCACGGTGTCCAACGATGTCCAACGATGTCCAACGGTGTCCCACGTTGTCCCACGTTGTTCCATGGTGTCCCACGTTGTCCCACGTTGTCCCACGTTGTCCCACGGTGTCCAACGTTGTCCCACGTTGTCCCACGTTGTCCCACGTTGTCCCACGGTGTCCAACGATGTCCAACGGTGTCCAGCGATGTCCAACGGTGTCCCACGTTGTCCCACGTTTTCCCACGTTGTCCCACGTTGTCCGACGTTGTCCCACGGTGTCCAACGATGTCCAACGATGTCCAACGGTGTCCCACGTTGTCCCACGTTGTTCCATGGTTTCCCACGTTGTCCCACGTTGTCCCACGTTGTCCCACGTTGTCCCACGTTGTCCCACGTTGTCCCACGTTGTCCCACGTTGTCCCACGGTGTCCAACGATGTCCAACGGTGTCCAGCGATGTCCAACGGTGTCCCACGTTGTCCCACGTTTTCCCACGTTGTCCCACGTTGTCCCACGGTGTCCAACGGTGTCCAGCGATGTCCAACGGTGTCCCACGTTGTCCCACGGTGTCCAACGATGTCCAACGATGTCCAACGGTGTCCCACGTTGTCCCACGTTGTTCCATGGTTTCCCACGTTGTCCCACGTTGTCCCACGTTGTCCCACGTTGTCCCACGTTGTCCCACGTTGTCCCACGTTGTCCAACGATGTCCAACGGTGTCCCACGTTGTCCCACGTTGTTCCATGGTTTCCCACGTTGTCCCACGTTGTCCCACGTTGTCCCATGTTGTCCCACGTTGTCCCACGTTGTCCCACGGTGTCCAACGATGTCCAACGGTGTCCCACGTTGTCCCACGTTGTCCCACGTTGTCCCACGTTGTCCCACGTGGTCCCACGTTGTCCCACGTTGTCCCACGGTGTCCAACGATGTCCAACGGTGTCCCACGTTGTCCAACGGTGTCCCACGTTGTCCCACGTTGTCCCACGTTGTCCCACGTTGTCCCACGATGTCCCACGTTGTCCCACGTTGTCCCACGTTGTCCCACGTTGTCCCACGTTGTCCCACGTTGTCCCACGTTGTCCCACGTTGTCCCACGTTGTCCCACGTTGTCCCACGTTGTCCCACGTTGTCCCACGGTGTCCAACGATGTCCAACGGTGTCCAACGGTGTCCCACGGTGTCCAACGGTGTCCCACGTTGTCCCACGTTGTCCCACGTTGTCCCACGTTGTCCCACGTTGTCCAACGATGTCCAACGGTGTCCCACGTTGTCCCACGTTGTTCCATGGTTTCCCACGTTGTCCCACGTTGTCCCACGTTGTCCCACGGTGTCCAACGTTGTCCCACGTTGTTCCATGGTTTCCCACGTTGTCCCACGTTGTCCCACGTTGTCCAACGATGTCCAACGGTGTCCAACGGTGTCCCACGGTGTCCAACGGTGTCCCACGTTGTCCCACGTTGTCCCACGTTGTCCCACGTTGTCCCACGTTGTCCCACGTTGTCCCACGTTGTCCAACGATGTCCAACGGTGTCCCACGTTGTCCCACGTTGTTCCATGGTTTCCCACGTTGTCCCACGTTGTCCCACGGTGTCCAACGATGTCCAACGGTGTCCAACGGTGTCCAACGGTGTCCAACGGTGTCCCACGTTGTCCCACGTTGTCCCACGTTGTCCCACGTTGTCCCACGTTGTCCCACGTTGTCCCACGTTGTCCCACGTTGTCCCACGTTGTCCCACGTTGTCCCACGTTGTCCCACGTTGTCCCACGTTGTCCCACGTTGTCCCACGGTGTCCCACGGTGTCCAACGATGTCCCACGTTGTCCCACGTTGTCCCACGTTGTCCCACGATGTCCCACGTTGTCCCACGTTGTCCCACGTTGTCCCACGTTGTCCCACGGTGTCCAACGATGTCCAACGGTGTCCAACGGTGTCCCACGGTGTCCAACGGTGTCCCACGTTGTCCCACGTTGTCCCACGTTGTCCCACGTTGTCCCACGTTGTCCCACGATGTCCCACGTTGTCCCACGTTGTCCGACGTTGTCCCACGTTGTCCGACGTTGTCCCACGTTGTCCCACGTTGTCCCACGTTGTCCCACGGTGTCCAACGATGTCCAACGATGTCCAACGGTGTCCCACGTTGTCCCACGTTGTTCCATGGTTTCCCACGTTGTCCCACGTTGTCCCACGTTGTCCCACGGTGTCCAACGTTGTCCCACGTTGTCCCACGTTGTCCCACGTTGTCCCACGTTGTCCCACGGTGTCCAACGATGTCCAACGGTGTCCAGCGATGTCCAACGGTGTCCCACGTTGTCCCACGTTTTCCCACGTTGTCCCACGTTGTCCCACGTTGTCCCACGGTGTCCAACGATGTCCAACGATGTCCAACGGTGTCCCACGTTGTCCCACGTTGTTCCATGGTTTCCCACGTTGTCCCACGTTGTCCCACGATGTCCCACGTTGTCCCACGTTGTCCCACGTTGTCCCACGTTGTCCCACGTTGTCCCACGTTGTCCCACGTTGTCCCACGTTGTCCCACGTTGTCCCACGTTGTCCCACGGTGTCCAACGATGTCCAACGGTGTCCAACGGTGTCCCACGGTGTCCAACGGTGTCCCACGTTGTCCCACGTTGTCCCACGTTGTCCCACGTTGTCCCACGTTGTCCCACGTTGTCCCACGTTGTCCCACGTTGTCCCACGTTGTCCAACGATGTCCAACGGTGTCCCACGTTGTCCCACGTTGTTCCATGGTTTCCCACGTTGTCCCACGTTGTCCCACGTTGTCCCACGGTGTCCCACGATGTCCAAAGATGTCCAACGATGTCCAACGGTGTCCAACGGTGTCCAACGGTGTCCCACGGTGTCCAACGGTGTCCCACGTTGTCCCACGTTGTCCCACGTTGTCCCACGTTGTCCCACGTTGTCCCACGTTGTCCCACGTTGTCCCACGTTGTCCCACGTTGTCCCACGTTGTCCGACGTTGTCCCACGTTGTCCCACGTTGTCCCACGTTGTCCCACGTTGTCCCACGTTGTCCCACGTTGTCCCACGTTGTCCGACGTTGTCCCACGTTGTCCCACGTTGTCCCACGTTGTCCCACGGTGTCCAACGATGTCCAACGATGTCCAACGGTGTCCCACGTTGTCCCACGTTGTTCCATGGTTTCCCACGTTGTCCCACGTTGTCCCACGTTGTCCCACGTTGTCCCACGTTGTCCCACGTTGTCCCACGTTGTCCCACGTTGTCCCACGGTGTCCCACGTTGTCCCACGGTGTCCAACGGTGTCCAACGATGTCCCACGTTGTCCCACGTTGTCCCACGTTGTCCCACGTTGTCCCACGATGTCCCACGTTGTCCCACGTTGTCCCACGTTGTCCCACGTTGTCCCACGTTGTCCCACGTTGTCCCACGTTGTCCCACGTTGTCCCACGTTGTCCCACGTTGTCCCACGTTGTCCCACGTTGTCCCACGTTGTCCCACGATGTCCCACGTTGTCCCACGTTGTCCCACGTTGTCCCACGTTGTCCCACGGTGTCCAACGATGTCCAACGGCGTCCAACGGTGTCCCACGGTGTCCAACGGTGTCCCACGTTGTCCCACGTTGTCCCACGTTGTCCCACGGTGTCCAACGATGTCCAACGGTGTCCAGCGATGTCCCACGGTGTCCCACGTTGTCCCACGTTTTCCCACGTTGTCCCACGTTGTCCCACGGTGTCCAACGGTGTCCAGCGATGTCCAACGGTGTCCCACGTTGTCCCACGGTGTCCAACGATGTCCAACGATGTCCAACGGTGTCCCACGTTGTCCCACGTTGTTCCATGGTTTCCCACGTTGTCCCACGTTGTCCCACGTTGTCCCACGTTGTCCCACGTTGTCCCACGTTGTCCCACGTTGTCCAACGATGTCCAACGGTGTCCCACGTTGTCCCACGTTGTTCCATGGTTTCCCACGTTGTCCCACGTTGTCCCACGTTGTCCCACGTTGTTCCATGGTTTCCCACGTTGTCCCACGTTGTCCCACGTTGTCCCACGTTGTCCCACGTGGTCCCACGGTGTCCCACGTTGTCCCACGTTGTCCCACGATGTCCCACGTTGTCGCACGTTGTCCCACGTTGTCCCACGTTGTCCCACGTTGTCCCACGTTGTCCCACGTTGTCCCACGTTGTCCCACGTTGTCCCACGTTGTCCCACGTTGTCCCACGTTGTCCCACGTTGTCCCACGGTGTCCAACGGTGTCCAACGATGTCCCACGTTGTCCCACGTTGTCCCACGTTGTCCCACGATGTCCCACGTTGTCCCACGTTGTCCCACGTTGTCCCACGTTGTCCCACGGTGTCCAACGATGTCCAACGGTGTCCAACGGTGTCCCACGGTGTCCAACGGTGTCCCACGTTGTCCCACGTTGTCCCACGTTGTCCCACGTTGTCCCACGTTGTCCCACGATGTCCCACGTTGTCCCACGTTGTCCGACGTTGTCCCACGTTGTCCCACGTTGTCCCACGTTGTCCCACGGTGTCCAACGATGTCCAACGATGTCCAACGGTGTCCCACGTTGTCCCACGTTGTTCCATGGTTTCCCACGTTGTCCCACGTTGTCCCACGTTGTCCCACGGTGTCCAACGTTGTCCCACGTTGTCCCACGTTGTCCCACGTTGTCCCACGGTGTCCAACGATGTCCAACGGTGTCCAGCGATGTCCAACGGTGTCCCACGTTGTCCCACGTTTTCCCACGTTGTCCCACGTTGTCCGACGTTGTCCCACGGTGTCCAACGATGTCCAACGATGTCCAACGGTGTCCCACGTTGTCCCACGTTGTTCCATGGTTTCCCACGTTGTCCCACGTTGTCCCACGTTGTCCCACGTTGTCCCACGTTGTCCCACGTTGTCCCACGTTGTCCCACGTTGTCCCACGGTGTCCAACGATGTCCAACGGTGTCCAGCGATGTCCAACGGTGTCCCACGTTGTCCCACGTTTTCCCACGTTGTCCCACGTTGTCCCACGGTGTCCAACGGTGTCCAGCGATGTCCAACGGTGTCCCACGTTGTCCCACGGTGTCCAACGATGTCCAACGATGTCCAACGGTGTCCCACGTTGTCCCACGTTGTTCCATGGTTTCCCACGTTGTCCCACGTTGTCCCACGTTGTCCCACGTTGTCCCACGTTGTCCCACGTTGTCCCACGTTGTCCAACGATGTCCAACGGTGTCCCACGTTGTCCCACGTTGTTCCATGGTTTCCCACGTTGTCCCACGTTGTCCCACGTTGTCCCATGTTGTCCCACGTTGTCCCACGTTGTCCCACGGTGTCCAACGATGTCCAACGGTGTCCCACGTTGTCCCACGTTGTCCCACGTTGTCCCACGTTGTCCCACGTGGTCCCACGTTGTCCCACGTTGTCCCACGGTGTCCAACGATGTCCAACGGTGTCCCACGTTGTCCAACGGTGTCCCACGTTGTCCCACGTTGTCCCACGTTGTCCCACGTTGTCCCACGATGTCCCACGTTGTCCCACGTTGTCCCACGTTGTCCCACGTTGTCCCACGTTGTCCCACGTTGTCCCACGTTGTCCCACGTTGTCCCACGTTGTCCCACGTTGTCCCACGTTGTCCCACGTTGTCCCACGGTGTCCAACGATGTCCAACGGTGTCCAACGGTGTCCCACGGTGTCCCACGGTGTCCCACGTTGTCCCACGTTGTCCCACGTTGTCCCACGTTGTCCCACGTTGTCCAACGATGTCCAACGGTGTCCCACGTTGTCCCACGTTGTTCCATGGTTTCCCACGTTGTCCCACGTTGTCCCACGTTGTCCCACGGTGTCCAACGTTGTCCCACGTTGTTCCATGGTTTCCCACGTTGTCCCACGTTGTCCCACGTTGTCCAACGATGTCCAACGGTGTCCCACGGTGTCCCACGGTGTCCAACGGTGTCCCACGTTGTCCCACGTTGTCCCACGTTGTCCCACGTTGTCCCACGTTGTCCCACGTTGTCCCACGTTGTCCAACGATGTCCAACGGTGTCCCACGTTGTCCCACGTTGTTCCATGGTTTCCCACGTTGTCCCACGTTGTCCCACGGTGTCCAACGATGTCCAACGGTGTCCAACGGTGTCCAACGGTGTCCAACGGTGTCCCACGTTGTCCCACGTTGTCCCACGTTGTCCCACGTTGTCCCACGTTGTCCCACGTTGTCCCACGTTGTCCCACGTTGTCCCACGTTGTCCCACGTTGTCCCACGTTGTCCCACGTTGTCCCACGTTGTCCCACGTTGTCCCACGGTGTCCAACGGTGTCCAACGATGTCCCACGTTGTCCCACGTTGTCCCACGTTGTCCCACGATGTCCCACGTTGTCCCACGTTGTCCCACGTTGTCCCACGTTGTCCCACGGTGTCCAACGATGTCCAACGGTGTCCAACGGTGTCCCACGGTGTCCAACGGTGTCCCACGTTGTCCCACGTTGTCCCACGTTGTCCCACGTTGTCCCACGTTGTCCCACGATGTCCCACGTTGTCCCACGTTGTCCGACGTTGTCCCACGTTGTCCGACGTTGTCCCACGTTGTCCCACGTTGTCCCACGTTGTCCCACGGTGTCCAACGATGTCCAACGATGTCCAACGGTGTCCCACGTTGTCCCACGTTGTTCCATGGTTTCCCACGTTGTCCCACGTTGTCCCACGTTGTCCCACGGTGTCCAACGTTGTCCCACGTTGTCCCACGTTGTCCCACGTTGTCCCACGTTGTCCCACGGTGTCCAACGATGTCCAACGGTGTCCAGCGATGTCCAACGGTGTCCCACGTTGTCCCACGTTTTCCCACGTTGTCCCACGTTGTCCCACGTTGTCCCACGGTGTCCAACGATGTCCAACGATGTCCAACGGTGTCCCACGTTGTCCCACGTTGTTCCATGGTTTCCCACGTTGTCCCACGTTGTCCCACGTTGTCCCACGTTGTTCCATGGTTTCCCACGTTGTCCCACGTTGTCCCACGTTGTCCCACGTTGTCCCACGTGGTCCCACGTTGTCCCACGTTGTCCCACGGTGTCCAACGATGTCCAACGGTGTCCCACGTTGTCCAACGGTGTCCCACGTTGTCCCACGTTGTCCCACGTTGTCCCACGTTGTCCCACGATGTCCCACGTTGTCCCACGTTGTCCCACGTTGTCCCACGTTGTCCCACGTTGTCCCACGTTGTCCCACGTTGTCCCACGTTGTCCCACGTTGTCCCACGTTGTCCCACGTTGTCCCACGTTGTCCCACGGTGTCCAACGATGTCCAACGGTGTCCAACGGTGTCCAACGGTGTCCAACGGTGTCCCACGTTGTCCCACGTTGTCCCACGTTGTCCCACGTTGTCCAACGATGTCCAACGGTGTCCCACGTTGTCCCACGTTGTCCCACGATGTCCCACGTTGTCGCACGTTGTCCCACGTTGTCCCACGTTGTCCCACGTTGTCCCACGTTGTCCCACGTTGTCCCACGTTGTCCCACGTTGTCCCACGTTGTCCCACGTTGTCCCACGTTGTCCCACGTTGTCCCACGGTGTCCAACGGTGTCCAACGATGTCCCACGTTGTCCCACGTTGTCCCACGTTGTCCCACGATGTCCCACGTTGTCCCACGTTGTCCCACGTTGTCCCACGTTGTCCCACGGTGTCCAACGATGTCCAACGGTGTCCAACGGTGTCCCACGGTGTCCAACGGTGTCCCACGTTGTCCCACGTTGTCCCACGTTGTCCCACGTTGTCCCACGTTGTCCCACGATGTCCCACGTTGTCCCACGTTGTCCGACGTTGTCCCACGTTGTCCCACGTTGTCCCACGTTGTCCCACGGTGTCCAACGATGTCCAACGATGTCCAACGGTGTCCCACGTTGTCCCACGTTGTTCCATGGTTTCCCACGTTGTCCCACGTTGTCCCACGTTGTCCCACGGTGTCCAACGTTGTCCCACGTTGTCCCACGTTGTCCCACGTTGTCCCACGGTGTCCAACGATGTCCAACGGTGTCCAGCGATGTCCAACGGTGTCCCACGTTGTCCCACGTTTTCCCACGTTGTCCCACGTTGTCCGACGTTGTCCCACGGTGTCCAACGATGTCCAACGATGTCCAACGGTGTCCCACGTTGTCCCACGTTGTTCCATGGTTTCCCACGTTGTCCCACGTTGTCCCACGTTGTCCCACGTTGTCCCACGTTGTCCCACGTTGTCCCACGTTGTCCCACGTTGTCCCACGTTGTCCCACGGTGTCCAACGATGTCCAACGGTGTCCAGCGATGTCCAACGGTGTCCCACGTTGTCCCACGTTTTCCCACGTTGTCCCACGTTGTCCCACGGTGTCCAACGGTGTCCAGCGATGTCCAACGGTGTCCCACGTTGTCCCACGGTGTCCAACGATGTCCAACGATGTCCAACGGTGTCCCACGTTGTCCCACGTTGTTCCATGGTTTCCCACGTTGTCCCACGTTGTCCCACGTTGTCCCACGTTGTCCCACGTTGTCCCACGTTGTCCCACGTTGTCCAACGATGTCCAACGGTGTCCCACGTTGTCCCACGTTGTTCCATGGTTTCCCACGTTGTCCCACGTTGTCCCACGTTGTCCCATGTTGTCCCACGTTGTCCCACGTTGTCCCACGGTGTCCAACGATGTCCAACGGTGTCCCACGTTGTCCCACGTTGTCCCACGTTGTCCCACGTTGTCCCACGTGGTCCCACGTTGTCCCACGTTGTCCCACGGTGTCCAACGATGTCCAACGGTGTCCCACGTTGTCCAACGGTGTCCCACGTTGTCCCACGTTGTCCCACGTTGTCCCACGTTGTCCCACGATGTCCCACGTTGTCCCAGGTTGTCCCACGTTGTCCCACGTTGTCCCACGTTGTCCCACGTTGTCCCACGTTGTCCCACGTTGTCCCACGTTGTCCCACGTTGTCCCACGTTGTCCCACGTTGTCCCACGGTGTCCAACGATGTCCAACGGTGTCCAACGGTGTCCCACGGTGTCCCACGGTGTCCCACGTTGTCCCACGTTGTCCCACGTTGTCCCACGTTGTCCCACGTTGTCCAACGATGTCCAACGGTGTCCCACGTTGTCCCACGTTGTTCCATGGTTTCCCACGTTGTCCCACGTTGTCCCACGTTGTCCCACGGTGTCCAACGTTGTCCCACGTTGTTCCATGGTTTCCCACGTTGTCCCACGTTGTCCCACGTTGTCCAACGATGTCCAACGGTGTCCAACGGTGTCCCACGGTGTCCAACGGTGTCCCACGTTGTCCCACGTTGTCCCACGTTGTCCCACGTTGTCCCACGTTGTCCCACGTTGTCCCACGTTGTCCAACGATGTCCAACGGTGTCCCACGTTGTCCCACGTTGTTCCATGGTTTCCCACGTTGTCCCACGTTGTCCCACGGTGTCCAACGATGTCCAACGGTGTCCAACGGTGTCCAACGGTGTCCAACGGTGTCCCACGTTGTCCCACGGTGTCCCACGTTGTCCCACGTTGTCCCACGTTGTCCCACGTTGTCCCACGTTGTCCCACGTTGTCCCACGTTGTCCCACGTTGTCCCACGTTGTCCCACGTTGTCCCACGTTGTCCCACGTTGTCCCACGGTGTCCAACGGTGTCCAACGATGTCCCACGTTGTCCCACGTTGTCCCACGGTGTCCCACGATGTCCCACGCTGTCCCACGTTGCCCCACGTTGTCCCACGTTGTCCCACGGTGTCCAACGATGTCCAACGGTGTCCAACGGTGTCCCACGGTGTCCAACGGTGTCCCACGTTGTCCCACGTTGTCCCACGTTGTCCCACGTTGTCCCACGTTGTCCCACGATGTCCCACGTTGTCCCACGTTGTCCGACGTTGTCCCACGTTGTCCGACGTTGTCCCACGTTGTCCCACGTTGTCCCACGTTGTCCCACGGTGTCCAACGATGTCCAACGATGTCCAACGGTGTCCCACGTTGTCCCACGTTGTTCCAGGGTTTCCCACGTTGTCCCACGTTGTCCCACGTTGTCCCACGGTGTCCAACGTTGTCCCACGTTGTCCCACGTTGTCCCACGTTGTCCCACGTTGTCCCACGGTGTCCAACGATGTCCAACGGTGTCCAGCGATGTCCAACGGTGTCCCACGTTGTCCCACGTTTTCCCACGTTGTCCCACGTTGTCCCACGTTGTCCCACGGTGTCCAACGATGTCCAACGATGTCCAACGGTGTCCCACGTTGTCCCACGTTGTTCCATGGTTTCCCACGTTGTCCCACGTTGTCCCACGTTGTCCCACGTTGTCCCACGTTGTCCCACGTTGTCCCACGTTGTCCCACGTTGTCCCACGTTGTCCCACGTTGTCCCACGTTGTCCAACGATGTCCAACGGTGTCCCACGTTGTCCCACGTTGTTCCATGGTTTCCCACGTTGTCCCACGTTGTCCCACGTTGTCCCACGTTGTCCCACGTTGTCCCACGTTGTCCCACGGTGTCCAACGATGTCCAACGGTGTCCAACGGTGTCCAACGGTGTCCAACGGTGTCCCACGTTGTCCCACGTTGTCCCACGTTGTCCCACGGTGTCCAACGATGTCCAACGATGTCCAACGGTGTCCCACGTTGTCCCACGTTGTTCCATGGTTTCCCACGTTGTCCCACGTTGTCCCACGTTGTCCCACGGTGTCCCACGTTGTCCCACGTTGTCCCACGTTGTCCCACGATGTCCCACGTTGTCCCACGTTGTCCCACGTTGTCCCACGTTGTCCCACGTTGTCCCACGTTGTCCCACGTTGTCCCACGTTGTCCCACGTTGTCCCACGTTGTCCCACGTTGTCCCACGTTGTCCCACGTTGTCCCACGGTGTCCAACGATGTCCAACGGTGTCCCACGTTGTCCCACGTTGTCCCACGATGTCCCACGTTGTCCCACGTTGTCCCACGTTGTCCCACGTTGTCCCACGTTGTCCCACGTTGTCCCACGTGGTCCCACGTTGTCCCACGTTGTCCCACGGTGTCCAACGATGTCCAACGGTGTCCCACGTTGTCCAACGGTGTCCCACGTTGTCCCACGTTGTCCCACGTTGTCCCACGTTGTCCCACGATGTCCCACGTTGTCCCACGTTGTCCCACGTTGTCCCACGTTGTCCCACGTTGTCCCACGTTGTCCCACGTTGTCCCACGTTGTCCCACGTTGTCCCACGTTGTCCCACGTTGTCCCACGGTGTCCAACGATGTCCAACGGTGTCCAACGGTGTCCCACGGTGTCCAACGGTGTCCCACGTTGTCCCACGTTGTCCCACGTTGTCCCACGTTGTCCCACGTTGTCCCACGTTGTCCCACGTTGTCCAACGATGTCCAACGGTGTCCCACGTTGTCCCACGTTGTTCCATGGTTTCCCACGTTGTCCCACGTTGTCCCACGTTGTCCCACGGTGTCCAACGATGTCCAACGGTGTCCAACGGTGTCCAACGGTGTCCAACGGTGTCCCACGTTGTCGCACGTTGTCCCACGTTGTCCCACGGTGTCCAACGATGTCCAACGGTGTCCCACGTTGTCCCACGTTGTCCCACGTTGTCCCACGTTGTCCCACGTTGTCCCACGTTGTCCCACGGTGTCCAACGGTGTCCAACGATGTCCCACGTTGTCCCACGTTGTCCCACGTTGTCCCACGTTGTCCCACGATGTCCCACGTTGTCCCACGTTGTCCCACGTTGTCCCACGTTGTCCCACGTTGTCCCACGTTGTTCCATGGTTTCCCACGTTGTCCCACGTTGTCCCACGTTGTCCCACGGTGTCCCACGTTGTCCCACGTTGTCCCACGTTGTCCCACGATGTCCCACGTTGTCCCACGTTGTCCCACGTTGTCCCACGTTGTCCCACGTTGTCCCACGTTGTCCCACGTTGTCCCACGTTGTCCCACGTTGTCCCACGTTGTCCCACGTTGTCCCACGTTGTCCCACGGTGTCCCACGGTGTCCAACGATGTCCAACGGTGTCCCACGTTGTCCCACGTTGTCCCACGATGTCCCACGTTGTCCCACGTTGTCCCACGTTGTCCCACGTTGTCCCACGTTGTCCCACGTTGTCCCACGTGGTCCCACGTTGTCCCACGTTGTCCCACGGTGTCCAACGATGTCCAACGGTGTCCCACGTTGTCCAACGGTGTCCCACGTTGTCCCACGTTGTCCCACGTTGTCCCACGTTGTCCCACGATGTCCCACGTTGTCCCACGTTGTCCCACGTTGTCCCACGTTGTCCCACGTTGTCCCACGTTGTCCCACGTTGTCCCACGTTGTCCCACGTTGTCCCACGTTGTCCCACGTTGTCCCACGGTGTCCAACGATGTCCAACGGTGTCCAACGGTGTCCCACGGTGTCCAACGGTGTCCCACGTTGTCCCACGTTGTCCCACGTTGTCCCACGTTGTCCCACGTTGTCCCACGTTGTCCCACGTTGTCCAACGATGTCCAACGGTGTCCCACGTTGTCCCACGTTGTTCCATGGTTTCCCACGTTGTCCCACGTTGTCCCACGTTGTCCCACGGTGTCCAACGATGTCCAACGGTGTCCAACGGTGTCCAACGGTGTCCAACGGTGTCCCACGTTGTCGCACGTTGTCCCACGTTGTCCCACGGTGTCCAACGATGTCCAACGGTGTCCCACGTTGTCCCACGTTGTCCCACGATGTCCCACGTTGTCCCACGTTGTCCCACGTTGTCCCACGTTGTCCAACGTTGTCCCACGTTGTCCCACGTTGTCCCACGTTGTCCCACGTTGTCCCACGGTGTCCAACGGTGTCCAACGATGTCCCACGTTGTCCCACGTTGTCCCACGTTGTCCCACGTTGTCCCACGATGTCCCACGTTGTCCCACGTTGTCCCACGTTGTCCCACGTTGTCCCACGTTGTCCCACGTTGTCCCACATTGTCCCACGTTGTCCCACGTTGTCCCACGTTGTCCGACGTTGTCCCACGTTGTCCCACGTTGTCCCACGTTGTCCCACGGTGTCCAACGATGTCCAACGATGTCCAACGTTGTCCCACGTTGTCCCACGTTGTTCCATGGTTTCCCACGTTGTCCCACGTTGTCCCACGTTGTCCCACGGTGTCCAACGATGTCCAACGGTGTCCAACGGTGTCCAACGGTGTCCAACGGTGTCCCACGTTGTCCCACGTTGTCCCACGTTGTCCCACGTTGTCCCACGTTGTCCCACGTTGTCCCACGTTGTCCCACGTTGTCCCACGTTGTCCCACGATGTCCCACGTTGTCCCACGTTGTCCCACGTTGTCCCACGTTGTCCCACGATGTCCCACGTTGTCCCACGTTGTCCCACGTTGTCCCACGTTGTCCCACGGTGTCCAACGATGTCCAACGGTGTCCAACGGTGTCCCACGGTGTCCAACGGTGTCCCACGTTGTCCCACGTTGTCCCACGTTGTCCCACGTTGTCCCACGTTGTCCCACGATGTCCCACGTTGTCCCACGTTGTCCGACGTTGTCCCACGTTGTCCCACGTTGTCCCACGTTGTCCCACGTTGTCCAACGATGTCCAACGATGTCCAACGGTGTCCCACGTTGTCCCACGTTGTTCCATGGTTTCCCACGTTGTCCCACGTTGTCCCACGTTGTCCCACGGTGTCCAACGATGTCCAACGGTGTCCAACGGTGTCCAACGGTGTCCAACGGTGTCCCACGTTGTCCCACGTTGTCCCACGTTGTCCCACGTTGTCCCACGTTGTCCCACGTTGTCCCACGTTGTCCCACGTTGTCCCACGTTGTCCCACGATGTCCCACGTTGTCCCACGTTGTCCCACGTTGTCCCACGTTGTCCCACGATGTCCCACGTTGTCCCACGTTGTCCCACGTTGTCCCACGGTGTCCAACGATGTCCAACGGTGTCCAACGGTGTCCCACGGTGTCCAACGGTGTCCCACGTTGTCCCACGTTGTCCCACGTTGTCCCACGTTGTCCCACGTTGTCCCACGATGTCCCACGTTGTCCCACGTTGTCCCACGTTGTCCCACGTTGTCCCACGTTGTCCCACGTTGTCCCACGGTGTCCAACGATGTCCAACGGTGTCCAACGGTGTCCAACGGTGTCCAACGATGTCCAACGATGTCCAACGATGTCCAACGATGTCCAACGGTGTCCAACGTTGTCCCACGGTGTCCAACGGTGTCCCACGTTGTCCCACGTTGTCCCACGTTGTCCCACGTTGTCCCACGTTGTCCCACGTTGTCCCACGTTGTCCCACGTTGTCCCACGTTGTCCCACGTTGTCCCACGTTGTCCCACGTTGTCCCACGTTGTCCCACGGTGTCCAACGATGTCCAACGGTGTCCAACGGTGTCCCACGGTGTCCAACGGTGTCCCACGTTGTCCCACGTTGTCCCACGTTGTCCCACGTTGTCCCACGTTGTCCCACGTTGTCCCACGTTGTCCAACGATGTCCAACGGTGTCCCACGTTGTCCCACGTTGTTCCATGGTTTCCCACGTTGTCCCACGTTGTCCCACGTTGTCCCACGGTGTCCAACGATGTCCAACGATGTCCAACGGTGTCCCACGATGTCCAACGATGTCCAACGATGTCCAACGGTGTCCAACGATGTCCAACGGTGTCCAACGATGTCCAACGATGTCCAACGGTGTCCCACGATGTCCAACGATGTCCAACGATGTCCAACGGTGTCCAACGGTGTCCAACGGTGTCCCACGGTGTCCAACGGTGTCCCACGTTGTCCCACGTTGTCCCACGTTGTCCCACGTTGTCCCACGATGTCCCACGTTGTCCAACGGTGTCCAACGGTGTCCAACGATGTCCAACGATGTCCAACGGTGTCCCACGATGTCCAACGATGTCCAACGATGTCCAACGGTGTCCCACGTTGTCCCACGTTGTCCCACGTTGTCCCACGTTGTCCCACGGTGTCCAACGATGTCCAACGGTGTCCCACGTTGTCCAACGGTGTCCCACGTTGTCCCACGTTGTCCCACGTTGTCCCACGTTGTCCCACGTTGTCCCACGTTGTCCCACGTTGTCCCACGTTGTCCCACGTTGTCCCACGTTGTCCCACGGTGTCCAACGATGTCCAACGGTGTCCAACGGTGTCCCACGGTGTCCAACGGTGTCCCACGTTGTCCCACGTTGTCCCACGTTGTCCCACGTTGTCCCACGTTGTCCCACGTTGTCCAACGATGTCGAACGGTGTCCCACGTTGTCCCACGTTGTTCCATGGTTTCCCACGTTGTCCCACGTTGTCCCACGTTGTCCCACGTTGTCCCACGTTGTCCCACGTTGTCCCACGGTGTCCAACGATGTCCAACGGTGTCCCACGTTGTCCCACGTTGTCCCACGTTGTCCCACGTTGTCCCACGTTGTCCCACGATGTCCCACGTTGTCCCACGTTGTCCCACGTTGTCCCACGTTGTCCCACGTTGTCCCACGTTGTCCCACGTTGTCCCACGTGGTCCCACGTTGTCCCACGTTGTCCCACGGTGTCCAACGATGTCCAACGGTGTCCCACGTTGTCCAACGGTGTCCCACGTTGTCCCACGTTGTCCCACGTTGTCCCACGTTGTCCCACGATGTCCCACGTTGTCCCACGTTGTCCCACGTTGTCCCACGTTGTCCCACGTTGTCCCACGTTGTCCCACGTTGTCCCACGTTGTCCCACGTTGTCCCACGTTGTCCCACGTTGTCCCACGGTATCCAACGATATCCAACGGTGTCCAACGGTGTCCCACGGTGTCCAACGGTGTCCCACGTTGTCCCACGTTGTCCCACGTTGTCCCACGTTGTCCCACGTTGTCCCACGTTGTCCAACGATGTCCAACGGTGTCCCACGTTGTCCCACGTTGTTCCATGGTTTCCCACGTTGTCCCACGTTGTCCCACGTTGTCCCACGGTGTCCAACGATGTCCAACGGTGTCCAACGGTGTCCAACGGTGTCCAACGGTGTCCCACGTTGTCCCACGTTGTCCCACGTTGTCCCACGGTGTCCAACGATGTCCAACGGTGTCCCACGTTGTCCCACGTTGTCCCACGTTGTCCCACGTTGTCCCACGTTGTCCCACGATGTCCCACGTTGTCCCACGTTGTCCCACGTTGTCCCACGTTGTCCCACGTTGTCCCACGTTGTCCCACGTTGTCCCACGTTGTCCCACGTTGTCCCACGTTGTCCCACGTTGTCCCACGTTGTCCCACGTTGTCTCACGTTGTCCCACGTTGTCCCACGTTGTCCCACGGTGTCCAACGGTGTCCAACGATGTCCCACGTTGTCCCACGTTGTCCCACGTTGTCCCACGTTGTCCCACGATGTCCCACGTTGTCCCACGTTGTCCCACGTTGTCCCACGTTGTCCCACGTTGTCCCACGTTGTCCCACGTTGTCCGACGTTGTCCCACGTTGTCCCACGTTGTCCCACGTTGTCCCACGGTGTCCAACGATGTCCAACGATGTCCAACGGTGTCCCACGTTGTCCCACGTTGTTCCATGGTTTCCCACGTTGTCCCACGTTGTCCCACGTTGACCCACGGTGTCCAACGATGTCCAACGGTGTCCAACGGTGTCCAACGGTGTCCAACGGTGTCCAACGGTGTCCCACGTTGTCCCACGTTGTCCCACGTTGTCCCACGTTGTCCCACGTTGTCCCACGATGTCCCACGTTGTCCCACGTTGTCCCACGTTGTCCCACGATGTCCCACGTTGTCCCACGTTGTCCCACGTTGTCCCACGTTGTCCCACGATGTCCCACGTTGTCCCACGTTGTCCCACGTTGTCCCACGGTGTCCAACGATGTCCAACGGTGTCCAACGGTGTCCCACGTTGTCCCACGTTGTCCCACGTTGTCCCACGTTGTCCCACGTTGTCCCACGTTGTCCAACGATGTCCAACGGTGTCCCACGTTGTCCCACGTTGTCCCACGTTGTCCCACGTTGTCCCACGTTGTCCCACGTTGTCCCACGTTGTCCCACGTTGTCCCACGTTGTCCCACGTTGTCCCACGTTGTCCCACGTTGTCCCACGGTGTCCAACGGTGTCCAACGATGTCCCACGTTGTCCCACGTTGTCCCACGTTGTCCCACGTTGTCCCACGATGTCCCACGTTGTCCCACGTTGTCCCACGTTGTCCCACGTTGTCCCACGTTGTCCCACGTTGTCCCACGTTGTCCCACGTTGTCCCACGTTGTCCCACGTTGTCCGACGTTGTCCCACGTTGTCCCACGTTGTCCCACGTTGTCCCACGATGTCCCACGTTGTCCCACGTTGTCCCACGTTGTCCCACGGTGTCCAACGATGTCCAACGGTGTCCAACGGTGTCCCACGTTGTCCCACGTTGTCCCACGTTGTCCCACGTTGTCCCACGTTGTCCCACGTTGTCCAACGATGTCCAACGGTGTCCCACGTTGTCCCACGTTGTCCCACGTTGTCCCACGTTGTCCCACGTTGTCCCACGTTGTCCCACGTTGTCCCACGTTGTCCCACGTTGTCCCACGTTGTCCCACGTTGTCCCACGTTGTCCCACGGTGTCCAACGGTGTCCAACGATGTCCCACGTTGTCCCACGTTGTCCCACGTTGTCCCACGTTGTCCCACGATGTCCCACGTTGTCCCACGTTGTCCCACGTTGTCCCACGTTGTCCCACGTTGTCCCACGTTGTCCCACGTTGTCCCACGTTGTCCCACGTTGTCCCACGTTGTCCGACGTTGTCCCACGTTGTCCCACGTTGTCCCACGTTGTCCCACGGTGTCCAACGATGTCCAACGATGTCCAACGGTGTCCCACGTTGTCCCACGTTGTTCCATGGTTTCCCACGTTGTCCCACGTTGTCCCACGTTGTCCCACGGTGTCCAACGATGTCCAACGGTGTCCAACGGTGTCCAACGGTGTCCAACGGTGTCCCACGTTGTCCCACGTTGTCCCACGTTGTCCCACGTTGTCCCACGTTGTCCCACGATGTCCCACGTTGTCCCACGTTGTCCCACGTTGTCCCACGATGTCCCACGTTGTCCCACGTTGTCCCACGTTGTCCCACGTTGTCCCACGTTGTCCCACGTTGTCCCACGTTGTCCCACGTTGTCCCACGTTGTCCCACGTTGTCCCACGGTGTCCAACGATGACCAACGGTGTCCAACGGTGTCCCACGTTGTCCCACGTTGTCCGACGTTGTCCCACGTTGTCCCACGTTGTCCCACGTTGTCCCACGGTGTCCAACGATGTCCAACGATGTCCAACGGTGTCCCACGTTGTCCCACGTTGTCCCACGTTTTCCCACGTTGTCCCACGTTGTCCCACGGTGTCCAACGATGTCCAACGATGTCCAACGGTGTCCCACGTTGTCCCACGTTGTTCCACGGTGTCCCACGTTGTCCCACGTTGTCCCACGATGTCCCACGGTGTCCCACGATGTCCAAAGATGTCCAACGATGTCCAACGGTGTCCAACGGTGTCCAACGGTGTCCCACGGTGTCCAACGGTGTCCCACGTTGTCCCACGTTGTCCCACGTTGTCCCACGTTGTCCCACGTTGTCCCACGGTGTCCAACGATGTCCAACGGTGTCCCACGTTGTCCAACGGTGTCCCACGTTGTCCCACGTTGTCCCACGTTGTCCCACGTTGTCCCACCTTGTCCCACTTTGTCCCACGTTGTCCCACGTTGTCCCACGTTGTCCCACGTTGTCCCACGTTGTCCCACGGTGTCCAACGATGTCCAACGGTGTCCAACGGTGTCCCACGTTGTCCCACGTTGTCCCACGTTGTCCCACGTTGTCCCACGGTGTCCAACGATGTCCAACGGTGTCCAACGGTGTCCCACGGTGTCCAACGGTGTCCCACGTTGTCCCACGTTGTCCCACGTTGTCCCACGGTGTCCAACGATGTCCAACGATGTCCCACGTTGTCCCACGTTGTCCAACGATGTCCAACGGTGTCCCACGTTGTCCCACGTTGTTCCATGGTTTCCCACGTTGTCCCACGTTGTCCCACGTTGTCCCACGGTGTCCAACGATGTCCAACGGTGTCCAACGGTGTCCAACGGTGTCCAACGGTGTCCCACGTTGTCCCACGTTGTCCCACGTTGTCCCACGGTGTCCAACGATGTCCAACGGTGTCCCACGGTGTCCCACGGTGTCCCACGGTGTCCCACGTTGTCCCACGTTGTCCCACGTTGTCCCACGTTGTCCAACGATGTCCAACGGTGTCCCACGTTGTCCCACGTTGTTCCATGGTTTCCCACGTTGTCCCACGTTGTCCCACGTTGTCCCACGGTGTCCAACGATGTCCAACGGTGTCCCACGTTGTCCAACGGTGTCCTACGTTGTCCCACGTTGTCCCACGTTGTCCCACGTTGTCCCACGATGTCCCACGTTGTCCCACGTTGTCCCACGTTGTCCCACGTTGTCCCACGTTGTCCCACGTTGTCCCACGTTGTCCCACGTTGTCCCACGTTGTCCCACGTTGTCCCACGGTGTCCAACGATGTCCAACGGTGTCCAACGGTGTCCCACGGTGTCCAACGGTGTCCCACGTTGTCCCACGGTGTCCCACGTTGTCCCACGTTGTCCCACGTTGTCCCACGTTGTCCCACGTTGTCCCACGTTGTCCCACGTTGTCCAACGATGTCCAACGGTGTCCCACGTTGTCCCACGTTGTTCCATGGTTTCCCACGTTGTCCCACGTTGTCCCACGTTGTCCCACGGTGTCCAACGATGTCCAACGATGTCCAACGGTGTCCCACGATGTCCAACGATGTCCAACGATGTCCAACGGTGTCCAACGATGTCCAACGATGTCCAACGGTGTCCCACGATGTCCAACGATGTCCAACGATGTCCAACGGTGTCCAACGATGTCCAACGATGTCCAACGGTGTCCCACGATGTCCAAAGATGTCCAACGATGTCCAACGGTGTCCAACGGTGTCCAACGGTGTCCCACGGTGTCCAACGGTGTCCCACGTTGTCCCACGTTGTTCCATGGTTTCCCACGTTGTCCCACGATGTCCCACGTTGTCCCACGTTGTCCCACGTTGTCCCACGATGTCCCACGTTGTCCCACGTTGTCCCACGTTGTCCCACGTTGTCCCACGTTGTCCCACGATGTCCCACGTTGTCCCACGTTGTCCCACGTTGTCCCACGATGTCCCACGTTGTCCCACGTTGTCCCACGTTGTCCCACGTTGTCCCACGTTGTCCCACGTTGTCCGACGTTGTCCCACGTTGTCCCACGTTGTCCCACGTTGTCCCACGGTGTCCAACGATGTCCAACGATGTCCAACGGTGTCCCACGTTGTCCCACGTTGTTCCATGGTTTCCCACGTTGTCCCACGATGTCCCACGTTGTCCCACGTTGTCCCACGTTGTCCCACGATGTCCCACGTTGTCCCACGTTGTCCCACGTTGTCCCACGTTGTCCCACGTTGTCCCACGTTGTCCCACGTTGTCCCACGTTGTCCCACGGTGTCCAACGATGTCCAACGATGTCCAACGGTGTCCCACGTTGTCCCACGTTGTTCCATGGTTTCCCACGTTGTCCCACGATGTCCCACGTTGTCCCACGTTGTCCCACGTTGTCCCACGTTGTCCCACGTTGTCCCACGTTGTCCCACGTTGTCCCAGGTTGTCCCACGGTGTCCAACGGTGTCCAACGATGTCCCACGTTGTCCCACGTTGTCCCACGTTGTCCCACGTTGTCCCACGATGTCCCACGTTGTCCCACGTTGTCCCACGTTGTCCCACGTTGTCCCACGTTGTCCCACGTTGTCCCACGTTGTCCCACGTTGTCCCACGTTGTCCCACGTTGTCCCACGTTGTCCCACGTTGTCCCACGTTGTCCCACGTTGTCCCACGATGTCCCACGTTGTCCCACGTTGTCCCACGTTGTCCCACGTTGTCCCACGGTGTCCAACGATGTCCAACGGTGTCCAACGGTGTCCCACGGTGTCCAACGGTGTCCCACGTTGTCCCACGTTGTCCCACGTTGTCCCACGTTGTCCCACGTTGTCCCACGATGTCCCACGTTGTCCGACGTTGTCCCACGTTGTCCCACGTTGTCCCACGTTGTCCCACGTTGTCCCACGTTGTCCCACGTTGTCCCACGTTGTCCGACGTTGTCCCACGTTGTCCCACGTTGTCCCACGTTGTCCCACGGTGTCCAACGATGTCCAACGATGTCCAACGGTGTCCCACGTTGTCCCACGTTGTTCCATGGTTTCCCACGTTGTCCCACGTTGTCCCACGTTGTCCCACGTTGTCCCACGTTGTCCCACGTTGTCCCACGTTGTCCCACGTTGTCCCACGTTGTCCCACGTTGTCCCACGGTGTCCAACGGTGTCCAACGATGTCCCACGTTGTCCCACGTTGTCCCACGTTGTCCCACGTTGTCCCACGATGTCCCACGTTGTCCCACGTTGTCCCACGTTGTCCCACGTTGTCCCACGTTGTCCCACGTTGTCCCACGTTGTCCCACGTTGTCCCACGTTGTCCCACGTTGTCCCACGTTGTCCCACGTTGTCCCACGTTGTCCCACGTTGTCCCACGTTGTCCCACGATGTCCCACGTTGTCCCACGTTGTCCCACGTTGTCCCACGTTGTCCCACGGTGTCCAACGGCGTCCAACGGTGTCCCACGGTGTCCAACGGTGTCCCACGTTGTCCCACGTTGTCCCACGTTGTCCCACGTTGTCCCACGTTGTCCCACGATGTCCCACGTTGTCCGACGTTGTCCCACGTTGTCCCACGTTGTCCCACGTTGTCCCACGTTGTCCCACGTTGTCCCACGTTGTCCCACGTTGTCCGACGTTGTCCCACGTTGTCCCACGTTGTCCCACGTTGTCCCACGGTGTCCAACGATGTCCAACGATGTCCAACGGTGTCCCACGTTGTCCCACGTTGTTCCATGGTTTCCCACGTTGTCCCACGTTGTCCCACGTTGTCCCACGGTGTCCAACGATGTCCAACGGTGTCCAACGGTGTCCAACGGTGTCCAACGGTGTCCCACGTTGTCCCACGTTGTCCCACGTTGTCCCACGGTGTCCCACGTTGTCCCACGATGTCCAACGGTGTCCAACGGTGTCCAACGGTGTCCAACGGTGTCCCACGTTGTCCCACGTTGTCCCACGTTGTCCCACGTTGTCCCACGTTGTCCCACGATGTCCCACGTTGTCCCACGTTGTCCCACGTTGTCCCACGATGTCCCACGTTGTCCCACGTTGTCCCACGTTGTCCCACGTTGTCCCACGTTGTCCCACGTTGTCCCACGTTGTCCCACGTTGTCCCACGTTGTCCCACGGTGTCCAACGATGTCCAACGGTGTCCAACGGTGTCCCACGGTGTCCAACGGTGTCCCACGTTGTCCCACGTTGTCCCACGTTGTCCCACGTTGTCCCACGTTGTCCCACGATGTCCCACGTTGTCCCACGTTGTCCGACGTTGTCCCACGTTGTCCCACGTTGTCCCACGTTGTCCCACGGTGTCCAACGATGTCCAACGATGTCCAACGGTGTCCCACGTTGTCCCACGTTGTTCCATGGTTTCCCACGTTGTCCCACGTTGTCCCACGTTGTCCCACGGTGTCCAACGATGTCCAACGGTGTCCAACGGTGTCCAACGGTGTCCAACGGTGTCCCACGGTGTCCAACGATGTCCAACGGTGTCCCACGTTGTCCAACGGTGTCCCACGTTGTCCCACGTTGTCCCACGTTGTCCCACGTTGTCCCACGTTGTCCCACGTTGTCCCGCGTTGTCCCACGGTGTCCAACGATGTCCAACGGTGTCCAACGGTGTCCCACGGTGTCCAACGGTGTCCCACGTTGTCCCACGTTGTCCCACGTTGTCCCACGTTGTCCCACGTTGTCCCACGTTGTCCAACGATGTCCAACGGTGTCCCACGTTGTCCCACGTTGTTCCATGGTTTCCCACGTTGTCCCACGTTGTCCCACGTTGTCCCACGTTGTCCCACGTTGTCCCACGGTGTCCCACGGTGTCCAACGATGTCCAACGGTGTCCCACGTTGTCCCACGTTGTCCCACGATGTCCCACGTTGTCCCACGTTGTCCCACGTTGTCCCACGTTGTCCCACGTTGTCCCACGTTGTCCCACGTTGTCCCACGTGGTCCCACGTTGTCCCACGTTGTCCCACGGTGTCCAACGATGTCCAACGGTGTCCCACGTTGTCCAACGGTGTCCCACGTTGTCCCACGTTGTCCCACGTTGTCCCACGTTGTCCCACGATGTCCCACGTTGTCCCACGTTGTCCCACGTTGTCCCACGTTGTCCCACGTTGTCCCACGGTGTCCAACGATGTCCAACGGTGTCCAACGGTGTCCCACGGTGTCCAACGGTGTCCCACGTTGTCCCACGTTGTCCCACGTTGTCCCACGTTGTCCCACGTTGTCCCACGTTGTCCCACGTTGTCCAACGATGTCCAACGGTGTCCCACGTTGTCCCACGTTGTTCCATGGTTTCCCACGTTGTCCCACGTTGTCCCACGTTGTCCCACGGTGTCCAACGATGTCCAACGGTGTCCAACGGTGTCCAACGGTGTCCAACGGTGTCCCACGTTGTCCCACGTTGTCCCACGTTGTCCCACGGTGTCCAACGATGTCCAACGGTGTCCCACGTTGTCCCACGTTGTCCCACGTTGTCCCACGTTGTACCACGATGTCCCACGTTGTCCCACGTTGTCCCACGTTGTCCCACGTTGTCCCACGTCGTCCCACGTTGTCCCACGTTGTCCCACGTTGTCCCACGTTGTCCCACGTTGTCCCACGTCGTCCCACGTTGTCCCACGTTGTCCCACGGTGTCCAACGGTGTCCAACGATGTCCCACGTTGTCCCACGTTGTCCCACGTTGTCCCACGTTGTCCCACGATGTCCCACGTTGTCCCACGTTGTCCCACGTTGTCCCACGTTGTCCCACGTTGTCCCACGTTGTCCCACGTTGTTCCATGGTTTCCCACGTTGTCCCACGTTGTCCCACGTTGTCCCACGTTGTCCCACGGTGTCCAACGATGTCCAACGATGTCCAACGGTGTCCCACGTTGTCCCACGTTGTCCCACGTTGTCCCACGTTGTCCCACGTTGTCCCACGTTGTCCCACGTTGTCCCACGGTGTCCAACGGTGTCCAACGATGTCCCACGTTGTCCCACTTTGTCCCACGTTGTCCCACGTTGTCCCACGATGTCCCACGTTGTCCCACGTTATCCCACGTTGTCCCACCTTGTCCCACGTTGTCCCACGTTGTCCCACGTTGTCCCACGTTGTCCCACGTTGTCCCACGTTGTCCCACGTTGTCCCACGTTGTCCCACGTTGTCCCACGATGTCCCACGTTGTCCCACGTTGTCCCACGTTGTCCCACGTTGTCCCACGTTGTCCCACGTTGTCCCACGATGTCCCACGTTGTCCCACGTTGTCCGACGTTGTCCCACGTTGTCCCACGTTGTCCCACGTTGTCCCACGCTGTCCAACGATGTCCAACGATGTCCAACGGTGTCCCACGTTGTCCCACGTTGTTCCATGGTTTCCCACGTTGTCCCACGTTGTCCCACGTTGTCCCACGGTGTCCAACGATGTCCAACGGTGTCCAACGGTGTCCAACGGTGTCCAACGGTGTCCCACGGTGTCCAACGATGTCCAACGGTGTCCCACGTTGTCCAACGGTGTCCCACGTTGTCCCACGTTGTCCCACGGTGTCCCACGTTGTCCCACGTTGTCCCACGTTGTCCCACGTTGCCCCACGTTGTCCCACGTTGTCCCGCGTTGTCCCACGGTGTCCAACGATGTCCAACGGTGTCCAACGGTGTCCCACGGTGTCCAACGGTGTCCCACGTTGTCCCACGTTGTCCCACGTTGTCCCACGTTGTCCCACGTTGTCCCACGGTGTCCAACGATGTCCAACGGTGTCCAACGGTGTCCCACGGTGTCCAACGGTGTCCCACGTTGTCCCACGTTGTCCCACGTTGTCCCACGTTGTCCCACGTTGTCCCACGATGTCCCACGTTGTCCCACGTTGTCCGACGTTGTCCCACGTTGTCCCACGTTGTCCCACGGTGTCCAACGGTGTCCAACGATGTCCCACGTTGTCCCACGTTGTCCCACGTTGTCCCACGTTGTCCCACGATGTCCCACGTTGTCCCACGTTGTCCCACGTTGTCCCACGTTGTCCCACGTTGTCCCACGTTGTCCCACGTTGTCCCACGTTGTCCCACGTTGTCCCACGGTGTCCAACGATGTCCAACGGTGTCCAGCGATGTCCAACGGTGTCCCACGTTGTCCCACGTTTTCCCACGTTGTCCCACGTTGTCCCACGGTGTCCAACGATGTCCAACGATGTCCAACGGTGTCCCACGTTGTCCCACGTTGTTCCATGGTTTCCCACGTTGTCCCACGTTGTCCCACGTTGTCCCACGGTGTCCAACGATGTCCAACGGTGTCCAACGGTGTCCAACGGTGTCCAACGGTGTCCCACGTGGTCCCACGTTGTCCCACGTTGTCCCACGATGTCCCACGTTGTCCCACGTTGTCCCACGTTGTCCCACGTTGTCCCACGTTGTCCCACGTTGTCCCACGTTGTCCCACGGTGTCCAACGTTGTCCAACGGTGTCCAACGGTGTCCCACGGTGTCCAACGGTGTCCCACGTTGTCCCACGTTGTCCCACGTTGTCCCACGTTGTCCCACGTTGTCCCACGTTGTCCCACGTTGTCCAACGATGTCCAACGGTGTCCCACGTTGTCCCACGTTGTTCCATGGTTTCCCACGTTGTCCCACGTTGTCCCACGTTGTCCCACGGTGTCCAACGATGTCCAACGGTGTCCAACGGTGTCCAACGGTGTCCAACGGTGTCCCACGTTGGCCCACGTTGTCCCACGTTGTCCCACGGTGTCCAACGATGTCCAACGGTGTCCCACGTTGTCCCACGTTGTCCCACGTTGTCCCACGTTGTCCCACGTTGTCCCACGTTGTCCCACGTTGTCCCACGTTGTCCCACGTTGTCCCACGTTGTCCCACGTTGTCCCACGTTGTCCCACGTTGTCCCACGTTGTCCCACGTTGTCCCACGTTTTCCGACGTTGTCCCACGTTGTCCCACGGTGTCCAACGATGTCCAACGGTGTCCAACGGTGTCCCACGGTGTCCAACGTTGTCCCACGTTGTCCCACGTTGTCCCACGTTGTCCCACGTTGTCCCACGTTGTCCCACGTTGTTCCATGGTTTCCCACGTTGTCCCACGTTGTCCCACGTTGTCCCACGGTGTCCAACGATGTCCAACGGTGTCCCACGTTGTCCAACGGTGTCCTACGTTGTCCCACGTTGTCCCACGTTGTCCCACGTTGTCCCACGATGTCCCACGTTGTCCCACGTTGTCCCACGTTGTCCCACGTTGTCCCACGTTGTCCCACGTTGTCCCACGTTGTCCCACGTTGTCCCACGTTGTCCCACGTTGTCCCACGGTGTCCAACGATGTCCAACGGTGTCCAACGGTGTCCCACGGTGTCCAACGGTGTCCCACGTTGTCCCACGTTGTCCCACGTTGTCCCACGTTGTCCCACGTTGTCCCACGTTGTCCCACGTTGTCCCACGTTGTCCCACGTTGTCCAACGATGTCCAACGGTGTCCCACGTTGTCCCACGTTGTTCCATGGTTTCCCACGTTGTCCCACGTTGTCCCACGTTGTCCCACGGTGTCCAACGATGTCCAACGATGTCCAACGGTGTCCCACGATGTCCAACGATGTCCAACGATGTCCAACGGTGTCCAACGATGTCCAACGATGTCCAACGGTGTCCCACGATGTCCAACGATGTCCAACGATGTCCAACGGTGTCCAACGATGTCCAACGATGTCCAACGGTGTCCCACGATGTCCAAAGATGTCCAACGATGTCCAACGGTGTCCAACGGTGTCCAACGGTGTCCCACGGTGTCCAACGGTGTCCCACGTTGTCCCACGTTGTTCCATGGTTTCCCACGTTGTCCCACGATGTCCCACGTTGTCCCACGTTGTCCCACGTTGTCCCACGATGTCCCACGTTGTCCCACGTTGTCCCACGTTCTCCCACGTTGTCCCACGTTGTCCCACGATGTCCCACGTTGTCCCACGTTGTCCCACGTTGTCCCACGATGTCCCACGTTGTCCCACGTTGTCCCACGTTGTCCCACGTTGTCCCACGTTGTCCCACGTTGTCCGACGTTGTCCCACGTTGTCCCACGTTGTCCCACGTTGTCCCACGGTGTCCAACGATGTCCAACGATGTCCAACGGTGTCCCACGTTGTCCCACGTTGTTCCATGGTTTCCCACGTTGTCCCACGATGTCCCACGTTGTCCCACGTTGTCCCACGTTGTCCCACGATGTCCCACGTTGTCCCACGTTGTCCCACGTTGTCCCACGTTGTCCCACGTTGTCCCACGTTGTCCCACGTTGTCCCACGTTGTCCCACGGTGTCCAACGATGTCCAACGATGTCCAACGGTGTCCCACGTTGTCCCACGTTGTTCCATGGTTTCCCACGTTGTCCCACGATGTCCCACGTTGTCCCACGTTGTCCCACGTTGTCCCACGTTGTCCCACGTTGTCCCACGTTGTCCCACGTTGTCCCACGTTGTCCCACGGTGTCCAACGATGTCCAACGATGTCCCACGTTGTCCCACGTTGTCCCACGTTGTCCCACGTTGTCCCACGATGTCCCACGTTGTCCCACGTTGTCCCACGTTGTCCCACGTTGTCCCACGTTGTCCCACGTTGTCCCACGTTGTCCCACGTTGTCCCACGTTGTCCCACGTTGTCCCACGTTGTCCCACGTTGTCCCACGTTGTCCCACGTTGTCCCACGATGTCCCACGTTGTCCCACGTTGTCCCACGTTGTCCCACGTTGTCCCACGGTGTCCAACGATGTCCAACGGTGTCCAACGGTGTCCCACGGTGTCCAACGGTGTCCCACGTTGTCCCACGTTGTCCCACGTTGTCCCACGTTGTCCCACGTTGTCCCACGATGTCCCACGTTGTCCGACGTTGTCCCACGTTGTCCCACGTTGTCTCACGTTGTCCCACGTTGTCCCACGTTGTCCCACGTTGTCCCACGTTGTCCGACGTTGTCCCACGTTGTCCCACGTTGTCCCACGTTGTCCCACGGTGTCCAACGATGTCCAACGATGTCCAACGGTGTCCCACGTTGTCCCACGTTGTTCCATGGTTTCCCACGTTGTCCCACGTTGTCCCACGTTGTCCCACGTTGTCCCACGTTGTCCCACGTTGTCCCACGTTGTCCCACGTTGTCCCACGTTGTCCCACGTTGTCCCACGGTGTCCAACGGTGTCCAACGATGTCCCACGTTGTCCCACGTTGTCCCACGGTGTCCAACGATGTCCAACGATGTCCAACGGTGTCCCACGTTGTCCCACGTTGTTCCATGGTTTCCCACGTTGTCCCACGTTGTCCCACGTTGTCCCACGGTGTCCAACGATGTCCAACGGTGTCCAACGGTGTCCAACGGTGTCCAACGGTGTCCCACGTTGTCCCACGTTGTCCCACGTTGTCCCACGGTGTCCCACGTTGTCCCACGATGTCCAACGGTGTCCAACGGTGTCCAACGGTGTCCAACGGTGTCCCACGTTGTCCCACGTTGTCCCACGTTGTCCCACGTTGTCCCACGTTGTCCCACGATGTCCCACGTTGTCCCACGTTGTCCCACGTTGTCCCACGATGTCCCACGTTGTCCCACGTTGTCCCACGTTGTCCCACGTTGTCCCACGATGTCCCACGTTGTCCCACGTTGTCCCACGTTGTCCCACGTTGTCCCACGGTGTCCAACGATGTCCAACGGTGTCCAACGGTGTCCCACGGTGTCCAACGGTGTCCCACGTTGTCCCACGTTGTCCCACGTTGTCCCACGTTGTCCCACGTTGTCCCACGATGTCCCACGTTGTCCCACGTTGTCCGACGTTGTCCCACGTTGTCCCACGTTGTCCCACGTTGTCCCACGGTGTCCAACGATGTCCAACGATGTCCAACGGTGTCCCACGTTGTCCCACGTTGTTCCATGGTTTCCCACGTTGTCCCACGTTGTCCCACGTTGTCCCACGGTGTCCAACGATGTCCAACGGTGTCCAACGGTGTCCAACGGTGTCCAACGGTGTCCCACGGTGTCCAACGATGTCCAACGGTGTCCCACGTTGTCCAACGGTGTCCCACGTTGTCCCACGTTGTCCCACGTTGTCCCACGTTGTCCCACGTTGTCCCACGTTGTCCCGCGTTGTCCCACGGTGTCCAACGATGTCCAACGGTGTCCAACGGTGTCCCACGGTGTCCAACGGTGTCCCACGTTGTCCCACGTTGTCCCACGTTGTCCCACGTTGTCCCACGTTGTCCCACGTTGTCCCACGTTGTCCCACGTTGTCCCACGTTGTCCCACGGTGTCCAACGATGTCCAACGATGTCCAACGGTGTCCCACGTTGTCCCACGTTGTCCCACGTTGTCCCACGTTGTCCCACGTTGTCCCACGTTGTCCCACGTTGTCCCACGGTGTCCAACGGTGTCCAACGATGTCCCACGTTGTCCCACTTTGTCCCACGTTGTCCCACGTTGTCCCACGATGTCCCACGTTGTCCCACGTTGTCCCACGTTGTCCCACGTTGTCCCACGTTGTCCCACGTTGTCCCACGTTGTCCCACGTTGTCCCACGTTGTCCCACGTTGTCCCACGTTGTCCCACGTTGTCCCACGTTGTCCCACGATGTCCCACGTTGTCCCACGTTGTCCCACGTTGTCCCACGTTGTCCCACGTTGTCCCACGTTGTCCCACGATGTCCCACGTTCTCCCACGTTGTCCGACGTTGTCCCACGTTGTCCCACGTTGTCCCACGTTGTCCCACGGTGTCCAACGATGTCCAACGATGTCCAACGGTGTCCCACGTTGTCCCACGTTGTTCCATGGTTTCCCACGTTGTCCCACGTTGTCCCACGTTGTCCCACGGTGTCCAACGATGTCCAACGGTGTCCAACGGTGTCCAACGGTGTCCAACGGTGTCCCACGGTGTCCAACGATGTCCAACGGTGTCCCACGTTGTCCAACGGTGTCCCACGTTGTCCCACGTTGTCCCACGTTGTCCCACGTTGTCCCACGTTGTCCCACGTTGTCCCACGTTGCCCCACGTTGTCCCACGTTGTCCCGCGTTGTCCCACGGTGTCCAACGATGTCCAACGGTGTCCAACGGTGTCCCACGGTGTCCAACGGTGTCCCACGTTGTCCCACGTTGTCCCACGTTGTCCCACGTTGTCCCACGTTGTCCCACGGTGTCCAACGATGTCCAACGGTGTCCAACGGTGTCCCACGGTGTCCAACGGTGTCCCACGTTGTCCCACGTTGTCCCACGTTGTCCCACGTTGTCCCACGTTGTCCCACGATGTCCCACGTTGTCCCACGTTGTCCGACGTTGTCCCACGTTGTCCCACGTTGTCCCACGTTGTCCCACGGTGTCCAACGATGTCCCACGTTGTCCCACGTTGTCCCACGTTGTCCCACGTTGTCCAACGGTGTCCCACGTTGTCCCACGTTGGCCCACGTTGTCCCACGTTGTCCCACGTTGTCCCACGATGTCCCACGTTGTCCCACGTTGTCCCACGTTGTCCCACGTTGTCCCACGTTGTCGCACGTTGTCCCACGTTGTCCCACGTTGTCCCACGTTGTCCCACGTTGTCCCACGTTGTCCCACGTTGTCCCACGTTGTCCCACGTTGTCCCACGGTGTCCAACGGTGTCCAACGATGTCCCACGTTGTCCCACGTTGTCCCACGTTGTCCCACGTTGTCCCACGATGTCCCACGTTGTCCCACGTTGTCCCACGTTGTCCCACGTTGTCCCACGTTGTCCCACGTTGTCCCACGTTGTCCCACGTTGTCCCACGTTGTCCCACGGTGTCCAACGATGTCCAACGGTGTCCAGCGATGTCCAACGGTGTCCCACGTTGTCCCACGTTTTCCCACGTTGTCCCACGTTGTCCCACGGTGTCCAACGATGTCCAACGATGTCCAACGGTGTCCCACGTTGTCCCACGTTGTTCCATGGTTTCCCACGTTGTCCCACGTTGTCCCACGTTGTCCCACGGTGTCCAACGATGTCCAACGGTGTCCAACGGTGTCCAACGGTGTCCAACGGTGTCCCACGTGGTCCCACGTTGTCCCACGTTGTCCCACGATGTCCCACGTTGTCCCACGTTGTCCCACGTTGTCCCACGTTGTCCCACGTTGTCCCACGTTGTCCCACGTTGTCCCACGGTGTCCAACGATGTCCAACGGTGTCCAACGGTGTCCCACGGTGTCCAACGGTGTCCCACGTTGTCCCACGTTGTCCCACGTTGTCCCACGTTGTCCCACGTTGTCCCACGTTGTCCCACGTTGTCCAACGATGTCCAACGGTGTCCCACGTTGTCCCACGTTGTTCCATGGTTTCCCACGTTGTCCCACGTTGTCCCACGTTGTCCCACGGTGTCCAACGATGTCCAACGGTGTCCAACGGTGTCCAACGGTGTCCAACGGTGTCCCACGTTGGCCCACGTTGTCCCACGTTGTCCCACGGTGTCCAACGATGTCCAACGGTGTCCCACGTTGTCCCACGTTGTCCCACGTTGTCCCACGTTGTCCCACGTTGTCCCACGTTGTCCCACGTTGTCCCACGTTGTCCCACGTTGTCCCACGTTGTCCCACGTTGTCCCACGTTGTCCCACGTTGTCCCACGTTGTCCCACGTTGTCCCACGTTTTCCGACGTTGTCCCACGTTGTCCCACGGTGTCCAACGATGTCCAACGGTGTCCAACGGTGTCCCACGGTGTCCAACGTTGTCCCACGTTGTCCCACGTTGTCCCACGTTGTCCCACGTTGTCCCACGTTGTCCCACGTTGTCCCACGTTGTCCCACGTTGTCCCACGTTGTCCCACGTTGTCCCACGTTGTCCCACGTTGTCCCACGTTGTCCCACGTTGTCCCACGTTGTCCCACGTTGTCCCACGTTGTCCCACGTTGTCCCACGTTGTCCCACGTTTTCCCACGTTGTCCCACGTTGTCCCACGTTGTCCCACGTTGTCCCACGTTGTCCCACGTTGTCCCACGTTGTCCCACGTTGTCCCACGTTGTCCCACGTTGTCCCACGTTGTCCCACGTTGTCCCACGGTGTCCAACGATGTCCCACGTTGTCCCACGGTGTCCCACGTTGTCCCACGTTGTCCCACGTTGTCCCACGATGTCCCACGTTGTCCCACGTTGTCCCACGTTGTCCCACGTTGTCCCACGTCGTCCCACGTTGTCCCACGTTGTCCCACGTTGTCCCACGTTGTCCCACGTTGTCCCACGTTGTCCCACGTTGTCCCACGTTGTCCCACGGTGTCCAACGGTGTCCAACGATGTCCCACGTTGTCCCACGTTGTCCCACGTTGTCCCACGTTGTCCCACGATGTCCCACGTTGTCCCACGTTGTCCCACGTTGTCCCACGTTGTCCCACGTTGTCCCACGTTGTCCCACGTTGTCCCACGTTGTCCCACGTTGTCCCACGTTGTCCCACGTTGTCCCACGTTGTCCCACGGTGTCCAACGATGTCCAACGGTGTCCAGCGATGTCCAACGGTGTCCCACGTTGTCCCACGTTTTCCCACGTTGTCCCACGTTGTCCCACGTTGTCCCACGTTGTCCCACGTTGTCCCACGTTGTCCCACGTTGTCCCACGTTGTCCCACGGTGTCCAACGATGTCCAACGGTGTCCAGCGATGTCCAACGGTGTCCCACGTTGTCCCACGTTTTCCCACGTTGTCCCACGTTGTCCCACGGTGTCCAACGATGTCCAACGATGTCCAACGGTGTCCCACGTTGTCCCACGTTGTTCCATGGTTTCCCACGTTGTCCCACGTTGTCCCACGTTGTCCCACGGTGTCCAACGATGTCCAACGGTGTCCAACGGTGTCCAACGGTGTCCAACGGTGTCCCACGTTGTCCCACGTTGTCCCACGTTGTCCCACGATGTCCCACGTTGTCCCACGTTGTCCCACGTTGTCCCACGTTGTCCCACGTGGTCCCACGTTGTCCCACGTTGTCCCACGGTGTCCAACGATGTCCAACGGTGTCCAGCGATGTCCAACGGTGTCCAGCGATGTCCAACGGTGTCCAACGGTGTCCAACGGTGTCCCACGTTGTCCCACGTTGTCCCACGTTGTCCCACGGTGTCCAACGATGTCCAACGGTGTCCAACGGTGTCCAACGGTGTCCCACGTTGTCCCACGTTGTCCCACGTTGTCCCACGTTGTCCCACGTTGTCCCACGTTGTCCCACGTTGTCCCACGTTGTCCCACGTTGTCCCACGTTGTCCCACGTTGTGCCACGTTGTCCCACGTTGTCCCACGTTGTCCCACGTTGTCCCACGTTGTCCCACGTTGTCCCACGGTGTCCAACGATGTCCAACGGTGTCCAGCGATGTCCAACGGTGTCCCACGTTGTCCCACGTTTTCCCACGTTGTCCCACGTTGTCCCACGTTGTCCCACGTTGTCCCACGTTGTCCCACGTTGTCCCACGTTGTCCCACGTTGTCCCACGGTGTCCAACGATGTCCAACGGTGTCCAGCGATGTCCAACGGTGTCCCACGTTGTCCCACGTTTTCCCACGTTGTCCCACGTTGTCCCACGGTGTCCAACGATGTCCAACGATGTCCAACGGTGTCCCACGTTGTCCCACGTTGTTCCATGGTTTCCCACGTTGTCCCACGTTGTCCCACGTTGTCCCACGGTGTCCAACGATGTCCAACGGTGTCCAACGGTGTCCAACGGTGTCCAACGGTGTCCCACGTTGTCCCACGTTGTCCCACGTTGTCCCACGTTGTCCCACGTTGTCCCACGATGTCCCACGTTGTCCCACGTTGTCCCACGTTGTCCCACGTTGTCCCACGTTGTCCCACGTTGTCCCACGTTGTCCCACGTTGTCCCGCGTTGTCCCACGTTGTCCCACGTTGTCCCACGTTGTCCCACGTTGTCCAACGATGTCCAACGGTGTCCAGCGATGTCCAACGGTGTCCCACGTTGTCCCACGTTTTCCCACGTTGTCCCACGTTGTCCCACGGTGTCCAACGATGTCCAACGATGTCCAACGGTGTCCCACGTTGTCCCACGTTGTTCCATGGTTTCCCACGTTGTCCCACGTTGTCCCACGTTGTCCCACGGTGTCCAACGATGTCCAACGGTGTCCAACGGTGTCCAACGGTGTCCAACGGTGTCCCACGTTGTCCCACGTTGTCCCACGTTGTCCCACGTTGTCCCACGTTGTCCCACGTTGTCCCACGTGGTCCCACGTTGTCCCACGTTGTCCCACGGTGTCCAACGGTGTCCCACGTTGTCCAACGATGTCCAACGGTGTCCCACGTTGTCCCACGTTGTTCCATGGTTTCCCACGTTGTCCCACGTTGTCCCACGTTGTCCCACGTTGTCCCACGGTGTCCAACGATGTCCAACGGTGTCCAACGGTGTCCAACGGTGTCCCACGGTGTCCAACGGTGTCCCACGTTGTCCCACGTTGTCCCACGTTGTCCCACGTTGTCCCACGTTGTCCCACGTTGTCCCACGTTGTCCAACGATGTCGAACGGTGTCCCACGTTGTCCCACGTTGTCCCACGTTGTCCCACGTTGTCCCACGTTGTCCCACGGTGTCCAACGATGTCCAACGGTGTCCAACGGTGTCCAACGGTGTCCAACGGTGTCCCACGTTGTCCCACGTTGTCCCACGTTGTCCCACGTTGTCCCACGTTGTCCCACGTTGTCCCACGTTGTCCCACGTTGTCCCACGTTGTCCCACGTTGTCCCACGTTGTCCCACGTTGTCCCACGTTGTCCCACGTTGTTCCACGTTGTCCCACGTTGTCCCACGGTGTCCAACGATGTCCAACGGTGTCCAGCGATGTCCAACGGTGTCCCACGTTGTCCCACGTTTTCCCACGTTGTCCCACGTTGTCCCACGTGGTCCCACGTTGTCCCACGTTGTCCCACGTTGTCCCACGTTGTCCCACGTTGTCCCACGGTGTCCAACGATGTCCAACGGTGTCCAGCGATGTCCAACGGTGTCCCACGTTGTCCCACGTTTTCCCACGTTTTCCCACGTTGTCCCACGTTGTCCCACGGTGTCCAACGATGTCCAACGATGTCCAACGGTGTCCCACGTTGTCCCACGTTGTTCCATGGTTTCCCACGTTGTCCCACGTTGTCCCACGTTGTCCCACGTTGTCCCACGGTGTCCAACGATGTCCAACGGTGTCCAACGGTGTCCAACGGTGTCCCACGGTGTCCAACGCTGTCCCACGTTGTCCCACGTTGTCCCACGTTGTCCCACGTTGTCCCACGTTGTCCCACGTTGTCCCACGTTGTCCAACGATGTCGAACGGTGTCCCACGTTGTCCCACGTTGTCCCACGTTGTCCCACGTTGTCCCACGTTGTCCCACGGTGTCCAACGATGTCCAACGGTGTCCCACGTTGTCCCACGGTGTCCAACGATGTCCAACGGTGTCCCACGTTGTCCAACGGTGTCCCACGTTGTCCCACGTTGTCCCACGTTGTCCCACGTTGTCCCACGGTGTCCAACGATGTCCCACGGTGTCCAACGGTGTCCCACGTTGTCCCACGTTGTCCCACGTTGTCCCACGTTGTCCCACGTTGTCCCACGTTGTCCCACGTTGTCCCACGTTGTCCCACGTTGTCCCACGTTGTCCCACGTTGTCCAACGATGTCGAACGGTGTCCCACGTTGTCCCACGTTGTCCCACGTTGTCCCACGTTGTCCCACGTTGTCCCACGGTGTCCAACGATGTCCAACGGTGTCCAACGGTGTCCAACGGTGTCCAACGGTGTCCCACGTTGTCCCACGTTGTCCCACGTTGTCCCACGTTGTCCCACGTTGTCCCACGTTGTCCCACGTTGTCCCACGTTGTCCCACGTTGTCCCACGTTGTCCCACGTTGTCCCACGTTGTCCCACGTTGTCCCAAGTTGTCCCACGTTGTCCCACGGTGTCCAACGATGTCCAACGGTGTCCAGCGATGTCCAACGGTGTCCCACGTTGTCCCACGTTTTCCCACGTTGTCCCACGTTGTCCCACGTTGTCCCACGTTGTCCCACGTTGTCCCACGTTGTCCCACGTTGTCCCACGGTGTCCAACGATGTCCAACGGTGTCCAACGATGTCCAACGGTGTCCCACGTTGTCCCACGTTTTCCCACGTTGTCCCACGTTGTCCCACGGTGTCCAACGATGTCCAACGATGTCCAACGGTGTCCCACGTTGTCCCACGTTGTTCCATGGTTTCCCACGTTGTCCCACGTTGTCCCACGTTGTCCCACGGTGTCCAACGATGTCCAACGGTGTCCAACGGTGTCCAACGGTGTCCAACGGTGTCCCACGTTGTCCCACGTTGTCCCACGTTGTCCCACGTTGTCCCACGTTGTCCCACGATGTCCCACGTTGTCCCACGTTGTCCCACGTTGTCCCACGTTGTCCCACGTTGTCCCACGTTGTCCCACGTTGTCCCACGTTGTCCCGCGTTGTCCCACGTTGTCCCACGTTGTCCCACGTTGTCCCACGGTGTCCAACGATGTCCAACGGTGTCCCGCGATGTCCCACGGTGTCCCACGTTGTCCCACGTTTTCCCACGTTGTCCCACGTTGTCCCACGGTGTCCAACGATGTCCAACGATGTCCAACGGTGTCCCACGTTGTCCCACGTTGTTCCATGGTTTCCCACGTTGTCCCACGTTGTCCCACGTTGTCCCACGGTGTCCAACGATGTCCAACGGTGTCCAACGGTGTCCAACGGTGTCCAACGGTGTCCCACGTTGTCCCACGTTGTCCCACGTTGTCCCACGTTGTCCCACGTTGTCCCACGTTGTCCCACGTGGTCCCACGTTGTCCCACGTTGTCCCACGGTGTCCAACGGTGTCCCACGTTGTCCCACGTTTTCCCACGTTGTCCCACGTTGTCCCACGGTGTCCAACGATGTCCAACGATGTCCAACGGTGTCCCACGTTGTCCCACGTTGTTCCATGGTTTCCCACGTTGTCCCACGTTGTCCCACGTTGTCCCACGTTGTCCCACGGTGTCCAACGATGTCCAACGGTGTCCAACGGTGTCCAACGGTGTCCCACGGTGTCCAACGGTGTCCCACGTTGTCCCACGTTGTCCCACGTTGTCCCACGTTGTCCCACGTTGTCCCACGTTGTCCCACGTTGTCCAACGATGTCGAACGGTGTCCCACGTTGTCCCACGTTGTCCCACGTTGTCCCACGTTGTCCCACGTTGTCCAACGATGTCCAACGGTGTCCCACGTTGTCCCACGTTGTTCCATGGTTTCCCACGTTGTCCCACGTTGTCCCACGTTGTCCCACGGTGTCCAACGATGTCCAACGGTGTCCAACGGTGTCCAACGGTGTCCAACGGTGTCCCACGTTGTCCCACGTTGTCCAACGGTGTCCAACGGTGTCCAACGGTGTCCAACGGTGTCCCAAGTTGTCCCACGTTGTCCCACGTTGTCCCACGGTGTCCAACGATGTCCAACGGTGTCCAACGGTGTCCAACGGTGTCCAACGGTGTCCCAAGTTGTCCAACGATGTCCAACGGTGTCCCACGTTGTCCAACGGTGTCCCACGTTGTCCCACGGTGTCCAACGATGTCCAACGGTGTCCCACGTTGTCCCACGTTGTCCCACGTTGTCCCACGTTGTCCCACGTTGTCCCACGATGTCCCACGTTGTCCCACGTTGTCCCACGTTGTCCCACGTTGTCCCACGTTGTCCCACGTTGTCCCACGTTGTCCCACGTTGTCCCACGTTGTCCCACGTTGTCCCACGTTGTCCCACGTTGTCCCACGTTGTCCCACGATGTCCCACGTTGTCCCACGTTGTCCCACGTTGTCCCACGTTGTCCCACGTTGTCCCACGTTGTCCCACGTTGTCCCACGTTGTCCCACGTTGTCCCACGTTGTCCCACGTTGTCCCACGTTGTCCCACGTTGTCCCACGTTGTCCCACGTTGTCCCACGTTGTCCCACGTTGTCCCACGTTGTCCCACGTTGTCCCACGGTGTCCAACGGTGTCCCACGTTGTCCCACGTTGTCCCACGTTGTCCCACGTTGTCCCGCGTTGTCCCACGTTGTCCCACGTTGTCCCACGTTGTCCCACGGTGTCCAACGATGTCCAACGGTGTCCAGCGATGTCCAACGGTGTCCCACGTTGTCCCACGTTTTCCCACGTTGTCCCACGTTGTCCCACGGTGTCCAACGATGTCCAACGATGTCCAACGGTGTCCCACGTTGTCCCACGTTGTTCCATGGTTTCCCACGTTGTCCCACGTTGTCCCACGTTGTCCCACGGTGTCCAACGATGTCCAACGGTGTCCAACGGTGTCCAACGGTGTCCAACGGTGTCCCACGTTGTCCCACGTTGTCCCACGTTGTCCCACGTTGTCCCACGTTGTCCCACGTTGTCCCACGTGGTCCCACGTAGTCCCACGTTGTCCCACGGTGTCCAACGGTGTCCCACGTTGTCCCACGTTTTCCCACGTTGTCCCACGTTGTCCCACGGTGTCCAACGATGTCCAACGATGTCCAACGGTGTCCCACGTTGTCCCACGTTGTTCCATGGTTTCCCACGTTGTCCCACGTTGTCCCACGTTGTCCCACGTTGTCCCACGGTGTCCAACGATGTCCAACGGTGTCCAACGGTGTCCAACGGTGTCCCACGGTGTCCAACGGTGTCCCACGTTGTCCCACGTTGTCCCACGTTGTCCCACGTTGTCCCACGTTGTCCCACGTTGTCCCACGTTGTCCAACGATGTCGAACGGTGTCCCACGTTGTCCCACGTTGTCCCACGTTGTCCCACGTTGTCCCACGTTGTCCAACGATGTCCAACGGTGTCCCACGTTGTCCCACGTTGTTCCATGGTTTCCCACGTTGTCCCACGTTGTCCCACGTTGTCCCACGGTGTCCAACGATGTCCAACGGTGTCCAACGGTGTCCAACGGTGTCCCACGGTGTCCCACGTTGTCCCACGTTGTCCAACGGTGTCCAACGGTGTCCAACGGTGTCCAACGGTGTCCCAAGTTGTCCCACGTTGTCCCACGTTGTCCCACGGTGTCCAACGATGTCCAACGGTGTCCCACGTTGTCCCACGGTGTCCAACGATGTCCAACGGTGTCCCACGTTGTCCAAAGGTGTCCCACGTTGTCCCACGGTGTCCAACGATGTCCAACGGTGTCCCACGTTGTCCCACGTTGTCCCACGTTGTCCCACGTTGTCCCACGTTGTCCCACGATGTCCCACGTTGTCCCACGTTGTCCCACGTTGTCCCACGTTGTCCCACGTTGTCCCACGTTGTCCCACGTTGTCCCACGTTGTCCCACGTTGTCCCACGTTGTCCCACGTTGTCCCACGTTGTCCCACGTTGTCCCACGTTGTCCCACGTTGTCCCACGTTGTCCCACGTTGTCCCACGTTGTCCCACGTTGTCCCACGTTGTCCCACGTGGTCCCACGTTGTCCCACGTTGTCCCACGGTGTCCAACGGTGTCCCACGTTGTCCCACGTTGTCCCACGTTGTCCCACGTTGTCCCACGGTGTCCAACGATGTCCAACGGTGTCCAACGGTGTCCCACGGTGTCCAACGGTGTCCCACGTTGTCCCACGTTGTCCCACGTTGTCCCACGTTGTCCCACGTTGTCCCACGTTGTCCAACGATGTCCAACGGTGTCCCACGTTGTCCCACGTTTTTCCATGGTTTCCCACGTTGTCCCACGTTGTCCCACGTTGTCCCACGGTGTCCAACGATGTCCAACGGTGTCCAACGGTGTCCAACGGTGTCCAACGGTGTCCCACGTTGTCCCACGTTGTCCCACGTTGTCCCACGGTGTCCAACGATGTCCAACGGTGTCCCACGTTGTCCCACGTTGTCCCACGTTGTCCCACGGTGTCCAACGATGTCCAACGGTGTCCCACGTTGTCCCACGTTGTCCCACGTTGTCCCACGTTGTCCCACGTTGTCCCACGTTGTCCCACGTTGTCCCACGTTGTCCCACGTTGTCCCACGTTGTCCCACGTTGTCCCACGTTGTCCCACGTTGTCCCACGTTGTCCCACGTTGTCCCACGTTGTCCCACGTTGTCCCACGTGGTCCCACGTTGTCCCACGTTGTCCCACGGTGTCCAACGGTGTCCCACGTTGTCCCACGTTGTCCCACGTTGTCCCACGTTGTCCCACGTTGTCCCACGGTGTCCAACGATGTCCAACGGTGTCCAACGGTGTCCCACGGTGTCCAACGGTGTCCCACGTTGTCCCACGTTGTCCCACGTTGTCCCACGTTGTCCCACGTTGTCCCACGTTGTCCCACGTTGTCCAACGATGTCCAACGGTGTCCCACGTTGTCCCACGTTTTTCCATGGTTTCCCACGTTGTCCCACGTTGTCCCACGTTGTCCCACGGTGTCCAACGATGTCCAACGGTGTCCAACGGTGTCCAACGGTGTCCCACGTTGTCCCACGTTGTTCCATGGTTTCCCACGTTGTCCCACGTTGTCCCACGTTGTCCAACGATGTCCAACGGTGTCCCACGTTGTCCCACGTTGTTCCATGGTTTCCCACGTTGTCCCACGTTGTCCAACGATGTCCAACGGTGTCCAACGGTGTCCAACGGTGTCCAACGGTGTCCCACGTTGTCCCACGTTGTCCCACGTTGTCCCACGGTGTCCAACGATGTCCAACGGTGTCCCACGTTGTCCCACGTTGTCCCACGTTGTCCCACGTTGTCCCACGTTGTCCCACGATGTCCCACGTTGTCCCACGTTGTCCCACGTTGTCCCACGTTGTCCCACGTTGTCCCACGTTGTCCCACGTTGTCCCACGTTGTCCCACGTTGTCCCACGTTGTCCCACGTTGTCCCACGTTGTCCCACGTTGTCCCACGATGTCCCACGTTGTCCCACGTTGTCCCACGTTGTCCCACGTTGTCCCACGTTGTCCCACGTTGTCCCACGTTGTCCCACGTTGTCCCACGTTGTCCCACGTTGTTCCATGGTTTCCCACGTTGTCCCACGTTGTCCCACGTTGTCCCACGTTGTCCCACGTTGTCCCACGGTGTCCAACGATGTCCAACGATGTCCAACGGTGTCCCACGTTGTCCCACGTTGTTCCATGGTTTCCCACGTTGTCCCACGTTGTCCCACGTTGTCCCACGGTGTCCAACGATGTCCAACGGTGTCCAACGGTGTCCAACGGTGTCCAACGGTGTCCCACGTTGTCCCACGTTGTCCCACGTTGTCCCACGATGTCCCACGTTGTCCCACGTTGTTCCATGGTTTCCCACGTTGTCCCACGTTGTCCCACGTTGTCCCACGGTGTCCAACGATGTCCAACGGTGTCCAACGGTGTCCAACGGTGTCCAACGGTGTCCCACGTTGTCCCACGTTGTCCCACGTTGTCCCACGGTGTCCAACGATGTCCAACGGTGTCCAACGGTGTCCAACGGTGTCCAACGGTGTCCCACGTTGTCCCACGTTGTCCCACGTTGTCCCACGATGTCCCACGTTGTCCCACGTTGTTCCATGGTTTCCCACGTTGTCCCACGTTGTCCCACGTTGTCCCACGGTGTCCAACGATGTCCAACGGTGTCCAACGGTGTCCAACGGTGTCCAACGGTGTCCCACGTTGTCCCACGTTGTCCCACGTTGTCCCACGTTGTCCCACGTTGTCCCACGATGTCCCACGTTGTCCCACGTTGTCCCACGTTGTCCCACGTTGTCCCACGTGGTCCCACGTTGTCCCACGTTGTCCCACGGTGTCCAACGGTGTCCAACGATGTCCCACGTTGTCCTACGTTGTCCCACGTTGTCCCACGTTGTCCCACGATGTCCCACGTTGTCCCACGTTGTCCCACGTTGTCCCACGATGTCCCACGTTGTCCCACGATGTCCCACGTTGTCCCACGTTGTCCCACGTTGTCCCACGATGTCCCACGTTGTCCCACGTTGTCCCACGTTGTCCCACGTTGTCCCACGTTGTCCCACGCTGTCCCACGTTGTCCCACGTTGTCCCACGTTGTCCCACGGTGTCCAACGATGTCCAACGGTGTCCAGCGATGTCCAACGGTGTCCCACGTTGTCCCACGTTTTCCCACGTTGTCCCACGTTGTCCCACGGTGTCCAACGATGTCCAACGATGTCCAACGGTGTCCCACGTTGTCCCACGTTGTTCCATGGTTTCCCACGTTGTCCCACGTTGTCCCACGTTGTCCCACGTTGTCCCACGTTGTCCCACGTTGTCCCACGTTGCCCCACGTTGTCCCACGGTGTCCAACGATGTCCAACGGTGTCCAGCGATGTCCAACGGTGTCCCACGTTGTCCCACGTTTTCCCACGTTGTCCCACGTTGTCCCACGTTGTCCCACATTGTCCCACGTTGTCCCACGTTGTCCCACGTTGTCCCACGTTGTCCCACGGTGTCCAACGATGTCCAACGGTGTCCAGCGATGTCCAACGGTGTCCCACGTTGTCCCACGTTTTCCTACGTTGTCCCACGTTGTCCCACGGTGTCCAACGATGTCCAACGATGTCCAACGGTGTCCCACGTTGTCCCACGTTGTTCCATGGTTTCCCACGTTGTCCCACGTTGTCCCGCGTTGTCCCACGGTGTCCAACGATGTCCAACGGTGTCCAACGGTGTCCAACGGTGTCCAACGGTGTCCCACGTTGTCCCACGTTGTCCCACATTGTCCCACGTTGTCCCACGTTGTCCCACGTTGTCCCACGTTGTCCCACGGTGTCCAACGATGTCCAACGGTGTCCAGCGATGTCCAACGGTGTCCCACGTTGTCCCACGTTTTCCTACGTTGTCCCACGTTGTCCCACGTCGTCCCACGTTGTCCCACGATGTCCCACGTTGTCCCACGTTGTCCCACGTTGTCCCACGTTGTCCCACGTTGTCCCACGTTGTCCCACGTTGTCCCACGTTGTCCCACGTGGTCCCACGTTGTCCCACGTTGTCCCACGTTGTCCCACGGTGTCCAACGATGTCCAACGGTGTCCAGCGATGTCCAACGGTGTCCCACGTTGTCCCACGTTTTCCCACGTTGTCCCACGTTGTCCCACGGTGTCCAACGATGTCCAACGATGTCCAACGGTGTCCCACGTTGTCCCACGTTGTTCCATGGTTTCCCACGTTGTCCCACGTTGTCCCACGTTGTCCCACGTTGTCCCACGATGTCCCACGTTGTCCCACGTTGTCCCACGTTGTCCCACGTTGTCCCACGTTGTCCCACGTTGTCCCACGTTGTCCCACGTTGTCCCACGTTGTCCCACGTTGTCCCACGTTGTCCCACGTTGTCCCACGTTGTCCCACGTTGTCCCACGTTGTCCCACGTTGTCCCACGTTGTCCCACGGTGTCCAACGATGTCCAACGGTGTCCAGCGATGTCCAACGGTGTCCCACGTTGTCCCACGTTTTCCCACGTTGTCCCACGTTGTCCCACGGTGTCCAACGATGTCCAACGATGTCCAACGATGTCCAACGGTGTCCCACGTTGTCCCACGTTGTTCCATGGTTTCCCACGTTGTCCCACGTTGTCCCACGTTGTCCCACGGTGTCCAACGATGTCCAACGGTGTCCAACGGTGTCCAACGGTGTCCAACGGTGTCCCACGTTGTCCCACGTTGTCCCACGTTGTCCCACGTTGTCCCACGTTGTCCCACGATGTCCCACGTTGTCCCACGTTGTCCCACGTTGTCCCACGTTGTCCCACGTGGTCCCACGTTGTCCCACGTTGTCCCACGGTGTCCAACGGTGTCCAACGATGTCCCACGTTGTCCCACGTTGTCCCACGTTGTCCCACGTTGTCCCACGATGTCCCACGTTGTCCCACGTTGTCCCACGTTGTCCCACGTTGTCCCACGTTGTCCCACGTTGTCCCACGTTGTCCCACGTTGTCCCACGTTGTCCCACGTTGTCCCACGTTGTCCCACGGTGTCCAACGATGTCCAACGGTGTCCAGCGATGTCCAACGGTGTCCCACGTTGTCCCACGTTTTCCCACGTTGTCCCACGTTGTCCCACGGTGTCCAACGATGTCCAACGATGTCCAACGGTGTCCCACGTTGTCCCACGTTGTTCCATGGTTTCCCACGTTGTCCCACGTTGTCCCACGTTGTCCCACGTTGTCCCACGATGTCCCACGTTGTCCCACGTTGTCCCACGTTGTCCCACGTTGTCCCACGTTGTCCCACGTTGTCCCACGTTGTCCCACGTTGTCCCACGTTGTCCCACGTTGTCCCACGTTGTCCCACGTTGTCCCACGTTGTCCCACGTTGTCCCACGTTGTCCCACGTTGTCCCACGTTGTCCCACGTTGTCCCACGTTGTCCCACGTTGTCCCACGTTGTCCCACGATGTCCAACGGTGTCCCACGTTGTCCCACGTTGTTCCATGGTTTCCCACGTTGTCCCACGTTGTCCCACGTTGTCCCACGATGTCCCACGTTGTCCCACGTTGTTCCATGGTTTCCTACGTTGTCCCACGTTGTCCCACGTTGTCCCACGGTGTCCAACGATGTCCAACGGTGTCCAACGGTGTCCAGCGGTGTCCAACGGTGTCCCACGTTGTCCCACGTTGTCCCACGTTGTCCCACGTTGTCCCACGTTGTCCCACGTTGTCCCACGTTGTCCCACGTTGTCCCACGTTGTCCCACGTTGTCCCACGTTGTCCCACGTTGTCCCACGTTGTCCCACGTTGTCCCACGTTGTCCCACGGTGTCCAAAGATGTCCAACGGTGTCCAGCGATGTCCAACGGTGTCCCACGTTGTCCCACGTTTTCCCACGTTGTCCCACGTTGTCCCACGGTGTCCAACGATGTCCAACGATGTCCAACGGTGTCCCACGTTGTCCCACGTTGTTCCATGGTTTCCCACGTTGTCCCACGTTGTCCCACGTTGTCCCACGGTGTCCAACGATGTCCAACGGTGTCCAACGGTGTCCAACGGTGTCCAACGGTGTCCCACGTTGTCCCACGTTGTCCCACGTTGTCCCACGTTGTCCCACGTTGTCCCACGATGTCCCACGTTGTCCCACGTTGTCCCACGTTGTCCCACGTTGTCCCACGTGGTCCCACGTTGTCCCACGTTGTCCCACGGTGTCCAACGGTGTCCAACGATGTCCCACGTTGTCCCACGTTGTCCCACGTTGTCCCACGTTGTCCCACGATGTCCCACGTTGTCCCACGTTGTCCCACGTTGTCCCACGTTGCCCCACGTTGTCCCACGTTGTCCCACGTTGTCCCACGTTGTCCCACGTTGTCCCACGTTGTCCCACGTTGTCCCACGTTGTCCCACGGTGTCCAACGATGTCCAACGGTGTCCAGCGATGTCCAACGGTGTCCCACGTTGTCCCACGTTTTCCCACGTTGTCCCACGTTGTCCCACGGTGTCCAACGATGTCCAACGATGTCCAACGGTGTCCCACGTTGTCCCACGTTGTTCCATGGTTTCCCACGTTGTCCCACGTTGTCCCACGTTGTCCCACGGTGTCCAACGATGTCCAACGGTGTCCAACGGTGTCCAACGGTGTCGAACGGTGTCCCACGTTGTCCCACGTTGTCCCACGTTGTCCCACGTTGTCCCACGTTGTCCCACGTTGTCCCACGTTGTCCCACGTGGTCCCACGTTGTCCCACGTTGTCCCACGGTGTCCAACGGTGTCCCACGTTGTCCCACGTTTTCCCACGTTGTCCCACGTTGTCCCACGGTGTCCAACGATGTCCAACGATGTCCAACGGTGTCCCACGTTGTCCCACGTTGTTCCATGGTTTCCCACGTTGTCCCACGTTGTCCCACGTTGTCCCACGTTGTCCCACGGTGTCCAACGATGTCCAGCGGTGTCCAACGGTGTCCAACGGTGTCCCACGGTGTCCAACGGTGTCCCACGTTGTCCCACGTTGTCCCACGTTGTCCCACGTTGTCCCACGTTGTCCCACGTTGTCCCACGTTGTCCAACGATGTCCAACGGTGTCCCACGTTGTCCCACGTTGTCCCACGTTGTCCCACGTTGTCCCACGTTGTCCCACGTTGTCCAACGATGTCCAACGGTGTCCCACGTTGTCCCACGTTGTTCCATGGTTTCCCACGTTGTCCCACGTTGTCCCACGTTGTCCCACGGTGTCCAACGATGTCCAACGGTGTCCAACGGTGTCCAACGGTGTCCCACGTTGTCCCACGTTGTCCAACGGTGTCCAACGGTGCCCAACGGTGTCCAACGGTGTCCCAAGTTGTCCCACGTTGTCCCACGTTGTCCCACGGTGTCCAACGATGTCCAACGGTGTCCCACGTTGTCCCACGGTGTCCCACGTTGTCCCACGTTGTCCCACGTTGTCCCACGTTGTCCCACGTTGTCCCACGATGTCCCACGTTGTCCCACGTTGTCCCACGTTGTCCCACGTTGTCCCACGTGGTCCCACGTTGTCCCACGTTGTCCCACGGTGTCCAACGGTGTCCAACGATGTCCCACGTTGTCCCACGTTGTCCCACGTTGTCCCACGATGTCCCACGTTGTCCCACGTTGTCCCACGTTGTCCCACGTTGTCCCACGTTGTCCCACGCTGTCCCACGTTGTCCCACGTTGTCCCACGTTGTCCCACGTTGTCCCACGTTGTCCCACGTTGTCCCACGTTGTCCCACGGTGTCCAACGATGTCCAACGGTGTCCAGCGATGTCCAACGGTGTCCCACGTTGTCCCACGTTTTCCCACGTTGTCCCACGTTGTCCCACGGTGTCCAACGATGTCCAACGATGTCCAACGGTGTCCCACGTTGTCCCACGTTGTTCCATGGTTTCCCACGTTGTCCCACGTTGTCCCACGTTGTCCCACGGTGTCCAACGATGTCCAACGGTGTCCAACGGTGTCCAACGGTGTCGAACGGTGTCCCACGTTGTCCCACGTTGTCCCACGTTGTCCCACGTTGTCCCACGTTGTCCCACGTTGTCCCACGTGGTCCCACGTTGTCCCACGTTGTCCCACGGTGTCCAACGGTGTCCCACGTTGTCCCACGTTTTCCCACGTTGTCCCACGTTGTCCCACGGTGTCCAACGATGTCCAACGATGTCCAACGGTGTCCCACGTTGTCCCACGTTGTTCCATGGTTTCCCACGTTGTCCCACGTTGTCCCACGTTGTCCCACGTTGTCCCACGGTGTCCAACGATGTCCAACGGTGTCCAACGGTGTCCAACGGTGTCCCACGTTGTCCCACGTTGTCCCACGGTGTCCCACGTTGTCCCACGTTGTCCCACGTTGTCCCACGTTGTCCCACGTTGTCCCACGTTGTCCCACGTTGTCCCACGTTGTCCCACGGTGTCCAACGATGTCCAACGGTGTCCAACGGTGTCCCACGGTGTCCAACGGTGTCCCACGTTGTCCCACGTTGTCCCACGTTGTCCCACGTTGTCCCACGTTGTCCCACGTTGTCCCACGTTGTCCAACGATGTCCAACGGTGTCCCACGTTGTCCCACGTTGTTCCATGGTTTCCCACGTTGTCCCACGTTGTCCCACGTTGTCCCACGGTGTCCAACGATGTCCAACGGTGTCCAACGGTGTCCAACGGTGTCCAACGGTGTCCCACGTTGTCCCACGTTGTCCCACGTTGTCCCACGGTGTCCAACGATGTCCAACGGTGTCCCACGTTGTCCCACGTTGTCCCACGTTGTCCCACGTTGTCCCACGTTGTCCCACGATGTCCCACGTTGTCCCACGTTGTCCCACGTTGTCCCACGTTGTCCCACGTTGTCCCACGTTGTCCCACGTTGTCCCACGTTGTCCCACGTTGTCCCACGTTGTCCCACGTTGTCCCACGTTGTCCCACGTTGTCCCACGTTGTCCCACGGTGTCCAACGGTGTCCAACGATGTCCCACGTTGTCCCACGTTGTCCCACGTTGTCCCACGTTGTCCCACGATGTCCAACGGTGTCCAGCGATGTCCAACGGTGTCCAGCGATGTCCAACGGTGTCCCACGTTGTCCCACGTTTTCCCACGTTGTCCCACGTTGTCCCACGGTGTCCAACGATGTCCAACGATGTCCAACGGTGTCCCACGTTGTCCCACGTTGTTCCATGGTTTCCCACGTTGTCCCACGTTGTCCCACGTTGTCCCACGGTGTCCAACGATGTCCAACGGTGTCCAACGGTGTCCAACGGTGTCCAACGGTGTCCCACGTTGTCCCACGTTGTCCCACGATGTCCAACGGTGTCCAGCGATGTCCAACGGTGTCCAGCGATGTCCCACGTTGTCCCACGTTGTCCCACGATGTCCAACGGTGTCCCACGGTGTCCAACGATGTCCAACGATGTCCAACGGTGTCCCACGTTGTCCCACGTTGTTCCATGGTTTCCCACGTTGTCCCACGTTGTCCCACGTTGTCCCACGGTGTCCAACGATGTCCAACGGTGTCCAACGGTGTCCAACGGTGTCGAACGGTGTCCCACGTTGTCCCACGTTGTCCCACGTTGTCCCACGTTGTCCCACGTTGTCCCACGTTGTCCCACGTTGTCCCACGTTGTCCCACGTTGTCCCACGTTGTCCCACGTTGTCCCACGTTGTCCCACGGTGTCCAACGATGTCCAACGGTGTCCAACGGTGTCCCACGGTGTCCAACGGTGTCCCACGTTGTCCCACGTTGTCCCACGTTGTCCCACGTTGTCCCACGTTGTCCCACGTTGTCCAACGATGTCCAACGGTGTCCCACGTTGTCCCACGTTGTTCCATGGTTTCCCACGTTGTCCCACGTTGTCCCACGTTGTCCCACGGTGTCCAACGATGTCCAACGGTGTCCAACGGTGTCCAACGGTGTCCAACGGTGTCCCACGTTGTCCCACGTTGTCCCACGTTGTCCCACGATGTCCCACGTTGTCCCACGTTGTCCCACGTTGTCCCACGTTGTCCCACGATGTCCCACGTTGTCCCACGTTGTCCCACGTTGTCCCACGTTGTCCCACGTTGTCCCACGTTGTCCAACGATGTCCAACGGTGTCCCACGTTGTCCCACGTTGTTCCATGGTTTCCCACGTTGTCCCACGTGGTCCCACGTTGTCCCACGGTGTCCAACGATGTCCAACGGTGTCCAACGGTGTCCCACGTTGTCCCACGTTGTCCCACGTTGTCCAACGATGTCCAACGGTGTCCCACGTTGTCCCACGTTGTTCCATGGTTTCCCACGTTGTCCCACGTTGTCCCACGTTGTAAAACGTTGTCCCACGTTGTCGCACGATGTCCCACGTTGTCCCACGTTGTCCCACGTTGTCCCACGTTGTCCCACGTTGTCCCACGGTGTCCAACGGTGTCCAACGATGTCCCACGTTGTCCCACGTTGTCCCACGTTGTCCCACGTTGTCCCACGTTGTCCCACGTTGTCCCACGTTGTCCCACGTTGTCCCACGTTGTCCCACGTTGTCCCACGTTGTCCCACGTTGTCCCACGTTGTCCCACGTTGTCCCACGGTGTCCAACGGTGTCCAACGATGTCCCACGTTGTCCCACGTTGTCCCACGTTGTCCCACGTTGTCCCACGATGTCCCACGTTGTCCCACGTTGTCCCACGTTGTCCCACGTTGTCCCACGTTGTCCCACGTTGTCCCACGTTGTCCCACGTTGTCCCACGTAGTCCCACGGTGTCCAACGATGTCCAACGGTGTCCAGCGATGTCCAACGGTGTCCCACGTTGTCCCACGTTTTCCCACGTTGTCCCACGTTTTCCCACGTTGTCCCACGTTGTCCCACGGTGTCCAACGATGTCCAACGATGTCCAACGGTGTCCCACGTTGTCCCACGTTGTTCCATGGTTTCCCACGTTGTCCCACGTTGTCCCACGTTGTCCCACGGTGTCCAACGATGTCCAACGGTGTCCAACGGTGTCCAACGGTGTCCAACGGTGTCCCACGTTGTCCCACGTTGTCCCACGTTGTCCCACGTTGTCCCACGTTGTCCCACGTTGTCCAACGATGTCCAACGGTGTCCCACGTTGTCCCACGTTGTCCCACGTTGTCCCACGTTGTCCCACGATGTCCCACGTTGTCCCACGTTGTCCCACGTTGTCCCACGTTGTCCCACGTTGTCCCACGTTGTCCCACGTTGTCCCACGGTGTCCAACGGTGTCCAACGATGTCCCACGTTGTCCCACGTTGTCCCACGTTGTCCCACGTTGTCCCACGTTGTCCCATGTTGTCCAACGATGTCCAACGGTGTCCCACGTTGTCCCACGTTGTCCCACGTTGTCCCACGTTGTCCCACGTTGTCCCACGTTGTCCCACGTTGTCCCACGTTGTCCCACGTTGTCCCACGTTGTCCCACGTTGTCCCACGTTGTCCCACGTTGTCCCACGTTGTCCCACGGTGTCCAACGATGTCCAACGATGTCCAACGTTGTCCCACGTTGTCCCACGTTGTCCCACGTTGTCCCACGTTGTCCCACGTTGTCCCACGTGGTCCCACGTTGTCCCACGTTGTCCCACGGTGTCCAACGATGTCCAACGGTGTCCCACGTTGTCCAACGGTGTCCCACGTTGTCCCACGTTGTCCCACGTTGTCCCACGTTGTCCCACGTTGTTCCATGGTTTCCCACGTTGTCCCACGTTGTCCCACGTTGTCCCACGGTGTCCAACGATGTCCAACGGTGTCCAACGGTGTCCAACGGTGTCCAACGGTGTCCAACGGTGTCCAACGGTGTCCCACGTTGTCCCACGTTGTCCCACGTTGTCCCGCGTTGTCCCACGTTGTCCCACGATGTCCCACGTTGTCCCACGTTGTCCCACGTTGTCCCACGGTGTCCAACGATGTCCAACGGTGTCCCACGTTGTCCAACCGTGTCCCACGTTGTCCCACGTTGTCCCACGTTGTCCCACGTTGTCCCACGATGTCCCACGTTGTCCCACGTTGTCCCACGTTGTCCCACGTTGTCCCACGTTGTCCCACGTTGTCCCACGTTGTCCCACGTTGTCCCACGTTGTCCCACGTTGTCCCACGTTGTCCCACGTTGTCCCACGGTGTCCAACGATGTCCAGCGGTGTCCAACGGTGTCCCACGGTGTCCAACGGTGTCCCACGTTGTCCCACGTTGTCCCACGTTGTCCCACGTTGTCCCACGTTGTCCCACGTTATCCCACGTTGTCCAACGATGTCCAACGGTGTCCCACGTTGTCCCACGTTGTTCCATGGTTTCCCACGTTGTCCCACGTTGTCCCACGTTGTCCCACGGTGTCCAACGATGTCCAACGGTGTCCAACGGTGTCCAACGGTGTCCAACGGTGTCCAACGGTGTCCCACGTTGTCCCACGTTGTCCCACGTTGTCCCACGGTGTCCAACGATGTCCAACGGTGTCCCACGTTGTCCCACGTTGTCCCACGTTGTCCCACGTTGTCCCACGTTGTCCCACGATGTCCCACGTTGTCCCACGTTGTCCCACGTTGTCCCACGTTGTCCCACGTTGTCCCACGTTGTCCCACGTTGTCCCACGTTGTCCCACGTTGTCCCACGTTGTCCCACGTTGTCCCACGTTGTCCCACGTTGTCCCACGTTGTCCCACGGTGTCCAACGGTGTCCAACGATGTCCCACGTTGTCCCACGTTGTCCCACGTTGTCCCACGTTGTCCCACGATGTCCCACGTTGTCCCACGTTGTCCCACGTTGTCCCACGTTGTCCCACGTTGTCCCACGTTGTCCCACGTTGTCCCACGTTGTCCCACGTTGTCCCACGGTGTCCAACGATGTCCAACGGTGTCCAGCGATGTCCCACGGTGTCCCACGTTGTCCCACGTTTTCCCACGTTGTCCCACGTTGTCCCACGGTGTCCAACGATGTCCAACGATGTCCAACGGTGTCCCACGTTGTCCCACGTTGTTCCATGGTTTCCCACGTTGTCCCACGTTGTCCCACGTTGTCCCACGGTGTCCAACGATGTCCAACGGTGTCCAACGGTGTCCAACGGTGTCCAACGGTGTCCCACGTTGTCCCACGTTGTCCCACGTTGTCCCACGATGTCCCACGTTGTCCCACGTTGTCCCACGTTGTCCCACGTTGTCCCACGATGTCCCAAGTTGTCCCACGTTGTCCCACGTTGTCCCACGTTGTCCGACGTTGTCCCACGTTGTCCCACGTTGTCCCACGTTGTCCCACGTTGTCCCACGTTGTCCCACGTTGTCCCACGGTGTCCAACGATGTCCAACGGTGTCCAACGGTGTCCCACGTTGTCCCACGTTGTCCCACGTTGTCCCACGTTGTCCCACGTTGTCCCACGTTGTCCCACGTTGTCCCACGTTGTCCAACGATGTCCAACGGTGTCCCACGTTGTCCCACGTTGTGCCACGTTGTCCCACGTTGTCCCACGTTGTCCCACGTTGTCCCACGTTGTCCCACGTTGTCCCACGTTGTCCCACGTTGTCCCACGTTGTCCCACGTTGTCCCACGTTGTCCCACGATGTCCCACGTTGTCCCACGTTGTCCCACGTTGTCCCACGTTGTCCCACGTTGTCCCACGTTGTCCCACGTTGTCCCACGTTGTCCCACGTTGTGCCACGTTGTCCCACGGTGTCCAACGGTGTCCCACGATGTCCCACGTTGTCCCACGTTGTCCCACGTTGTCCCACGTTGTCCCACGTTGTCCCACGTTGTCCCACGGTGTCCAACGATGTCCAACGATGTCCAACGGTGTCCCACGTTGTCCCACGTTGTTCCATGGTTTCCCACGTTGTCCCACGTTGTCCCACGTTGTCCCACGGTGTCCAACGATGTCCAACGGTGTCCAACGGTGTCCAACGGTGTCCAACGGTGTCCCACGTTGTCCCACGTTGTCCCACGTTGTCCCACGTTGTCCCACGATGTCCCACGTTGTCCCACGTTGTCCCACGTTGTCCCACGATGTCCCACGTTGTCCCACGTTGTCCCACGTTGTCCCACGATGTCGCACGTTGTCCCACGTTGTCCCACGTTGTCCCACGTTGTCCCACGGTGTCCAACGATGTCCAACGGTGTCCAACGGTGTCCCACGGTGTCCAACGGTGTCCCACGTTGTCCCACGTTGTCCCACGTTGTCCCACGTTGTCCCACGTTGTCCCACGATGTCCCACGTTGTCCCACGTTGTCCGACGTTGTCCCACGTTGTCCCACGTTGTCCCACGTTGTCCCACGGTGTCCCACGATGTCCCACGTTGTCCCACGTTGTCCCACGTTGTCCCACGATGTCCCACGTTGTCCCACGTTGTCCCACGGTGTCCCACGATGTCCCACGTTGTCCCACGTTGTCCCACGTTGTCCCACGATGTCCCACGTTGTCCCACGTTGTCCCACGGTGTCCAACGATGTCCCACGTTGTCCCACGTTGTCCCACGGTGTCCAACGATGTCCAACGGTGTCCAGCGATGTCCAACGGTGTCCCACGTTGTCCCACGTTTTCCCACGTTGTCCCACGTTGTCCCACGTTGTCCCACGTTGTCCCACGTTGTCCCACGTTGTCCCACGTTGTCCCACGTTGTCCCACGGTGTCCAACGATGTCCAACGGTGTCCAGCGATGTCCAACGGTGTCCCACGTTGTCCCACGTTTTCCCACGTTGTCCCACGTTGTCCCACGGTGTCCAACGGTGTCCAACGATGTCCCACGTTGTCCCACGTTGTCCCACGTTGTCCCACGTTGTCCCACGTTGTCCCACGGTGTCCAACGGTGTCCAACGGTGTCCCACGTTGTCCCACGTTGTCCCACGTTGTCCCACGTTGTCCCACGTTGTCCCACGATGTCCCACGTTGTCCCACGTTGTCCCACGTTGTCCCACGTTGTCCCACGTGGTCCCACGTTGTCCCACGTTGTCCCACGGTGTCCAACGGTGTCCAACGATGTCCCACGTTGTCCCACGTTGTCCCACGTTGTCCCACGTTGTCCCACGTTGTCCCACGTTGTCCCACGATGTCCCACGTTGTCCCACGTTGTCCCACGTTGTCCCACGTTGTCCCACGTTGTCCCACGTGGTCCCACGTTGTCCCACGTTGTCCCACGGTGTCCAACGATGTCCAACGGTGTCCCACGTTGTCCAACGGTGTCCCACGTTGTCCCACGTTGTCCCACGTTGTCCCACGTTGTCCCACGATGTCCCACGTTGTCCCACGTTGTCCCACGTTGTCCCAAGTTGTCCCACGTTGTCCCACGTTGTCCCACGTTGTCCCACGTTGTCCCACGTTGTCCCACGTTGTCCCACGTTGTCCCACGGTGTCCAACGATGTCCAACGGTGTCCAACGGTGTCCCACGGTGTCCAACGGTGTCCCACGTTGTCCCACGTTGTCCCACGTTGTCCCACGATGTCCCACGTTGTCCCACGTTGTCCCACGTTGTCCCACGTTGTCCCACGTTGTCCCACGTGGTCCCACGTTGTCCCACGTTGTCCCACGTTGTCCCACGTTGTCCCACGTTGTCCCACGTTGTCCAACGATGTCCAACGGTGTCCCACGTTGTCCCACGTTGTTCCATGGTTTCCCACGTTGTCCCACGTTGTCCCACGTTGTCCCACGATGTCCCACGTTGTCCCACGTTGTCCCACGTTGTCCCACGTTGTCCCACGTTGTCCCACGTGGTCCCACGTTGTCCCACGTTGTCCCACGGTGTCCAACGATGTCCAACGGTGTCCCACGTTGTCCCACGTTGTCCCACGGTGTCCAACGGTGTCCAACGATGTCCCACGTTGTCCCACGTTGTCCCACGTTGTCCCACGTTGTCCCACGTTGTCCCACGATGTCCCACGTTGTCCCACGTTGTCCCACGTTGTCCCACGTTGTCCCACGTTGTCCCACGTGGTCCCACGTTGTCCCACGGTGTCCAACGATGTCCAACGGTGTCCAACGGTGTCCCACGGTGTCCAACGGTGTCCAACGGTGTCCCACGGTGTCCAACGGTGTCCCACGGTGTCCAACGGTGTCCCACGATGTCCCACGTTGTCCCACGTTGTCCCACGTTGTCCCACGATGTCCCACGTTGTCCAACGATGTCCAACGGTGTCCCACGTTGTCCCACGTTGTCCTACGTTGTCCCACGTTGTCCCACGTTGTCCCACGTTGTCCCACGTTGTCCCACGTTGTCCCACGGTGTCCAACGGTGTCCCACGTTGTCCCACGTTGTCCCACGGTGTCCAACGATGTCCAACGGTGTCCAACGGTGTCCCACGGTGTCCCACGTTGTCCCACGTTGTCCCACGTTGTCCAACGGTGTCCCACGTTGTCCCACGTTGTCCCACGGTGTCCAACGATGTCCAACGGTGTCCAGCGGTGTCCCACGGTGTCCCACGTTGTCCCACGTTGTCCCACGTTGTCCAACGGTGTCCCACGATGTCCAACGATGTCCAACGATGTCCAACGGTGTCCAACGGTGTCCCACGTTGTCCCACGTTGTCCCACGTTGTCCCACGGTGTCCAACGGTGTCCCACGATGTCCACCGATGTCCAACGGTGTCCAACGGTGTCCAACGGTGTCCAACGGTGTCCAACGATGTCCCACGTTGTCCCACGTTGTCCCACGTTGTCCCACGGTGTCCAACGATGTCCAACGGTGTCCCACGTTGTCCCACGTTGTCCCACGTTGTCCCACGTTGTCCCACGTTGTCCCACGTTGTCCCACGTTGTCCCACGGTGTCCAACGATGTCCAACGATGTCCAACGGTGTCCAACGGTGTCCCAGGTTGTCCCACGTTGTCCCACGTTGTCCCACGTTGTCCCACGGTGTCCAACGATGTCCAACGGTGTCCCACGTTGTCCAACGGTGTCCCACGTTGTCCCACGTTGTCCCACGTTGTCCCACGTTGTCCCACGATGTCCCACGTTGTCCCACGTTGTCCCACGTTGTCCCACGTTGTCCCACGTTGTCCCACGTTGTCCCACGTTGTCCCACGTTGTCCCACGGTGTCCAACGATGTCCAACGGTGTCCAACGGTGTCCCACGGTGTCCCACGTTGTCCCACGTTGTCCCACGTTGTCCAACGGTGTCCCACGATGTCCAACGATGTCCAACGATGTCCAACGGTGTCCAACGGTGTCCAACGTTGTCCCACGTTGTCCCACGTTGTCCTACGTTGTCCCACGTTGTCCCACGTTGTCCCACGTTGTCCCACGTTGTCCCACGTTGTCCCACGGTGTCCAACGGTGTCCCACGTTGTCCCACGTTGTCCCACGGTGTCCAACGATGTCCAACGGTGTCCAACGGTGTCCCACGGTGTCCCACGTTGTCCCACGTTGTCCCACGTTGTCCAACGGTGTCCCACGATGTCCAACGATGTCCAACGATGTCCAACGGTGTCCAACGGTGTCCCACGTTGTCCCACGTTGTCCCACGTTGTCCCACGGTGTCCAACGGTGTCCCACGATGTCCACCGATGTCCAACGGTGTCCAACGATGTCCCACGTTGTCCCACGTTGTCCCACGTTGTCCCACGGTGTCCAACGATGTCCAACGGTGTCCCACGTTGTCCCACGTTGTCCCACGTTGTCCCACGTTGTCCCACGTTGTCCCACGTTGTCCCACGTTCTCCCACGTTGTCCCACGTTGTCCCACGTTGTCCCACGTTGTCCCACGTTGTCCCACGTTGTCCCACGTTGTCCCACGTTGTCCCACGTTGTCCCACGTTGTCCCACGTTGTCCCACGGTGTCCAACGGTGTCCAACGATGTCCCACGTTGTCCCACGTTGTCCCACGTTGTCCCACGTTGTCCCACGATGTCCCACGTTGTCCCACGTTGTCCCACGTTGTCCCACGTTGTCCCACGTTGTCCCACGTTGTCCCACGTTGTCCCACGTTGTCCCACGTTGTCCCACGGTGTCCAACGATGTCCAACGGTGTCCAGCGATGTCCAACGGTGTCCCACGTTGTCCCACGTTTTCCCACGTTGTCCCACGTTGTCCCACGGTGTCCAACGATGTCCAACGATGTCCAACGGTGTCCCACGTTGTCCCACGTTGTTCCATGGTTTCCCACGTTGTCCCACGTTGTCCCACGTTGTCCCACGGTGTCCAACGATGTCCAACGGTGTCCAACGGTGTCCAACGGTGTCCAACGGTGTCCCACGTTGTCCCACGTTGTCCCACGTTGTCCCACGATGTCCCACGTTGTCCCACGTTGTCCCACGTTGTCCCACGTTGTCCCACGATGTCCCAAGTTGTCCCACGTTGTCCCACGTTGTCCCACGTTGTCCGACGTTGTCCCACGTTGTCCCACGTTGTCCCACGTTGTCCCACGTTGTCCCACGTTGTCCCACGTTGTCCCACGGTGTCCAACGATGTCCAACGGTGTCCAACGGTGTCCCACGTTGTCCCACGTTGTCCCACGTTGTCCCACGTTGTCCCACGTTGTCCCACGTTGTCCCACGTTGTCCCACGTTGTCCAACGATGTCCAACGGTGTCCCACGTTGTCCCACGTTGTGCCACGTTGTGCCACGTTGTCCCACGTTGTCCCACGTTGTCCCACGTTGTCCCACGATGTCCCACGTTGTCCCACGTTGTCCCACGTTGTCCCACGTTGTCCCACGTTGTCCCACGGTGTCCAACGGTGTCCAACGATGTCCCACGTTGTCCCACGTTGTCCCACGTTGTCCCACGTTGTCCCACGTTGTCCCACGTTGTCCCACGTTGTCCCACGTTGTCCCACGTTGTCCAACGATGTCCAACGGTGTCCCACGTTGTCCCACGTTGTGCCACGTTGTGCCACGTTGTCCCACGTTGTCCCACGTTGTCCCACGTTGTCCCACGATGTCCCACGTTGTCCCACGTTGTCCCACGTTGTCCCACGTTGTCCCACGTTGTCCTACGTTGTCCCACGTTGTCCCACGTTGTCCCACGTTGTCCCACGTTGTCCCACGTTGTCCCACGGTGTCCAACGGTGTCCCACGTTGTCCCACGTTGTCCCACGGTGTCCAACGATGTCCAACGGTGTCCAACGGTGTCCCACGGTGTCCCACGTTGTCCCACGTTGTCCCACGTTGTCCAACGGTGTCCCACGATGTCCAACGATGTCCAACGATGTCCAACGGTGTCCAACGGTGTCCCACGTTGTCCCACGTTGTCCCACGTTGTCCCACGGTGTCCAACGGTGTCCCACGATGTCCACCGATGTCCAACGGTGTCCAACGATGTCCCACGTTGTCCCACGTTGTCCCACGTTGTCCCACGGTGTCCAACGATGTCCAACGGTGTCCCACGTTGTCCCACGTTGTCCCACGTTGTCCCACGTTGTCCCACGTTGTCCCACGTTGTCCCACGTTGTCCCACGTTGTCCCACGTTGTCCCACGTTGTCCCACGTTGTCCCACGTTGTCCCACGTTGTCCCACGTTGTCCCACGTTGTCCCACGTTGTCCCACGTTGTCCCACGTTGTCCCACGGTGTCCAACGGTGTCCCACGATGTCCCACGTTGTCCCACGTTGTCCCACGTTGTCCCACGTTGTCCCACGATGTCCCACGTTGTCCCACGTTGTCCCACGTTGTCCCACGTTGTCCCACGTTGTCCCACGTTGTCCCACGTTGTCCCACGTTGTCCCACGTTGTCCCACGGTGTCCAACGATGTCCAACGGTGTCCAGCGATGTCCAACGGTGTCCCACGTTGTCCCACGTTTTCCCACGTTGTCCCACGTTGTCCCACGGTGTCCAACGATGTCCAACGATGTCCAACGGTGTCCCACGTTGTCCCACGTTGTTCCATGGTTTCCCACGTTGTCCCACGTTGTCCCACGTTGTCCCACGGTGTCCAACGATGTCCAACGGTGTCCAACGGTGTCCAACGGTGTCCAACGGTGTCCCACGTTGTCCCACGTTGTCCCACGTTGTCCCACGATGTCCCACGTTGTCCCACGTTGTCCCACGTTGTCCCACGTTGTCCCACGATGTCCCAAGTTGTCCCACGTTGTCCCACGTTGTCCCACGTTGTCCGACGTTGTCCCACGTTGTCCCACGTTGTCCCACGTTGTCCCACGTTGTCCCACGTTGTCCCACGTTGTCCCACGGTGTCCAACGATGTCCAACGGTGTCCAACGGTGTCCCACGTTGTCCCACGTTGTCCCACGTTGTCCCACGTTGTCCCACGTTGTCCCACGTTGTCCCACGTTGTCCCACGTTGTCCAACGATGTCCAACGGTGTCCCACGTTGTCCCACGTTGTGCCACGTTGTGCCACGTTGTCCCACGTTGTCCCACGTTGTCCCACGTTGTCCCACGATGTCCCACGTTGTCCCACGTTGTCCCACGTTGTCCCACGTTGTCCCACGTTGTCCCACGGTGTCCAACGGTGTCCAACGATGTCCCACGTTGTCCCACGTTGTCCCACGTTGTCCCACGTTGTCCCACGTTGTCCCACGTTGTCCCACGTTGTCCCACGTTGTCCCACGTTGTCCCACGTTGTCCCACGGTGTCCAACGTTGTCCCACGTTGTCCCACGTTGTCCTACGTTGTCCCACGTTGTCCCACGTTGTCCCACGTTGTCCCACGTTGTCCCACGTTGTCCCACGGTGTCCAACGGTGTCCAACGGTGTCCCACGATGTCCAACGATGTCCAACGATGTCCAACGGTGTCCAACGGTGTCCCACGTTGTCCCACGTTGTCCCACGTTGTCCCACGGTGTCCAACGGTGTCCCACGATGTCCACCGATGTCCAACGGTGTCCAACGGTGTCCAACGGTGTCCAACGGTGTCCAACGATGTCCCACGTTGTCCCACGTTGTCCCACGTTGTCCCACGGTGTCCAACGATGTCCAACGGTGTCCCACGTTGTCCCACGTTGTCCCACGTTGTCCCACGTTGTCCCACGTTGTCCCACGTTGTCCCACGTTGTCCCACGTTGTCCCACGTTGTCCCACGTTGTCCCACGTTGTCCCACGGTGTCCAACGATGTCCAACGATGTCCAACGGTGTCCAACGGTGTCCCACGTTGTCCCACGTTGTCCCACGTTGTCCCACGTTGTCCCACGGTGTCCAACGATGTCCAACGGTGTCCCACGTTGTCCAACGGTGTCCCACGTTGTCCCACGTTGTCCCACGTTGTCCCACGTTGTCCCACGTTGTCCCACGATGTCCCACGTTGTCCCACGTTGTCCCACGTTGTCCCACGTTGTCCCACGTTGTCCCACGTTGTCCCACGTTGTCCCACGTTGTCCCACGGTGTCCAACGATGTCCAACGGTGTCCAACGGTGTCCCACGGTGTCCCACGTTGTCCCACGTTGTCCCACGTTGTCCAACGGTGTCCCACGATGTCCAACGATGTCCAACGATGTCCAACGGTGTCCAACGGTGTCCAACGTTGTCCCACGTTGTCCCACGTTGTCCTACGTTGTCCCACGTTGTCCCACGTTGTCCCACGTTGTCCCACGTTGTCCCACGTTGTCCCACGGTGTCCAACGGTGTCCCACGTTGTCCCACGTTGTCCCACGGTGTCCAACGATGTCCAACGGTGTCCCACGTTGTCCCACGTTGTCCCACGTTGTCCCACGTTGTCCCACGTTGTCCCACGTTGTCCCACGTTGTCCCACGGTGTCCAACGATGTCCAACGGTGTCCAACGGTGTCCCACGGTGTCCAACGGTGTCCCACGTTGTCCCACGTTGTCCCACGTTGTCCCACGTTGTCCCACGGTGTCCAACGGTGTCCCACGTTGTCCCACGTTGTCCCACGGTGTCCAACGATGTCCAACGGTGTCCCACGTTGTCCCACGTTGTCCCACGTTGTCCCAAGTTGTCCCACGTTGTCCCACGTTGTCCCACGTTGTCCCACGTTGTCCCACGTTGTCCCACGGTGTCCAACGATGTCCAACGGTGTCCAACGGTGTCCCACGGTGTCCAACGGTGTCCCACGTTGTCCCACGTTGTCCCACGTTGTCCCACGTTGTCCCACGATGTCCCACGTTGTCCAACGATGTCCAACGGTGTCCCACGTTGTCCCACGTTGTCCCACGTTGTCCCACGTTGTCCCACGTTGTCCCACGTTGTCCCACGTTGTCCCACGTTGTCCCACGTTGTCCCACGTTGTCCCACGTTGTCCCACGTTGTCCCACGTTGTCCCACGGTGTCCAACGATGTCCAACGATGTCCAACGTTGTCCCACGTTGTCCCACGTTGTCCCACGTTGTCCCACGTTGTCCCACGTTGTCCCACGTGGTCCCACGTTGTCCCACGTTGTCCCACGGTGTCCAACGATGTCCAACGGTGTCCCACGTTGTCCAACGGTGTCCCACGTTGTCCCACGTTGTCCCACGTTGTCCCACGTTGTCCCACGTTGTTCCATGGTTTCCCACGTTGTCCCACGTTGTCCCACGTTGTCCCACGGTGTCCAACGATGTCCAACGGTGTCCAACGGTGTCCAACGGTGTCCAACGGTGTCCAACGGTGTCCAACGGTGTCCCACGTTGTCCCACGTTGTCCCACGTTGTCCCGCGTTGTCCCACGTTGTCCCACGATGTCCCACGTTGTCCCACGTTGTCCCACGTTGTCCCACGGTGTCCAACGATGTCCAACGGTGTCCCACGTTGTCCAACGGTGTCCCACGTTGTCCCACGTTGTCCCACGTTGTCCCACGTTGTCCCACGATGTCCCACGTTGTCCCACGTTGTCCCACGTTGTCCCACGTTGTCCCACGTTGTCCCACGTTGTCCCACGTTGTCCCACGTTGTCCCACGTTGTCCCACGTTGTCCCACGTTGTCCCACGTTGTCCCACGGTGTCCAACGATGTCCAACGGTGTCCAACGGTGTCCCACGGTGTCCAACGGTGTCCCACGTTGTCCCACGTTGTCCCACGTTGTCCCACGTTGTCCCACGTTGTCCCACGTTATCCCACGTTGTCCAACGATGTCCAACGGTGTCCCACGTTGTCCCACGTTGTTCCATGGTTTCCCACGTTGTCCCACGTTGTCCCACGTTGTCCCACGGTGTCCAACGATGTCCAACGGTGTCCAACGGTGTCCAACGGTGTCCAACGGTGTCCAACGGTGTCCCACGTTGTCCCACGTTGTCCCACGTTGTCCCACGGTGTCCAACGATGTCCAACGGTGTCCCACGTTGTCCCACGTTGTCCCACGTTGTCCCACGTTGTCCCACGTTGTCCCACGATGTCCCACGTTGTCCCACGTTGTCCCACGTTGTCCCACGTTGTCCCACGTTGTCCCACGTTGTCCCACGTTGTCCCACGTTGTCCCACGTTGTCCCACGTTGTCCCACGTTGTCCCACGTTGTCCCACGTTGTCCCACGTTGTCCCACGTTGTCCCACGTTGTCCCACGGTGGCCAACGGTGTCCAACGATGTCCCACGTTGTCCCACGTTGTCCCACGTTGTCCCACGTTGTCCCACGATGTCCCACGTTGTCCCACGTTGTCCCACGTTGTCCCACGTTGTCCCACGTTGTCCCACGTTGTCCCACGTTGTCCCACGTTGTCCCACGTTGTCCCACGGTGTCCAACGATGTCCAACGGTGTCCAGCGATGTCCAACGGTGTCCCACGTTGTCCCACGTTTTCCCACGTTGTCCCACGTTGTCCCACGGTGTCCAACGATGTCCAACGATGTCCAACGGTGTCCCACGTTGTCCCACGTTGTTCCATGGTTTCCCACGTTGTCCCACGTTGTCCCACGTTGTCCCACGGTGTCCAACGATGTCCAACGGTGTCCAACGGTGTCCAACGGTGTCCAACGGTGTCCCACGTTGTCCCACGTTGTCCCACGTTGTCCCACGATGTCCCACGTTGTCCCACGTTGTCCCACGTTGTCCCACGTTGTCCCACGATGTCCCAAGTTGTCCCACGTTGTCCCACGTTGTCCCACGTTGTCCGACGTTGTCCCACGTTGTCCCACGTTGTCCCACGTTGTCCCACGTTGTCCCACGTTGTCCCACGTTGTCCCACGGTGTCCAACGATGTCCAACGGTGTCCAACGGTGTCCCACGTTGTCCCACGTTGTCCCACGTTGTCCCACGTTGTCCCACGTTGTCCCACGTTGTCCCACGTTGTCCCACGTTGTCCAACGATGTCCAACGGTGTCCCACGTTGTCCCACGTTGTGCCACGTTGTCCCACGTTGTCCCACGTTGTCCCACGTTGTCCCACGTTGTCCCACGTTGTCCCACGTTGTCCCACGTTGTCCCACGTTGTCCCACGTTGTCCCACGATGTCCCACGTTGTCCCACGTTGTCCCACGTTGTCCCACGTTGTCCCACGTTGTCCCACGTTGTCCCACGTTGTCCCACGTTGTCCCACGTTGTGCCACGTTGTCCCACGGTGTCCAACGGTGTCCCACGATGTCCCACGTTGTCCCACGTTGTCCCACGTTGTCCCACGTTGTCCCACGTTGTCCCACGTTGTCCCACGGTGTCCAACGATGTCCAACGATGTCCAACGGTGTCCCACGTTGTCCCACGTTGTTCCATGGTTTCCCACGTTGTCCCACGTTGTCCCACGTTGTCCCACGGTGTCCAACGATGTCCAACGGTGTCCAACGGTGTCCAACGGTGTCCAACGGTGTCCCACGTTGTCCCACGTTGTCCCACGTTGTCCCACGTTGTCCCACGATGTCCCACGTTGTCCCACGTTGTCCCACGTTGTCCCACGATGTCCCACGTCGTCCCACGTTGTCCCACGTTGTCCCACGATGTCGCACGTTGTCCCACGTTGTCCCAAGTTGTCCCACGTTGTCCCACGGTGTCCAACGATGTCCAACGGTGTCCAACGGTGTCCCACGGTGTCCAACGGTGTCCCACGTTGTCCCACGTTGTCCCACGTTGTCCCACGTTGTCCCACGTTGTCCCACGATGTCCCACGTTGTCCCACGTTGTCCGACGTTGTCCCACGTTGTCCCACGTTGTCCCACGTTGTCCCACGGTGTCCCACGATGTCCCACGTTGTCCCACGTTGTCCCACGTTGTCCCACGATGTCCCACGTTGTCCCACGTTGTCCCACGGTGTCCCACGATGTCCCACGTTGTCCCACGTTGTCCCACGTTGTCCCACGATGTCCCACGTTGTCCCACGTTGTCCCACGGTGTCCAACGATGTCCCACGTTGTCCCACGTTGTCCCACGGTGTCCAACGATGTCCAACGGTGTCCAGCGATGTCCAACGGTGTCCCACGTTGTCCCACGTTTTCCCACGTTGTCCCACGTTGTCCCACGTTGTCCCACGTTGTCCCACGTTGTCCCACGTTGTCCCACGTTGTCCCACGTTGTCCCACGGTGTCCAACGATGTCCAGCGGTGTCCAGCGATGTCCAACGGTGTCCCACGTTGTCCCACGTTTTCCCACGTTGTCCCACGTTGTCCCACGGTGTCCAACGGTGTCCAACGATGTCCCACGTTGTCCCACGTTGTCCCACGTTGTCCCACGTTGTCCCACGTTGTCCCACGGTGTCCAACGGTGTCCAACGGTGTCCCACGTTGTCCCACGTTGTCCCACGTTGTCCCACGTTGTCCCACGTTGTCCCACGATGTCCCACGTTGTCCCACGTTGTCCCACGTTGTCCCACGTTGTCCCACGTGGTCCCACGTTGTCCCACGTTGTCCCACGGTGTCCAACGGTGTCCCACGATGTCCACCGATGTCCAACGGTGTCCAACGGTGTCCAACGGTGTCCAACGGTGTCCAACGATGTCCCACGTTGTCCCACGTTGTCCCACGTTGTCCCACGGTGTCCATCGATGTCCAACGGTGTCCCACGTTGTCCCACGTTGTCCCACGTTGTCCCACGTTGTCCCACGTTGTCCCACGTTGTCCCACGTTGTCCCACGGTGTCCAACGATGTCCAACGATGTCCAACGGTGTCCAACGATGTCCCACGTTGTCCCACGTTGTCCCACGTTGTCCCACGGTGTCCAACGATGTCCAACGGTGTCCCACGTTGTCCCACGTTGTCCCACGTTGTCCAACGGTGTCCCACGTTTTCCCACGTTGTCCCACGGTGTCCAACGATGTCCAACGGTGTCCAACGGTGTCCCACGGTGTCCCACGTTGTCCCACGTTGTCCCACGTTGTCCAACGGTGTCCCACGATGTCCAACGATGTCCAACGATGTCCAACGGTGTCCAACGGTGTCCCACGATGTCCCACGTTGTCCCACGTTGTCCCACGTTGTCCCACGTTGTCCCACGTTGTCCCACGTTGTCCCACGTTGTCCCACGTTGTCCCACGGTGTCCAACGATGTCCAACGGTGTCCAACGGTGTCCCACGGTGTCCCACGTTGTCCCACGTTGTCCCACGTTGTCCAACGGTGTCCCACGATGTCCAACGATGTCCAACGATGTCCAACGGTGTCCAACGGTGTCCAACGTTGTCCCACGTTGTCCCACGTTGTCCTACGTTGTCCCACGTTGTCCCACGTTGTCCCACGTTGTCCCACGTTGTCCCACGTTGTCCCACGGTGTCCAACGGTGTCCCACGTTGTCCCACGTTGTCCCACGGTGTCCAACGATGTCCAACGGTGTCCAACGGTGTCCCACGGTGTCCCACGTTGTCCCACGTTGTCCCACGTTGTCCAACGGTGTCCCACGATGTCCAACGATGTCCAACGATGTCCAACGGTGTCCAACGGTGTCCCACGTTGTCCCACGTTGTCCCACGTTGTCCCACGGTGTCCAACGGTGTCCCACGATGTCCCCCGATGTCCAACGGTGTCCAACGATGTCCCACGTTGTCCCACGTTGTCCCACGTTGTCCCACGGTGTCCAACGATGTCCAACGGTGTCCCACGTTGTCCCACGTTGTCCCACGTTGTCCCACGTTGTCCCACGTTGTCCCACGTTGTCCCACGTTGTCCCACGTTGTCCCACGTTGTCCCACGTTGTCCCACGTTGTCCCACGTTGTCCCACGTTGTCCCACGTTGTCCCACGTTGTCCCACGTTGTCCCACGTTGTCCCACGGTGTCCAACGGTGTCCAACGATGTCCCACGTTGTCCCACGTTGTCCCACGTTGTCCCACGTTGTCCCACGATGTCCCACGTTGTCCCACGTTGTCCCACGTTGTCCCACGTTGTCCCACGTTGTCCCACGTTGTCCCACGTTGTCCCACGTTGTCCCACGTTGTCCCACGGTGTCCAACGATGTCCAACGGTGTCCAGCGATGTCCAACGGTGTCCCACGTTGTCCCACGTTTTCCCACGTTGTCCCACGTTGTCCCACGGTGTCCAACGATGTCCAACGATGTCCAACGGTGTCCCACGTTGTCCCACGTTGTTCCATGGTTTCCCACGTTGTCCCACGTTGTCCCACGTTGTCCCACGGTGTCCAACGATGTCCAACGGTGTCCAACGGTGTCCAACGGTGTCCAACGGTGTCCCACGTTGTCCCACGTTGTCCCACGTTGTCCCACGATGTCCCACGTTGTCCCACGTTGTCCCACGTTGTCCCACGTTGTCCCACGATGTCCCAAGTTGTCCCACGTTGTCCCACGTTGTCCCACGTTGTCCGACGTTGTCCCACGTTGTCCCACGTTGTCCCACGTTGTCCCACGTTGTCCCACGTTGTCCCACGTTGTCCCACGGTGTCCAACGATGTCCAACGGTGTCCAACGGTGTCCCACGTTGTCCCACGTTGTCCCACGTTGTCCCACGTTGTCCCACGTTGTCCCACGTTGTCCCACGTTGTCCCACGTTGTCCAACGATGTCCAACGGTGTCCCACGTTGTCCCACGTTGTGCCACGTTGTGCCACGTTGTCCCACGTTGTCCCACGTTGTCCCACGTTGTCCCACGTTGTCCCACGTTGTGCCACGTTGTCCCACGGTGTCCAACGGTGTCCCACGATGTCCCACGTTGTCCCACGTTGTCCCACGTTGTCCCACGTTGTCCCACGTTGTCCCACGTTGTCCCACGGTGTCCAACGATGTCCAACGATGTCCAACGGTGTCCCACGTTGTCCCACGTTGTTCCATGGTTTCCCACGTTGTCCCACGTTGTCCCACGTTGTCCCACGGTGTCCAACGATGTCCAACGGTGTCCAACGGTGTCCAACGGTGTCCAACGGTGTCCCACGTTGTCCCACGTTGTCCCACGTTGTCCCACGTTGTCCCACGATGTCCCACGTTGTCCCACGTTGTCCCACGTTGTCCCACGATGTCCCACGTTGTCCCACGTTGTCCCACGTTGTCCCACGTTGTCCCACGGTGTCCAACGATGTCCAACGGTGTCCAACGGTGTCCCACGGTGTCCAACGGTGTCCCACGTTGTCCCACGTTGTCCCACGTTGTCCCACGTTGTCCCACGTTGTCCCACGATGTCCCACGTTGTCCCACGTTGTCCCACGTTGTCCCACGGTGTCCCACGTTGTCCCACGTTGTCCCACGTTGTCCCACGTTGTCCCACGTTGTCCCACGTGGTCCCACGTTGTCCCACGTTGTCCCACGGTGTCCAACGATGTCCAACGGTGTCCCACGTTGTCCAACGGTGTCCCACGTTGTCCCACGTTGTCCCACGTTGTCCCACGTTGTCCCACGATGTCCCACGTTGTCCCACGTTGTCCCACGTTGTCCCACGTTGTCCCACGTTGTCCCACGTTGTCCCACGTTGTCCCACGTTGTCCCACGTTGTCCCACGTTGTCCCACGTTGTCCCACGGTGTCCAACGATGTCCAACGGTGTCCCACGGTGTCCCACGGTGTCCAACGGTGTCCCACGTTGTCCCACGTTGTCCCACGTTGTCCCACGTTGTCCCACGTTGTCCCACGTTGTCCCACGTTGTCCAACGATGTCCAACGGTGTCCCACGTTGTCCCACGTTGTTCCATGGTTTCCCACGTTGTCCCACGTTGTCCCACGTTGTCCCACGTTGTCCCACGATGTCCCACGTTGTCCCACGTTGTCCCACGTTGTCCCACGTTGTCCCACGTTGTCCCACGTGGTCCCACGTTGTCCCACGTTGTCCCACGGTGTCCAACGATGTCCAACGGTGTCCCACGTTGTCCCACGTTGTCCCACGGTGTCCAACGGTGTCCAACGATGTCCCACGTCGTCCCACGTTGTCCCACGTTGTCCCACGTTGTCCCACGTTGTCCCACGATGTCCCACGTTGTCCCACGTTGTCCCACGTTGTCCCACGTTGTCCCACGTTGTCCCACGTGGTCCCACGTTGTCCCACGTTGTCCCACGGTGTCCAACGTTGTCCAACGGTGTCCCACGTTGTCCAACGGTGTCCCACGTTGTCCCACGTTGTCCCACGTTGTCCCACGTTGTCCCACGATGTCCCACGTTGTCCCACGTTGTCCCACGTTGTCCCACGTTGTCCCACGTTGTCCCACGTTGTCCCACGTTGTCCCACGTTGTCCCACGTTGTCCCACGTTGTCCCACGTTGTCCCACGTTGTCCCACGGTGTCCAACGATGTCCAACGGTGTCCAACGGTGTCCCACGGTGTCCAACGGTGTCCCACGTTGTCCCACGTTGTCCCACGTTGTCCCACGTTGTCCCACGTTGTCCCACGTTGTCCCACGTTGTCCAACGATGTCCAACGGTGTCCCACGTTGTCCCACGTTGTTCCATGGTTTCCCACGTTGTCCCACGTTGTCCCACGTTGTCCCACGTTGTCCCACGTTGTCCCACGTTGTCCCACGTTGTCCCACGTTGTCCCACGGTGTCCAACGATGTCCAACGGTGTCCAACGGTGTCCCACGGTGTCCAACGGTGTCCCACGTTGTCCCACGTTGTCCCACGTTGTCCCACGTTGTCCCACGTTGTCCCATGTTGTCCAACGATGTCCAACGGTGTCCCACGTTGTCCCACGTTGTCCCACGTTGTCCCACGTTGTCCCACGTTGTCCCACGTTGTCCCACGTTGTCCCACGTTGTCCCACGTTGTCCCACGGTGTCCAACGATGTCCAACGATGTCCAACGTTGTCCCACGTTGTCCCACGTTGTCCCACGATGTCCCACGTTGTCCCACGTTGTCCCACGTTGTCCCACGTTGTCCCACGTTGTCCCACGTGGTCCCACGTTGTCCCACGTTGTCCCACGGTGTCCAACGATGTCCAACGGTGTCCCACGTTGTCCCACGTTGTCCCACGGTGTCCAACGGTGTCCAACGATGTCCCACGTTGTCCCACGTTGTCCCACGTTGTCCCACGTTGTCCCACGTTGTCCCACGATGTCCCACGTTGTCCCACGTTGTCCCACGTTGTCCCACGTTGTCCCACGTTGTCCCACGTTGTCCCACGTTGTCCCACGTTGTCCCACGGTGTCCAACGATGTCCAACGGTGTCCCACGTTGTCCAACGGTGTCCCACGTTGTCCCACGTTGTCCCACGTTGTCCCACGTTGTCCCACGATGTCCCACGTTGTCCCACGTTGTCCCACGTTGTCCCACGTTGTCCCACGTTGTCCCACGTTGTCCCACGTTGTCCCACGTTGTCCCACGTTGTCCCACGTTGTCCCACGTTGTCCCACGTTGTCCCACGGTGTCCAACGATGTCCAACGGTGTCCAACGGTGTCCCACGGTGTCCAACGGTGTCCCACGTTGTCCCACGTTGTCCCACGTTGTCCCACGTTGTCCCACGTTGTCCCACGTTGTCCCACGTTGTCCAACGATGTCCAACGGTGTCCCACGTTGTCCCACGTTGTTCCATGGTTTCTCACGTTGTCCCACGTTGTCCCACGTTGTCCCACGTTGTCCCACGTTGTCCCACGTTGTCCCACGTTGTCCCACGTTGCCCCACGGTGTCCAACGATGTCCAACGGTGTCCAACGGTGTCCCACGGTGTCCAACGGTGTCCCACGTTGTCCCACGTTGTCCCACGTTGTCCCACGTTGTCCCACGTTGTCCCATGTTGTCCAACGATGTCCAACGGTGTCCCACGTTGTCCCACGTTGTCCCACGTTGTCCCACGTTGTCCCACGTTGTCCCACGTTGTCCCACGTTGTCCCACGTTGTCCCACGTTGTCCCACGTTGTCCCACGGTGTCCAACGATGTCCAACGATGTCCAACGTTGTCCCACGTTGTCCCACGTTGTCCCACGTTGTCCCACGTTGTCCCACGTTGTCCCACGTGGTCCCACGTTGTCCCACGTTGTCCCACGGTGTCCCACGATGTCCAACGGTGTCCCACGTTGTCCAACGGTGTCCCACGTTGTCCCACGTTGTCCCACGTTGTCCCACGGTGTCCAACGATGTCCAACGATGTCCAACGGTGTCCCACGTTGTCCCACGTTGTTCCATGGTTTCCCACGTTGTCCCACGTTGTCCCACGTTGTCCCACGTTGTGCCACGTTGTCCCACGGTGTCCCACGTTGTCCCACGTTGTGCCACGTTGTCCCACGTTGTCCCACGTTGTCCCACGTTGTCCCACGTTGTCCCACGTTGTCCCACGTTGTCCCACGTTGTCCCACGGTGTCCAACGGTGTCCCACGTTGTCCCACGTTGTCCCACGTTGTCCCACGTTGTCCCACGTTGTCCCACGATGTCCCACGTTGTCCCACGTTGTCCCACGTTGTCCCACGGTGTCCCACGTTGTCCCACGTTGTCCCACGTTGTCCCACGTTGTCCCACGTTGTCCCACGTGGTCCCACGTTGTCCCACGTTGTCCCACGGTGTCCATCGATGTCCAACGGTGTCCCACGTTGTCCAACGGTGTCCCACGTTGTCCCACGTTGTCCCACGTTGTCCCACGTTGTCCCACGTTGTCCCACGTTGTCCCACGTTGTCCCACGTTGTCCCACGTTGTCCCACGTTGTCCCACGTTGTCCCACGTTGTCCCACGTTGTCCCACGTTGTCCCACGTTGTCCCACGTTGTCCCACGGTGTCCAACGATGTCCAACGGTGTCCAACGGTGTCCCACGGTGTCCAACGGTGTCCCACGTTGTCCCACGTTGTCCCACGTTGTCCCACGTTGTCCCACGTTGTCCCACGTTGTCCCACGTTGTCCAACGATGTCCAACGGTGTCCCACGTTGTCCCACGTTGTTCCATGGTTTCCCACGTTGTCCCACGTTGTCCCACGTTGTCCCACGATGTCCCACGTTGTCCCACGTTGTCCCACGTTGTCCCACGTTGTCCCACGTTGTCCCACGGTGTCCAACGGTGTCCCACGTTGTCCCACGTTGTCCCACGTTGTCCCACGTTGTCCCACGTTGTCCCACGTTGTCCCACGATGTCCCACGTTGTCCCACGTTGTCCCACGTTGTCCCACGTTGTCCCACGTTGTCCCACGTGGTCCCACGTTGTCCCACGTTGTCCCACGGTGTCCAACGATGTCCAACAGTGTCCCACGTTGTCCAACGGTGTCCCACGTTGTCCCACGTTGTCCCACGTTGTCCCACGTTGTCCCACGTTGTCCCACGTTGTCCCACGTTGTCCCACGTTGTCCCACGTTGTCCCACGTTGTCCCACGTTGTCCCACGTTGTCCCACGTTGTCCCACGTTGTCCCACGTTGTCCCACGTTGTCCCACGTTGTCCCACGGTGTCCAACGATGTCCAACGGTGTCCAACGGTGTCCCACGGTGTCCAACGGTGTCCCACGTTGTCCCACGTTGTCCCACGTTGTCCCACGTTGTCCCACGTTGTCCCACGTTGTCCAACGATGTCCAACGGTGTCCCACGTTGTCCCACGTTGTTCCATGGTTTCCCACGTTGTCCCACGTTGTCCCACGTTGTCCCACGTTGTCCCACGTTGTCCCACGTTGTCCCACGTTGTCCCACGTTGTCCCACGGTGTCCAACGATGTCCAACGGTGTCCAACGGTGTCCCACGGTGTCCAACGGTGTCCCACGTTGTCCCACGTTGTCCCACGTTGTCCCACGTTGTCCCACGTTGTCCCATGTTGTCCAACGATGTCCAACGGTGTCCCACGTTGTCCCACGTTGTCCCACGTTGTCCCACGTTGTCCCACGTTGTCCCACGTTGTCCCACGTTGTCCCACGTTGTCCCACGTTGTCCCACGTTGTCCCACGTTGTCCCACGTTGTCCCACGGTGTCCAACGATGTCCAACGATGTCCAACGTTGTCCCACGTTGTCCCACGTTGTCCCACGTTGTCCCACGTTGTCCCACGTTGTCCCACGTGGTCCCACGTTGTCCCACGTTGTCCCACGGTGTCCAACGATGTCCAACGGTGTCCCACGTTGTCCAACGGTGTCCCACGTTGTCCCACGTTGTCCCACGTTGTCCCACGTTGTCCCACGTTGTTCCATGGTTTCCCACGTTGTCCCACGTTGTCCCACGTTGTCCCACGGTGTCCAACGATGTCCAACGGTGTCCAACGGTGTCCAACGGTGTCCAACGGTGTCCAACGGTGTCCAACGGCGTCCCACGTTGTCCCACGTTGTCCCACGTTGTCCCACGTTGTCCCACGTTGTCCCACGATGTCCCACGTTGTCCCACGTTGTCCCACGTTGTCCCACGGTGTCCAACGATGTCCAACGGTGTCCCACGTTGTCCAACGGTGTCCCACGTTGTCCCACGTTGTCCCACGTTGTCCCAAGATGTCCCACGTTGTCCCACGTTGTCCCACGTTGTCCCACGTTGTCCCACGTTGTCCCACGTTGTCCCACGTTGTCCCACGTTGTCCCACGTTGTCCCACGTTGTCCCACGTTGTCCCACGGTGTCCAACGATGTCCAACGGTGTCCAACGGTGTCCCACGGTGTCCAACGGTGTCCCACGTTGTCCCACGTTGTCCCACGTTGTCCCACGTTGTCCCACGTTGTCCCACGTTATCCCACGTTGTCCAACGATGTCCAACGGTGTCCCACGTTGTCCCACGTTGTTCCATGGTTTCCCACGTTGTCCCACGTTGTCCCACGTTGTCCCACGGTGTCCAACGATGTCCAACGGTGTCCAACGGTGTCCAACGGTGTCCAACGGTGTCCAACGGTGTCCCACGTTGTCCCACGTTGTCCCACGTTGTCCCACGATGTCCCACGTTGTCCCACGTTGTCCCACGTTGTCCCACGTTGTCCCACGTTGTCCCACGTTGTCCCACGTTGTCCCACGTTGTCCCACGTTGTCCCACGTTGTCCCACGTTGTCCCACGTTGTCCCACGTTGTCCCACGTTGTCCCACGGTGTCCAACGGTGTCCAACGATGTCCCACGTTGTCCCACGTTGTCCCACGTTGTCCCACGTTGTCCCACGATGTCCCACGTTGTCCCCCGTTGTCCCACGTTGTCCCACGTTGTCCCACGTTGTCCCACGTTGTCCCACGTTGTCCCACGTTGTCCCACGTTGTCCCACGGTGTCCAACGATGTCCAACGGTGTCCAGCGATGTCCAACGGTGTCCCACGTTGTCCCACGTTTTCCCACGTTGTCCCACGTTGTCCCACGGTGTCCAACGATGTCCAACGATGTCCAACGGTGTCCCACGTTGTCCCACGTTGTTCCATGGTTTCCCACGTTGTCCCACGTTGTCCCACGTTGTCCCACGGTGTCCAACGATGTCCAACGGTGTCCAACGGTGTCCAACGGTGTCCAACGGTGTCCCACGTTGTCCCACGTTGTCCCACGTTGTCCCACGATGTCCCACGTTGTCCCACGTTGTCCCACGTTGTCCCACGTTGTCCCACGATGTCCCAAGTTGTCCCACGTTGTCCCACGTTGTCCCACGTTGTCCGACGTTGTCCCACGTTGTCCCACGTTGTCCCACGTTGTCCCACGTTGTCCCACGTTGTCCCACGTTGTCCCACGGTGTCCAACGATGTCCAACGGTGTCCAACGGTGTCCCACGTTGTCCCACGTTGTCCCACGTTGTCCCACGTTGTCCCACGTTGTCCCACGTTGTCCCACGTTGTCCCACGTTGTCCAACGATGTCCAACGGTGTCCCACGTTGTCCCACGTTGTCCCACGTTGTCCCACGTTGTCCCACGTTGTCCCACGTTGTCCCACGTTGTCCCACGTTGTCCCACGTTGTGCCACGTTGTCCCACGGTGTCCAACGGTGTCCCACGATGTCCCACGTTGTCCCACGTTGTCCCACGTTGTCCCACGTTGTCCCACGTTGTCCCACGTTGTCCCACGGTGTCCAACGATGTCCAACGGTGTCCAACGGTGTCCCACGTTGTCCCACGTTGTTCCATGGTTTCCCACGTTGTCCCACGTTGTCCCACGTTGTCCCACGGTGTCCAACGATGTCCAACAGTGTCCAACGGTGTCCAACGGTGTCCAACGGTGTCCCACGTTGTCCCACGTTGTCCCACGTTGTCCCACGTTGTCCCACGATGTCCCACGATGTCCCACGTTGTCCCACGTTGTCCCACGTTGTCCCACGTTGTCCCACGGTGTCCAACGATGTCCAACGGTGTCCAACGGTGTCCCACGGTGTCCAACGGTGTCCCACGTTGTCCCACGTTGTCCCACGTTGTCCCACGTTGTCCCACGTTGTCCCACGATGTCCCACGTTGTCCCACGTTGTCCGACGTTGTCCCACGTTGTCCCACGTTGTCCCACGTTGTCCCACGGTGTCCCACGATGTCCCACGTTGTCCCACGTTGTCCCACGTTGTCCCACGATGTCCCACGTTGTCCCACGTTGTCCCACGGTGTCCCACGATGTCCCACGTTGTCCCACGTTGTCCCACGTTGTCCCACGATGTCCCACGTTGTCCCACGTTGTCCCACGGTGTCCAACGATGTCCCACGTTGTCCCACGTTGTCCCACGGTGTCCAACGATGTCCAACGGTGTCCAGCGATGTCCAACGGTGTCCCACGTTGTCCCACGTTTTCCCACGTTGTCCCACGTTGTCCCACGTTGTCCCACGTTGTCCCACGTTGTCCCACGTTGTCCCACGTTGTCCCACGTTGTCCCACGGTGTCCAACGATGTCCAACGGTGTCCAGCGATGTCCAACGGTGTCCCACGTTGTCCCACGTTGTCCCACGTTGTCCCACGTTGTCCCACGTTGTCCCACGTTGTCCCACGTTGTCCCACGTTGTCCCACGTTGTCCCACGTTGTCCCACGTTGTCCCACGTTGTCCCACGGTGTCCAACGATGTCCAACGGTGTCCAACGGTGTCCCACGGTGTCCAACGGTGTCCCACGTTGTCCCACGTTGTCCCACGTTGTCCCACGTTGTCCCACGTTGTCCCACGTTGTCCCACGTTGTCCAACGATGTCCAACGGTGTCCCACGTTGTCCCACGTTGTTCCATGGTTTCTCACGTTGTCCCACGTTGTCCCACGTTGTCCCACGTTGTCCCACGTTGTCCCACGTTGTCCCACGTTGTCCCACGTTGTCCCACGGTGTCCAACGATGTCCAACGGTGTCCAACGGTGTCCCACGGTGTCCAACGGTGTCCCACGTTGTCCCACGTTGTCCCACGTTGTCCCACGTTGTCCCATGTTGTCCAACGATGTCCAACGGTGTCCCACGTTGTCCCACGTTGTCCCACGTTGTCCCACGTTGTCCCACGTTGTCCCACGTTGTCCCACGTTGTCCCACGTTGTCCCACGTTGTCCCACGTTGTCCCACGGTGTCCAACGATGTCCAACGATGTCCAACGTTGTCCCACGTTGTCCCACGTTGTCCCACGTTGTCCCACGTTGTCCCACGTTGTCCCACGTGGTCCCACGTTGTCCCACGTTGTCCCACGGTGTCCAACGATGTCCAACGGTGTCCCACGTTGTCCAACGGTGTCCCACGTTGTCCCACGTTGTCCCACGTTGTCCCACGGTGTCCAACGATGTCCAACGATGTCCAACGGTGTCCCACGTTGTCCCACGTTGTTCCATGGTTTCCCACGTTGTCCCACGTTGTCCCACGTTGTCCCACGTTGTCCCACGTTGTGCCACGTTGTCCCACGGTGTCCCACGTTGTCCCACGTTGTGCCACGTTGTCCCACGTTGTCCCACGTTGTCCCACGTTGTCCCACGTTGTCCCACGTTGTCCCACGTTGTCCCACGTTGTCCCACGGTGTCCAACGGTGTCCCACGTTGTCCCACGTTGTCCCACGTTGTCCCACGTTGTCCCACGTTGTCCCACGATGTCCCACGTTGTCCCACGTTGTCCCACGTTGTCCCACGGTGTCCCACGTTGTCCCACGTTGTCCCACGTTGTCCCACGTTGTCCCACGTTGTCCCACGTGGTCCCACGTTGTCCCACGTTGTCCCACGGTGTCCATCGATGTCCAACGGTGTCCCACGTTGTCCAACGGTGTCCCACGTTGTCCCACGTTGTCCCACGTTGTCCCACGTTGTCCCACGATGTCCCACGTTGTCCCACGTTGTCCCACGTTGTCCCACGTTGTCCCACGTTGTCCCACGTTGTCCCACGTTGTCCCACGTTGTCCCACGTTGTCCCACGTTGTCCCACGTTGTCCCACGGTGTCCAACGATGTCCAACGGTGTCCAACGGTGTCCCACGGTGTCCAACGGTGTCCCACGTTGTCCCACGTTGTCCCACGTTGTCCCACGTTGTCCCACGTTGTCCCACGTTGTCCCACGTTGTCCAACGATGTCCAACGGTGTCCCACGTTGTCCCACGTTGTTCCATGGTTTCCCACGTTGTCCCACGTTGTCCCACGTTGTCCCACGATGTCCCACGTTGTCCCACGTTGTCCCACGTTGTCCCACGTTGTCCCACGTTGTCCCACGGTGTCCAACGGTGTCCAACGATGTCCCACGTTGTCCCACGTTGTCCCACGTTGTCCCACGTTGTCCCACGTTGTCCCACGATGTCCCACGTTGTCCCACGTTGTCCCACGTTGTCCCACGTTGTCCCACGTTGTCCCACGTGGTCCCACGTTGTCCCACGTTGTCCCACGGTGTCCAACGATGTCCAACAGTGTCCCACGTTGTCCAACGGTGTCCCACGTTGTCCCACGTTGTCCCACGTTGTCCCACGTTGTCCCACGATGTCCCACGTTGTCCCACGTTGTCCCACGTTGTCCCACGTTGTCCCACGTTGTCCCACGTTGTCCCACGTTGTCCCACGTTGTCCCACGTTGTCCCACGTTGTCCCACGTTGTCCCACGTTGTCCCACGGTGTCCAACGATGTCCAACGGTGTCCAACGGTGTCCCACGGTGTCCAACGGTGTCCCACGTTGTCCCACGTTGTCCCACGTTGTCCCACGTTGTCCCACGTTGTCCCACGTTGTCCAACGATGTCCAACGGTGTCCCACGTTGTCCCACGTTGTTCCATGGTTTCCCACGTTGTCCCACGTTGTCCCACGTTGTCCCACGTTGTCCCACGTTGTCCCACGTTGTCCCACGTTGTCCCACGTTGTCCCACGGTGTCCAACGATGTCCAACGGTGTCCAACGGTGTCCCACGGTGTCCCACGGTGTCCCACGTTGTCCCACGTTGTCCCACGTTGTCCCACGTTGTCCCACGTTGTCCCATGTTGTCCAACGATGTCCAACGGTGTCCCACGTTGTCCCACGTTGTCCCACGTTGTCCCACGTTGTCCCACGTTGTCCCACGTTGTCCCACGTTGTCCCACGTTGTCCCACGTTGTCCCACGTTGTCCCACGTTGTCCCACGTTGTCCCACGGTGTCCAACGATGTCCAACGATGTCCAACGTTGTCCCACGTTGTCCCACGTTGTCCCACGTTGTCCCACGTTGTCCCACGTTGTCCCACGTGGTCCCACGTTGTCCCACGTTGTCCCACGGTGTCCAACGATGTCCAACGGTGTCCCACGTTGTCCAACGGTGTCCCACGTTGTCCCACGTTGTCCCACGTTGTCCCACGTTGTCCCACGTTGTTCCATGGTTTCCCACGTTGTCCCACGTTGTCCCACGTTGTCCCACGGTGTCCAACGATGTCCAACGGTGTCCAACGGTGTCCAACGGTGTCCAACGGTGTCCAACGGTGTCCAACGGTGTCCCACGTTGTCCCACGTTGTCCCACGTTGTCCCACGTTGTCCCACGTTGTCCCACGATGTCCCACGTTGTCCCACGTTGTCCCACGTTGTCCCACGGTGTCCAACGATGTCCAACGGTGTCCCACGTTGTCCAACGGTGTCCCACGTTGTCCCACGTTGTCCCACGTTGTCCCAAGATGTCCCACGTTGTCCCACGTTGTCCCACGTTGTCCCACGTTGTCCCACGTTGTCCCACGTTGTCCCACGTTGTCCCACGTTGTCCCACGTTGTCCCACGTTGTCCCACGTTGTCCCACGGTGTCCAACGATGTCCAACGGTGTCCAACGGTGTCCCACGGTGTCCAACGGTGTCCCACGTTGTCCCACGTTGTCCCACGTTGTCCCACGTTGTCCCACGTTGTCCCACGTTATCCCACGTTGTCCAACGATGTCCAACGGTGTCCCACGTTGTCCCACGTTGTTCCATGGTTTCCCACGTTGTCCCACGTTGTCCCACGTTGTCCCACGGTGTCCAACGATGTCCAACGGTGTCCAACGGTGTCCAACGGTGTCCAACGGTGTCCAACGGTGTCCCACGTTGTCCCACGTTGTCCCACGTTGTCCCACGTTGTCCCACGTTGTCCCACGTTGTCCCACGTTGTCCCACGTTGTCCCACGTTGTCCCACGTTGTCCCACGTTGTCCCACGTTGTCCCACGTTGTCCCACGTTGTCCCACGTTGTCCCACGTTGTCCCACGTTGTCCCACGTTGTCCCACGGTGTCCAACGGTGTCCCACGATGTCCCACGTTGTCCCACGTTGTCCCACGTTGTCCCACGTTGTCCCACGATGTCCCACGTTGTCCCCCGTTGTCCCACGTTGTCCCACGTTGTCCCACGTTGTCCCACGTTGTCCCACGTTGTCCCACGTTGTCCCACGTTGTCCCACGGTGTCCAACGATGTCCAACGGTGTCCAGCGATGTCCAACGGTGTCCCACGTTGTCCCACGTTTTCCCACGTTGTCCCACGTTGTCCCACGGTGTCCAACGATGTCCAACGATGTCCAACGGTGTCCCACGTTGTCCCACGTTGTTCCATGGTTTCCCACGTTGTCCCACGTTGTCCCACGTTGTCCCACGGTGTCCAACGATGTCCAACGGTGTCCAACGGTGTCCAACGGTGTCCAACGGTGTCCCACGTTGTCCCACGTTGTCCCACGTTGTCCCACTATGTCCCACGTTGTCCCACGTTGTCCCACGTTGTCCCACGTTGTCCCACGATGTCCCAAGTTGTCCCACGTTGTCCCACGTTGTCCCACGTTGTCCGACGTTGTCCCACGTTGTCCCACGTTGTCCCACGTTGTCCCACGTTGTCCCACGTTGTCCCACGTTGTCCCACGGTGTCCAACGATGTCCAACGGTGTCCAACGGTGTCCCACGTTGTCCCACGTTGTCCCACGTTGTCCCACGTTGTCCCACGTTGTCCCACGTTGTCCCACGTTGTCCCACGTTGTCCAACGATGTCCAACGGTGTCCCACGTTGTCCCACGTTGTGCCACGTTGTCCCACGTTGTCCCACGTTGTCCCACGTTGTCCCACGTTGTCCCACGTTGTCCCACGTTGTGCCACGTTGTCCCACGGTGTCCAACGGTGTCCCACGATGTCCCACGTTGTCCCACGTTGTCCCACGTTGTCCCACGTTGTCCCACGTTGTCCCACGTTGTCCCACGGTGTCCAACGTTGTCCAACGATGTCCAACGGTGTCCCACGTTGTCCCACGTTGTTCCATGGTTTCCCACGTTGTCCCACGTTGTCCCACGTTGTCCCACGGTGTCCAACGATGTCCAACAGTGTCCAACGGTGTCCAACGGTGTCCAACGGTGTCCCACGTTGTCCCACGTTGTCCCACGTTGTCCCACGTTGTCCCACGATGTCCCACGATGTCCCACGTTGTCCCACGTTGTCCCACGTTGTCCCACGTTGTCCCACGGTGTCCAACGATGTCCAACGGTGTCCAACGGTGTCCCACGGTGTCCAACGGTGTCCCACGTTGTCCCACGTTGTCCCACGTTGTCCCACGTTGTCCCACGTTGTCCCACGATGTCCCACGTTGTCCCACGTTGTCCGACGTTGTCCCACGTTGTCCCACGTTGTCCCACGTTGTCCCACGGTGTCCCACGATGTCCCACGTTGTCCCACGTTGTCCCACGTTGTCCCACGATGTCCCACGTTGTCCCACGTTGTCCCACGGTGTCCCACGATGTCCCACGTTGTTCCATGGTTTCCCACGTTGTCCCACGTTGTCCCACGTTGTCCCACGATGTCCCACGTTGTCCCACGTTGTCCCACGTTGTCCCACGTAGTCCCACGTTGTCCCACGTGGTCCCACGTTGTCCCACGTTGTCCCACGGTGTCCAACGATGTCCAACGGTGTCCCACGTTGTCCCACGTTGTCCCACGGTGTCCAACGGTGTCCAACGATGTCCCACGTTGTCCCACGTTGTCCCACGTTGTCCCACGTTGTCCCACGTTGTCCCACGATGTCCCACGTTGTCCCACGTTGTCCCACGTTGTCCCACGTTGTCCCACGTTGTCCCACGTGGTCCCACGTTGTCCCACGTTGTCCCACGGTGTCCAACGATGTCCAACGGTGTCCCACGTTGTCCAACGGTGTCCCACGTTGTCCCACGTTGTCCCACGTTGTCCCACGTTGTCCCAAGATGTCCCACGTTGTCCCACGTTGTCCCACGTTGTCCCACGTTGTCCCACGTTGTCCCACGTTGTCCCACGTTGTCCCACGTTGTCCCACGTTGTCCCACGTTGTCCCACGTTGTCCCACGTTGTCCCACGGTGTCCAACGATGTCCAACGGTGTCCAACGGTGTCCCACGGTGTCCAACGGTGTCCCACGTTGTCCCACGTTGTCCCACGTTGTCCCACGTTGTCCCACGTTGTCCCACGTTGTCCCACGTTGTCCAACGATGTCCAACGGTATCCCACGTTGTCCCACGTTGTTCCATGGTTTCCCACGTTGTCCCACGTTGTCCCACGTTGTCCCACGTTGTCCCACGTTGTCCCACGTTGTCCCACGTTGTCCCACGGTGTCCAACGATGTCCAACGGTGTCCAACGGTGTCCCACGGTGTCCAACGGTGTCCCACGTTGTCCCACGTTGTCCCACGTTGTCCCACGTTGTCCCACGTTGTCCCACGTTGTCCCACGTTGTCCAACGATGTCCAACGGTGTCCCACGTTGTCCCACGTTGTTCCATGGTTTCCCACGTTGTCCCACGTTGTCCCACGTTGTCCCACGGTGTCCAACGATGTCCAACGGTGTCCAACGGTGTCCAACGGTGTCCAACGGTGTCCCACGTTGTCCCACGTTGTCCCACGTTGTCCCACGGTGTCCAACGATGTCCAACGGTGTCCCACGTTGTCCCACGTTGTCCCACGTTGTCCCACGTTGTCCCAAGTTGTCCCACGATGTCCCACGTTGTCCCACGTTGTCCCATGTTGTCCCACGTTGTCCCACGTTGTCCCACGTTGTCCCACGTTGTCCCACGGTGTCCAACGATGTCCAACGGTGTCCCACGTTGTCCCACGTTGTTCCATGGTTTCCCACGTTGTCCCACGTTGTCCCACGTTGTCCCACGTTGTCCCATGTTGTCCCACGTTGTCCCACGTTGTCCCACGTTGTCCCACGTTGTTCCATGGTTTCCCACGTTGTCCCACGTTGTCCCACGTTGTCCCACGGTGTCCAACGATGTCCAACGGTGTCCAACGGTGTCCAACGGTGTCCAACGGTGTCCAACGGTGTCCCACGTTGTCCCACGTTGTCCCACGTTGTCCCACGATGTCCCACGTTGTCCCACGTTGTCCCACGTTGTCCCACGTTGTCCCACGTTGTCCCACGTTGTCCCACGTTGTCCCACGTTGTCCCACGGTGTCCAACGGTGTCCAACGATGTCCCACGTTGTCCCACGTTGTCCCACGTTGTCCCACGTTGTCCCACGATGTCCCACGTTGTCCCCCGTTGTCCCACGTTGTCCCACGTTGTCCCACGTTGTCCCACGTTGTCCCACGTTGTCCCACGTTGTCCCACGTTGTCCCACGGTGTCCAACGATGTCCAACGGTGTCCAGCGATGTCCAACGGTGTCCCACGTTGTCCCACGTTTTCCCACGTTGTCCCACGTTGTCCCACGGTGTCCAACGATGTCCAACGATGTCCAACGGTGTCCCACGTTGTCCCACGTTGTTCCATGGTTTCCCACGTTGTCCCACGTTGTCCCACGTTGTCCCACGGTGTCCAACGATGTCCAACGGTGTCCAACGGTGTCCAACGGTGTCCAACGGTGTCCCACGTTGTCCCACGTTGTCCCACGTTGTCCCACGATGTCCCACGTTGTCCCACGTTGTCCCACGTTGTCCCACGTTGTCCCACGATGTCCCAAGTTGTCCCACGTTGTCCCACGTTGTCCCACGTTGTCCGACGTTGTCCCACGTTGTCCCACGTTGTCCCACGTTGTCCCACGTTGTCCCACGTTGTCCCACGTTGTCCCACGGTGTCCAACGATGTCCAACGGTGTCCAACGGTGTCCCACGTTGTCCCACGTTGTCCCACGTTGTCCCACGTTGTCCCACGTTGTCCCACGTTGTCCCACGTTGTCCCACGTTGTCCAACGATGTCCAACGGTGTCCCACGTTGTCCCACGTTGTGCCACGTTGTCCCACGTTGTCCCACGTTGTCCCACGTTGTCCCACGTTGTCCCACGTTGTCCCACGTTGTGCCACGTTGTCCCACGGTGTCCAACGGTGTCCCACGATGTCCCACGTTGTCCCACGTTGTCCCACGTTGTCCCACGTTGTCCCACGTTGTCCCACGTTGTCCCACGGTGTCCAACGATGTCCAACGATGTCCAACGGTGTCCCACGTTGTCCCACGTTGTTCCATGGTTTCCCACGTTGTCCCACGTTGTCCCACGTTGTCCCACGGTGTCCAACGATGTCCAACAGTGTCCAACGGTGTCCAACGGTGTCCAACGGTGTCCCACGTTGTCCCACGTTGTCCCACGTTGTCCCACGTTGTCCCACGATGTCCCACGTTGTCCCACGTTGTCCCACGTTGTCCCACGATGTCCCACGTTGTCCCACGTTGTCCCACGTTGTCCCACGATGTCCCACGTTGTCCCACGTTGTCCCACGTTGTCCCACGTTGTCCCACGGTGTCCAACGATGTCCAACGGTGTCCAACGGTGTCCCACGGTGTCCAACGGTGTCCCACGTTGTCCCACGTTGTCCCACGTTGTCCCACGTTGTCCCACGTTGTCCCACGATGTCCCACGTTGTCCCACGTTGTCCGACGTTGTCCCACGTTGTCCCACGTTGTCCCACGTTGTCCCACGTTGTCCCACGATGTCCCACGTTGTCCCACGTTGTCCCACGTTGTCCCACGATGTCCCACGTTGTCCCACGTTGTCCCACGGTGTCCCACGGTGTCCCACGTTGTCCCACGTTGTCCCACGTTGTCCCACGATGTCCCACGTTGTCCCACGTTGTCCCACGGTGTCCAACGATGTCCCACGTTGTCCCACGTTGTCCCACGGTGTCCAACGATGTCCAACGGTGTCCAGCGATGTCCAACGGTGTCCCACGTTGTCCCACGTTTTCCCACGTTGTCCCACGTTGTCCCACGTTGTCCCACGTTGTCCCACGTTGTCCCACGTTGTCCCACGTTGTCCCACGTTGTCCCACGGTGTCCAACGATGTCCAACGGTGTCCAGCGATGTCCAACGGTGTCCCACGTTGTCCCACGTTTTCCCACGTTGTCCCACGTTGTCCCACGGTGTCCAACGATGTCCAACGGTGTCCCACGTTGTCCAACGGTGTCCCACGTTGTCCCACGTTGTCCCACGTTGTCCCACGTTGTCCCACGATGTCCCACGTTGTCCCACGTTGTCCCACGTTGTCCCACGTTGTCCCACGTTGTCCCACGTTGTCCCACGTTGTCCCACGTTGTCCCACGTTGTCCCACGTTGTCCCACGTTGTCCCACGTTGTCCCACGGTGTCCAACGATGTCCAACGGTGTCCAACGGTGTCCCACGGTGTCCAACGGTGTCCCACGTTGTCCCACGTTGTCCCACGTTGTCCCACGTTGTCCCACGTTGTCCCACGTTGTCCCACGTTGTCCAACGATGTCCAACGGTGTCCCACGTTGTCCCACGTTGTTCCATGGTTTCCCACGTTGTCCCACGTTGTCCCACGTTGTCCCACGATGTCCCACGTTGTCCCACGTTGTCCCACGTTGTCCCACGTAGTCCCACGTTGTCCCACGTGGTCCCACGTTGTCCCACGTTGTCCCACGGTGTCCAACGATGTCCAACGGTGTCCCACGTTGTCCCACGTTGTCCCACGGTGTCCAACGGTGTCCAACGATGTCCCACGTTGTCCCACGTTGTCCCACGTTGTCCCACGTTGTCCCACGTTGTCCCACGATGTCCCACGTTGTCCCACGTTGTCCCACGTTGTCCCACGTTGTCCCACGTTGTCCCACGTGGTCCCACGTTGTCCCACGTTGTCCCACGGTGTCCAACGATGTCCAACGGTGTCCCACGTTGTCCAACGGTGTCCCACGTTGTCCCACGTTGTCCCACGTTGTCCCACGTTGTCCCAAGATGTCCCACGTTGTCCCACGTTGTCCCACGTTGTCCCACGTTGTCCCACGTTGTCCCACGTTGTCCCACGTTGTCCCACGTTGTCCCACGTTGTCCCACGTTGTCCCACGTTGTCCCACGTTGTCCCACGGTGTCCAACGATGTCCAACGGTGTCCAACGGTGTCCCACGGTGTCCAACGGTGTCCCACGTTGTCCCACGTTGTCCCACGTTGTCCCACGTTGTCCCACGTTGTCCCACGTTGTCCCACGTTGTCCAACGATGTCCAACGGTGTCCCACGTTGTCCCACGTTGTTCCATGGTTTCCCACGTTGTCCCACGTTGTCCCACGTTGTCCCACGTTGTCCCACGTTGTCCCACGTTGTCCCACGTTGTCCCACGTTGTCCCACGGTGTCCAACGATGTCCAACGGTGTCCAACGGTGTCCCACGGTGTCCAACGGTGTCCCACGTTGTCCCACGTTGTCCCACGTTGTCCCACGTTGTCCCACGTTGTCCCACGTTGTCCCACGTTGTCCAACGATGTCCAACGGTGTCCCACGTTGTCCCACGTTGTTCCATGGTTTCCCACGTTCTCCCACGTTGTCCCACGTTGTCCCACGGTGTCCAACGATGTCCAACGGTGTCCAACGGTGTCCAACGGTGTCCAACGGTGTCCCACGTTGTCCCACGTTGTCCCACGTTGTCCCACGGTGTCCAACGATGTCCAACGGTGTCCCACGTTGTCCCACGTTGTCCCACGTTGTCCCACGTTGTCCCAAGTTGTCCCACGATGTCCCACGTTGTCCCACGTTGTCCCATGTTGTCCCACGTTGTCCCACGTTGTCCCACGTTGTCCCACGTTGTCCCACGGTGTCCAACGATGTCCAACGGTGTCCAACGGTGTCCCACGGTGTCCAACGGTGTCCCACGTTGTCCCACGTTGTCCCACGTTGTCCCACGTTGTCCCACGATGTCCCACGTTGTCCCACGTTGTCCCACGTTGTCCCACGTTGTCCCACGTTGTCCCACGTTGTCCCACGGTGTCCAACGATGTCCAACGGTGTCCAACGGTGTCCAACGGTGTCCAACGATGTCCAACGATGTCCAACGATGTCCAACGGTGTCCAACGATGTCCAACGATGTCCAACGGTGTCCCACGATGTCCAACGATGTCCAACGATGTCCAACGGTGTCCAACGATGTCCAACGGTGTCCAACGATGTCCAACGATGTCCAACGGTGTCCCACGATGTCCAACGATGTCCAACGATGTCCAACGGTGTCCAACGGTGTCCAACGGTGTCCCACGGTGTCCAACGGTGTCCCACGTTGTCCCACGTTGTCCCACGTTGTCCCACGTTGTCCCACGATGTCCCACGTTGTCCAACGGTGTCCAACGGTGTCCAACGATGTCCAACGATGTCCAACGGTGTCCCACGATGTCCAACGATGTCCAACGGTGTCCAACGGTGTCCCACGTTGTCCCACGTTGTCCCACGTTGTCCCACGTTGTCCCACGGTGTCCAACGATGTCCAACGGTGTCCCACGTTGTCCAACGGTGTCCCACGTTGTCCCACGTTGTCCCACGTTGTCCCACGTTGTCCCACGTTGTCCCACGTTGTCCCACGTTGTCCCACGTTGTCCCACGTTGTCCCACGTTGTCCCACGTTGTCCCACGTTGTCCCACGGTGTCCAACGATGTCCAACGGTGTCCAACGGTGTCCCACGGTGTCCAACGGTGTCCCACGTTGTCCCACGTTGTCCCACGTTGTCCCACGTTGTCCCACGTTGTCCAACGATGTCCAACGGTGTCCCACGTTGTCCCACGTTGTTCCATGGTTTCCCACGTTGTCCCACGTTGTCCCACGTTGTCCCACGTTGTCCCACGTTGTCCCACGGTGTCCCACGGTGTCCAACGATGTCCAACTGTGTCCCACGTTGTCCCACGTTGTCCCACGTTGTCCCACGTTGTCCCACGTTGTCCCACGATGTCCCACGTTGTCCCACGTTGTCCCACGTTGTCCCACGTTGTCCCACGTTGTCCCACGTTGTCCCACGTTGTCCCACGTTGTCCCACGTTGTCCCACGTTGTCCCACGGTGTCCCACGGTGTCCAACGATGTCCAACTGTGTCCCACGTTGTCCCACGTTGTCCCACGTTGTCCCACGTTGTCCCACGTTGTCCCACGTTGTCCCACGTTGTCCAACGATGTCCAACAGTGTCCCACGTTGTCCCACGTTGTTCCATGGTTTCCCACGTTGTCCCACGTTGTCCCACGGTGTCCAACGATGTCCAACGGTGTCCAACGGTGTCCCACGTTGTCCCACGTTGTCCCACGGTGTCCAACGGTGTCCAACGATGTCCAACGGTGTCCCACGTTGTCCCACGTTGTCCCACGTTGTCCCACGTTGTCCCACGTTGTCCCACGTTGTCCCACGTTGTCCCACGTTGTCCCACGTTGTCCCACGTTGTCCCACGGTGTCCAACGGTGTCCAACGATGTCCAACGTTGTCCCACGTTGTCCCACGTTGTCCCACGTTGTCCCACGATGTCCCACGTTGTCCCACGTTGTCCCACGTTGTCCCACGTTGTCCCACGTTGTCCCACGTTGTCCCACGTTGTCCCACGTTGTCCCACGTTGTCCCACGGTGTCCAACGATGTCCAACGGTGTCCAGCGATGTCCAACGGTGTCCCACGTTGTCCCACGTTGTCCCACGTTGTCCCACGTTGTCCCACGTTGTCCCACGTTGTCCCACGTTGTCCCACGTTGTCCCACGTTGTCCCACGTTGTCCCACGTTGTCCCACGTTGTCCCACGGTGTCCAACGATGTCCAACGGTGTCCAACGATGTCCCACGTTGTCCCACGTTGTCCCACGTTGTCCCACGTTGTCCCACGATGTCCCACGTTGTCCCACGTTGTCCCACGTTGTCCCACGTTGTCCCACGTTGTCCCACGTTGTCCCACGTTGTCCCACGTTGTCCCACGTTGTCCCACGTTGTCCCACGTTGTCCCACGGTGTCCAACGATGTCCAACGGTGTCCAACGGTGTCCCACGGTGTCCAACGGTGTCCCACGTTGTCCCACGTTGTCCCACGTTGTCCCACGTTGTCCCACGTTGTCCCACGATGTCCCACGTTGTCCCACGTTGTCCCACGTTGTCCCACGTTGTCCCACGTTGTCCCACGTTGTCCCACGGTGTCCAACGATGTCCAACGGTGTCCAACGGTGTCCAACGGTGTCCCACGATGTCCAACGATGTCCAACGATGTCCAACGATGTCCAACGATGTCCAACGGTGTCCCACGATGTCCAACGATGTCCAACGATGTCCAACGGTGTCCAACGATGTCCAACGGTGTCCAACGATGTCCAACGATGTCCAACGGTGTCCCACGATGTCCAACGATGTCCAACGATGTCCAACGGTGTCCAACGGTGTCCAACGGTGTCCCACGGTGTCCAACGGTGTCCCACGTTGTCCCACGTTGTCCCACGTTGTCCCACGTTGTCCCACGATGTCCCACGTTGTCCAACGGTGTCCAACGGTGTCCAACGATGTCCAACGATGTCCAACGGTGTCCCACGATGTCCAACGATGTCCAACGATGTCCAACGGTGTCCCACGTTGTCCCACGTTGTCCCACGTTGTCCCACGTTGTCCCACGGTGTCCAACGATGTCCAACGGTGTCCCACGTTGTCCAACGGTGTCCCACGTTGTCCCACGTTGTCCCACGTTGTCCCATGTTGTCCCACGTTGTCCCACGTTGTCCCACGTTGTCCCACGTTGTCCCACGTTGTCCCACGTTGTCCCACGTTGTCCCACGTTGTCCCACGGTGTCCAACGATGTCCAACGGTGTCCAACGGTGTCCCACGGTGTCCAACGTTGTCCCACCTTGTCCCACGTTGTCCCACGTTGTCCCACGTTGTCCCACGTTGTCCCACGTTGTCCAACGATGTCCAACGGTGTCCCACGTTGTCCCACGTTGTTCCATGGTTTCCCACGTTGTCCCACGTTGTCCCACGTTGTCCCACGTTGTCCCACGTTGTCCCACGGTGTCCCACGGTGTCCAACGATGTCCAACGGTGTCCCACGTTGTCCCACGGTGTCCAACGATGTCCAACGGTGTCCCACGTTGTCCAACGGTGTCCCACGTTGTCCCACGTTGTCCCACGTTGTCCCACGTTGTCCCACGATGTCCCACGTTGTCCCACGTTGTCCCACGTTGTCCCACGTTGTCCCACGTTGTCCCACGTTGTCCCACGTTGTCCCACGTTGTCCCACGTTGTCCCACGGTGTCCAACGATGTCCAACGGTGTCCAACGGTGTCCCACGGTGTCCAACGGTGTCCCACGTTGTCCCACGTTGTCCCACGTTGTCCCACGTTGTCCCACGTTGTCCCACGTTGTCCCACGGTGTCCCACGTTGTCCAACGATGTCCCACGGTGTCCCACGTTGTCCCACGTTGTTCCATGGTTTCCCACGTTGTCCCACGTTGTCCCACGTTGTCCCACGGTGTCCAACGATGTCCAACGGTGTCCAACGGTGTCCAACGGTGTCCAACGGTGTCCCACGTTGTCCCACGTTGTCCCACGTTGTCCCACGGTGTCCAACGATGTCCAACGGTGTCCCACGTTGTCCCACGTTGTCCCACGTTGTCCCACGTTGTCCCACGTTGTCCCACGTTGTCCCACGTTGTCCCACGTTGTCCCACGTTGTCCCACGTTGTCCCACGTTGTCCCACGTTGTCCCACGGTGTCCAACGATGTCCAACGGTGTCCAACGGTGTCCCACGGTGTCCAACGGTGTCCCACGTTGTCCCACGTTGTCCCACGTTGTCCCACGTTGTCCAACGATGTCCCACGTTGTCCCACGTTGTCCCACGTTGTCCCACGTTGTCACACGTTGTTCCATGGTTTTCCACGTTGTCCCACGTTGTCCCACGTTGTCCCACGGTGTCCAACGATGTCCAACGGTGTCCAACGGTGTCCAACGGTGTCCAACGGTGTCCAACGGTGTCCCACGTTGTCCCACGTTGTCCCACGTTGTCCCACGGTGTCCAACGATGTCCAACGGTGTCCCACGTTGTCCCACGTTGTCCCACGTTGTCCCACGTTGTCCCACGTTGTCCCACGATGTCCCACGTTGTCCCACGTTGTCCCACGTTGTCCCACGTTGTCCCACGTTGTCCCACGTTGTCCCACGTTGTCCCACGTTGTCCCACGTTGTCCCACGTTGTCCCACGTTGTCCCACGTTGTCCCACGTTGCCCCACGTTGTCCCACGGTGTCCAACGGTGTCCAACGATGTCCCACGTTGTCCCACGTTGTCCCACGTTGTCCCACGTTGTCCCACGATGTCCCACGTTGTCCCACGTTGTCCCACGTTGTCCCACGTTGTCCCACGTTGTCCCACGTTGTCCCACGTTGTCCCACGTTGTCCCACGTTGTCCCACGGTGTCCAACGATGTCCAACGGTGTCCAGCGATGTCCAACGGTGTCCCACGTTGTCCCACGTTTTCCCACGTTGTCCCACGTTGTCCCACGGTGTCCAACGATGTCCAACGATGTCCAACGGTGTCCCACGTTGTCCCACGTTGTTCCATGGTTTCCCACGTTGTCCCACGTTGTCCCACGTTGTCCCACGGTGTCCAACGATGTCCAACGGTGTCCAACGGTGTCCAACGGTGTCCAACGGTGTCCCACGTTGTCCCACGTTGTCCCACGTTGTCCCACGATGTCCCACGTTGTCCCACGTTGTCCCACGTTGTCCCACGTTGTCCCACGATGTCCCACGTTGTCCCACGTTGACCCACGTTGTCCCACGTTGTCCCACGTTGTCCCACGTTGTCCCACGTTGTCCCACGATGTCCCACGTTGTCCCACGTTGTCCCACGTTGTCCCACGTTGTCCCACGTTGTCCCACGTTGTCCCACGTTGTCCCACGTTGTCCCACGGTGTCCAACGATGTCCAACGGTGTCCAGCGATGTCCAACGGTGTCCCACGTTGTCCCACGTTTTCCCACGTTGTCCCACGTTGTCCCACGGTGTCCAACGATGTCCAACGACGTCCAACGGTGTCCCACGTTGTCCCACGTTGTCCCACGTTGTCCCACGTTGTCCCACGGTGTCCCACGTTGTCCCGCGTTGTCCCACGGTGTCCAACGATGTCCAACGGTGTCCCACGTTGTCCCACGTTGTCCCACGTTGTCCCACGTTGTCCCACGTTGTCCCACGTTGTCCCACGTTGTCCCACGTTGTCCAACGATGTCCAACGGTGTCCCACGTTGTCCCACGTTGTGCCACGTTGTCCCACGTTGTCCCACGTTGTCCCACGTTGTCCCACGTTGTCCCACGTTGTCCCACGTTGTGCCACGTTGTCCCACGGTGTCCAACGGTGTCCCACGATGTCCCACGTTGTCCCACGTTGTCCCACGTTGTCCCACGTTGTCCCACGTTGTCCCACGTTGTCCCACGGTGTCCAACGATGTCCAACGATGTCCAACGGTGTCCCACGTTGTCCCACGTTGTTCCATGGTTTCCCACGTTGTCCCACGTTGTCCCACGTTGTCCCACGGTGTCCAACGATGTCCAACAGTGTCCAACGGTGTCCAACGGTGTCCAACGGTGTCCCACGTTGTCCCACGTTGTCCCACGTTGTCCCACGTTGTCCCACGATGTCCCACGTTGTCCCACGTTGTCCCACGTTGTCCCACGATGTCCCACGTTGTCCCACGTTGTCCCACGTTGTCCCACGATGTCCCACGTTGTCCCACGTTGTCCCACGTTGTCCCACGTTGTCCCACGGTGTCCAACGATGTCCAACGGTGTCCAACGGTGTCCCACGGTGTCCAACGGTGTCCCACGTTGTCCCACGTTGTCCCACGTTGTCCCACGTTGTCCCACGTTGTCCCACGATGTCCCACGTTGTCCCACGTTGTCCGACGTTGTCCCACGTTGTCCCACGTTGTCCCACGTTGTCCCACGGTGTCCCACGATGTCCCACGTTGTCCCACGTTGTCCCACGTTGTCCCACGATGTCCCACGTTGTCCCACGTTGTCCCACGGTGTCCCACGATGTCCCACGTTGTCCCACGTTGTCCCACGTTGTCCCACGATGTCCCACGTTGTCCCACGTTGTCCCACGGTGTCCAACGATGTCCCACGTTGTCCCACGTTGTCCCACGGTGTCCAACGATGTCCAACGGTGTCCAGCGATGTCCAACGGTGTCCCACGTTGTCCCACGTTTTCCCACGTTGTCCCACGTTGTCCCACGTTGTCCCACGTTGTCCCACGTTGTCCCACGTTGTCCCACGTTGTCCCACGTTGTCCCACGGTGTCCAACGATGTCCAACGGTGTCCAGCGATGTCCAACGGTGTCCCACGTTGTCCCACGTTTTCCCACGTTGTCCCACGTTGTCCCACGGTGTCCAACGATGTCCAACGGTGTCCCACGTTGTCCAACGGTGTCCCACGTTGTCCCACGTTGTCCCACGTTGTCCCACGTTGTCCCACGATGTCCCACGTTGTCCCACGTTGTCCCACGTTGTCCCACGTTGTCCCACGTTGTCCCACGTTGTCCCACGTTGTCCCACGTTGTCCCACGTTGTCCCACGTTGTCCCACGTTGTCCCACGTTGTCCCACGGTGTCCAACGATGTCCAACGGTGTCCAACGGTGTCCAACGGTGTCCAACGATGTCCCACGTTGTCCCACGTTGTCCCACGTTGTCCCACGTTGTCCCACGTTGTCCCACGATGTCCCACGTTGTCCCACGTTGTCCCACGTTGTCCCACGTTGTCCCACGTTGTCCCACGTGGTCCCACGTTGTCCCACGTTGTCCCACGGTGTCCAACGATGTCCAACGGTGTCCCACGTTGTCCAACGGTGTCCCACGTTGTCCCACGTTGTCCCACGTTGTCCCACGTTGTCCCAAGATGTCCCACGTTGTCCCACGTTGTCCCACGTTGTCCCACGTTGTCCCACGTTGTCCCACGTTGTCCCACGTTGTCCCACGTTGTCCCACGTTGTCCCACGTTGTCCCACGTTGTCCCACGTTGTCCCACGGTGTCCAACGATGTCCAACGGTGTCCAACGGTGTCCCACGGTGTCCAACGGTGTCCCACGTTGTCCCACGTTGTCCCACGTTGTCCCACGTTGTCCCACGTTGTCCCACGTTGTCCCACGTTGTCCAACGATGTCCAACGGTGTCCCACGTTGTCCCACGTTGTTCCATGGTTTCCCACGTTGTCCCACGTTGTCCCACGTTGTCCCACGTTGTCCCACGTTGTCCCACGTTGTCCCACGTTGTCCCACGTTGTCCCACGTTGTCCCACGGTGTCCAACGATGTCCAACGGTGTCCAACGGTGTCCCACGGTGTCCAACGGTGTCCCACGTTGTCCCACGTTGTCCCACGTTGTCCCACGTTGTCCCACGTTGTCCCACGTTGTCCCACGTTGTCCAACGATGTCCAACGGTGTCCCACGTTGTCCCACGTTGTTCCATGGTTTCCCACGTTGTCCCACGTTGTCCCACGTTGTCCCACGGTGTCCAACGATGTCCAACGGTGTCCAACGGTGTCCAACGGTGTCCAACGGTGTCCCACGTTGTCCCACGTTGTCCCACGTTGTCCCACGGTGTCCAACGATGTCCAACGGTGTCCCACGTTGTCCCACGTTGTCCCACGTTGTCCCACGTTGTCCCAAGTTGTCCCACGATGTCCCACGTTGTCCCACGTTGTCCCATGTTGTCCCACGTTGTCCCACGTTGTCCCACGTTGTCCCACGTTGTCCCACGGTGTCCAACGATGTCCAACGGTGTCCAACGGTGTCCCACGGTGTCCAACGGTGTCCCACGTTGTCCCACGTTGTCCCACGTTGTCCCACGTTGTCCCACGATGTCCCACGTTGTCCCACGTTGTCCCACGTTGTCCCACGTTGTCCCACGTTGTCCCACGTTGTCCCACGGTGTCCAACGATGTCCAACGGTGTCCAACGGTGTCCAACGGTGTCCAACGATGTCCAACGATGTCCAACGATGTCCAACGGTGTCCAACGATGTCCAACGATGTCCAACGGTGTCCCACGATGTCCAACGATGTCCAACGATGTCCAACGGTGTCCAACGATGTCCAACGGTGTCCAACGATGTCCAACGATGTCCAACGGTGTCCCACGATGTCCAACGATGTCCAACGATGTCCAACGGTGTCCAACGGTGTCCAACGGTGTCCCACGGTGTCCAACGGTGTCCCACGTTGTCCCACGTTGTCCCACGTTGTCCCACGTTGTCCCACGATGTCCCACGTTGTCCAACGGTGTCCAACGGTGTCCAACGATGTCCAACGATGTCCAACGGTGTCCCACGATGTCCAACGATGTCCAACGGTGTCCAACGGTGTCCCACGTTGTCCCACGTTGTCCCACGTTGTCCCACGTTGTCCCACGTTGTCCCACGGTGTCCAACGATGTCCAACGGTGTCCCACGTTGTCCAACGGTGTCCCACGTTGTCCCACGTTGTCCCACGTTGTCCCACGTTGTCCCACGTTGTCCCACGTTGTCCCACGTTGTCCCACGTTGTCCCACGTTGTCCCACGTTGTCCCACGTTGTCCCACGTTGTCCCACGGTGTCCAACGATGTCCAACGGTGTCCAACGGTGTCCCACGGTGTCCAACGGTGTCCCACGTTGTCCCACGTTGTCCCACGTTGTCCCACGTTGTCCCACGTTGTCCAACGATGTCCAACGGTGTCCCACGTTGTCCCACGTTGTTCCATGGTTTCCCACGTTGTCCCACGTTGTCCCACGTTGTCCCACGTTGTCCCACGTTGTCCCACGGTGTCCCACGGTGTCCAACGATGTCCAACTGTGTCCCACGTTGTCCCACGTTGTCCCACGTTGTCCCACGTTGTCCCACGTTGTCCCACGATGTCCCACGTTGTCCCACGTTGTCCCACGTTGTCCCACGTTGTCCCACGTTGTCCCACGTTGTCCCACGTTGTCCCACGTTGTCCCACGTTGTCCCACGTTGTCCCACGGTGTCCCACGGTGTCCAACGATGTCCAACTGTGTCCCACGTTGTCCCACGTTGTCCCACGTTGTCCCACGTTGTCCCACGTTGTCCCACGTTGTCCCACGTTGTCCCACGTTGTCCCACGTTGTCCCACGTTGTCCCACGTTGTCCCACGTTGTCCCACGTTGTCCCACGTTGTCCCACGTTGTCCCACGTTGTCCCACGGTGTCCAACGATGTCCAACGGTGTCCAACGGTGTCCCACGGTGTCCAACGGTGTCCCACGTTGTCCCACGTTGTCCCACGTTGTCCCACGTTGTCCCACGTTGTCCCACGTTGTCCCACGTTGTCCAACGATGTCCAACGGTGTCCCACGTTGTCCCACGTTGTTCCATGGTTTCCCACGTTGTCCCACGTTGTCCCACGTTGTCCCACGTTGTCCCACGTTGTCCAACGATGTCCAACGGTGTCCCACGTTGTCCCACGTTGTTCCATGGTTTCCCACGTTGTCCCACGTTGTCCCACGGTGTCCAACGATGTCCAACGGTGTCCAACGGTGTCCCACGTTGTCCCACGTTGTCCCACGTTGTCCCACGTTGTCCCACGTTGTCCCACGTTGTCCCACGTTGTCCCACGGTGTCCAACGGTGTCCAACGATGTCCAACGTTGTCCCACGTTGTCCCACGTTGTCCCACGTTGTCCCACGGTGTCCAACGATGTCCAACGGTGTCCCACGTTGTCCCACGTTGTCCCACGTTGTCCCACGTTGTCCCACGTTGTCACACGTTGTTCCATGGTTTCCCACGTTGTCCCACGTTGTCCCACGTTGTCCCACGGTGTCCAACGATGTCCAACGGTGTCCAACGGTGTCCAACGGTGTCCAACGGTGTCCAACGGTGTCCCACGTTGTCCCACGTTGTCCCACGTTGTCCCACGGTGTCCAACGATGTCCAACGGTGTCCCACGTTGTCCCACGTTGTCCCACGTTGTCCCACGTTGTCCCACGTTGTCCCACGTTGTCCCACGTTGTCCCACGTTGTCCCACGTTGTCCCACGTTGTCCCACGTTGTCCCACGTTGTCCCACGTTGTCCCACGTTGTCCCACGTTGTCCCACGTTGTCCCACGTTGTCCCACGTTGTCCCACGTTGTCCCACGTTGTCCCACGTTGTCCCACGGTGTCCAACGGTGTCCAACGATGTCCCACGTTGTCCCACGTTGTCCCACGTTGTCCCACGTTGTCCCACGATGTCCCACGTTGTCCCACGTTGTCCCACGTTGTCCCACGTTGTCCCACGTTGTCCCACGTTGTCCCACGTTGTCCCACGTTGTCCCACGTTGTCCCACGGTGTCCAACGATGTCCAACGGTGTCCAGCGATGTCCAACGGTGTCCCACGTTGTCCCACGTTTTCCCACGTTGTCCCACGTTGTCCCACGGTGTCCAACGATGTCCAACGATGTCCAACGGTGTCCCACGTTGTCCCACGTTGTTCCATGGTTTCCCACGTTGTCCCACGTTGTCCCACGTTGTCCCACGGTGTCCAACGATGTCCAACGGTGTCCAACGGTGTCCAACGGTGTCCAACGGTGTCCCACGTTGTCCCACGTTGTCCCACGTTGTCCCACGATGTCCCACGTTGTCCCACGTTGTCCCACGTTGTCCCACGTTGTCCCACGATGTCCCACGTTGTCCCACGTTGACCCACGTTGTCCCACGTTGTCCCACGTTGTCCCACGTTGTCCCACGTTGTCCCACGATGTCCCACGTTGTCCCACGTTGTCCCACGTTGTCCCACGTTGTCCCACGTTGTCCCACGTTGTCCCACGTTGTCCCACGTTGTCCCACGGTGTCCAACGATGTCCAACGGTGTCCAGCGATGTCCAACGGTGTCCCACGTTGTCCCACGTTTTCCCACGTTGTCCCACGTTGTCCCACGGTGTCCAACGATGTCCAACGATGTCCAACGGTGTCCCACGTTGTCCCACGTTGTCCCACGTTGTCCCACGTTGTCCCACGGTGTCCCACGTTGTCCCACGTTGTCCCACGGTGTCCAACGATGTCCAACGGTGTCCAGCGATGTCCAACGGTGTCCCACGTTGTCCCACGTTTTCCCACGTTGTCCCACGTTGTCCCACGTTGTCCCACGTTGTCCCACGTTGTCCCACGTTGTCCCACGTTGTCCCACGGTGTCCAACGATGTCCAACGATGTCCAACGATGTCCAACGGTGTCCCACGTTGTCCCACCTTGTCCCACGTTGTCCCACGTTGTCCCACGTTGTCCCACGTTGTCCCACGTTGTCCAACGATGTCCAACGGTGTCCCACGTTGTCCCACGTTGTTCCATGGTTTCCCACGTTGTCCCACGTTGTCCCACGTTGTCCCACGTTGTCCCACGTTGTCCCACGGTGTCCCACGGTGTCCCACGATGTCCAACGGTGTCCCACGTTGTCCCACGTTGTCCCACGATGTCCCACGTTGTCCCACGTTGTCCCACGTTGTCCCACGTTGTCCCACGTTGTCCCACGTTGTCCCACGTTGTCCCACGTGGTCCCACGTTGTCCCACGTTGTCCCACGGTGTCCAACGATGTCCAACGGTGTCCCACGTTGTCCAACGGTGTCCCACGTTGTCCCACGTTGTCCCACGTTGTCCCACGTTGTCCCACGATGTCCCACGTTGTCCCACGTTGTCCCACGTTGTCCCACGTTGTCCCACGTTGTCCCACGTTGTCCCACGTTGTCCCACGTTGTCCCACGTTGTCCCACGTTGTCCCACGGTGTCCAACGATGTCCAACGGTGTCCAACGGTGTCCCACGGTGTCCAACGGTGTCCCACGTTGTCCCACGTTGTCCCACGTTGTCCCACGTTGTCCCACGTTGTCCAACGATGTCCAACGGTGTCCCACGTTGTTCCATGGTTTCCCACGTTGTCCCACGTTGTCCCACGTTGTCCCACGGTGTCCAACGATGTCCAACGGTGTCCAACGGTGTCCAACGGTGTCCAACGGTGTCCCACGTTGTCCCACGTTGTCCCACGTTGTCCCACGGTGTCCAACGATGTCCAACGGTGTCCCACGTTGTCCCACGTTGTCCCACGTTGTCCCACGTTGTCCCACGTTGTCCCACGTTGTCCCACGTTGTCCCACGTTGTCCCACGTTGTCCCACGTTGTCCCACGTTGTCCCACGTTGTCCCACGGTGTCCAACGATGTCCAACGGTGTCCAACGGTGTCCCACGGTGTCCAACGGTGTCCCACGTTGTCCCACGTTGTCCCACGTTGTCCCACGTTGTCCAACGATGTCCCACGTTGTCCCACGTTGTCCCACGTTGTCCCACGTTGTCACACGTTGTTCCATGGTTTCCCACGTTGTCCCACGTTGTCCCACGTTGTCCCACGGTGTCCAACGATGTCCAACGGTGTCCAACGGTGTCCAACGGTGTCCAACGGTGTCCAACGGTGTCCCACGTTGTCCCACGTTGTCCCACGTTGTCCCACGGTGTCCAACGATGTCCAACGGTGTCCCACGTTGTCCCACGTTGTCCCACGTTGTCCCACGTTGTCCCACGTTGTCCCACGATGTCCCACGTTGTCCCACGTTGTCCCACGTTGTCCCACGTTGTCCCACGTTGTCCCACGTTGTCCCACGTTGTCCCACGTTGTCCCACGTTGTCCCACGTTGTCCCACGTTGTCCCACGTTGTCCCACGTTGTCCCACGTTGTCCCACGTTGTCCCACGTTGTCCCACGGTGTCCAACGGTGTCCAACGATGTCCCACGTTGTCCCACGTTGTCCCACGTTGTCCCACGTTGTCCCACGATGTCCCACGTTGTCCCACGTTGTCCCACGTTGTCCCACGTTGTCCCACGTTGTCCCACGTTGTCCCACGTTGTCCCACGTTGTCCCACGTTGTCCCACGGTGTCCAACGATGTCCAACGGTGTCCAGCGATGTCCAACGGTGTCCCACGTTGTCCCACGTTTTCCCACGTTGTCCCACGTTGTCCAACGGTGTCCAACGATGTCCAACGATGTCCAACGGTGTCCCACGTTGTCCCACGTTGTTCCATGGTTTCCCACGTTGTCCCACGTTGTCCCACGTTGTCCCACGGTGTCCAACGATGTCCAACGGTGTCCAACGGTGTCCAACGGTGTCCAACGGTGTCCCACGTTGTCCCACGTTGTCCCACGTTGTCCCACGATGTCCCACGTTGTCCCACGTTGTCCCACGTTGTCCCACGTTGTCCCACGATGTCCCACGTTGTCCCACGTTGTCCCACGTTGTCCCACGTTGTCCCACGTTTTCCCACGTTGTCCCACGTTGTCCCACGATGTCCCACGTTGTCCCACGTTGTCCCACGTTGTCCCACGTTGTCCCACGTTGTCCCACGTTGTCCCACGTTGTCCCACGTTGTCCCACGGTGTCCAACGATGTCCAACGGTGTCCAGCGATGTCCAACGGTGTCCCACGTTGTCCCACGTTTTCCCACGTTGTCCCACGTTGTCCCACGGTGTCCAACGGTGTCCAACGATGTCCCACGTTGTCCCACGTTGTCCCACGTTGTCCCACGTTGTCCCACGTTGTCCCACGGTGTCCAACGGTGTCCAACGGTGTCCCACGTTGTCCCACGTTGTCCCACGTTGTCCCACGTTGTCCCACGTTGTCCCACGATGTCCCACGTTGTCCCACGTTGTCCCACGTTGTCCCACGTTGTCCCACGTGGTCCCACGTTGTCCCACGTTGTCCCACGGTGTCCAACGGTGTCCAACGATGTCCCACGTTGTCCCACGTTGTCCCACGTTGTCCCACGTTGTCCCACGTTGTCCCACGATGTCCCACGTTGTCCCACGTTGTCCCACGTTGTCCCACGTTGTCCCACGTTGTCCCACGGTGTCCAACGATGTCCAACGGTGTCCCACGTTGTCCCACGTTGTCCCACGTTGTCCCAAGTTGTCCCACGATGTCCCACGTTGTCCCACGTTGTCCCATGTTGTCCCACGTTGTCCCACGTTGTCCCACGTTGTCCCACGTTGTCCCACGGTGTCCAACGATGTCCAACGGTGTCCAACGGTGTCCCACGGTGTCCAACGGTGTCCCACGTTGTCCCACGTTGTCCCACGTTGTCCCACGTTGTCCCACGTTGTCCCACGATGTCCCACGTTGTCCCACGTTGTCCCACGTTGTCCCACGTTGTCCCACGTTGTCCCACGGTGTCCAACGATGTCCAACGGTGTCCAACGGTGTCCAACGGTGTCCAACGATGTCCAACGATGTCCAACGATGTCCAACGGTGTCCAACGATGTCCAACGATGTCCAACGGTGTCCCACGATGTCCAACGATGTCCAACGATGTCCAACGGTGTCCAACGATGTCCAACGGTGTCCAACGATGTCCAACGATGTCCAACGGTGTCCCACGATGTCCAACGATGTCCAACGATGTCCAACGGTGTCCAACGGTGTCCAACGGTGTCCCACGGTGTCCAACGGTGTCCCACGTTGTCCCACGTTGTCCCACGTTGTCCCACGTTGTCCCACGATGTCCCACGTTGTCCAACGGTGTCCAACGGTGTCCAACGATGTCCAACGATGTCCAACGGTGTCCCACGATGTCCAACGATGTCCAACGATGTCCAACGGTGTCCCACGTTGTCCCACGTTGTCCCACGTTGTCCCACGTTGTCCCACGTTGTCCCACGGTGTCCAACGATGTCCAACGGTGTCCCACGTTGTCCAACGGTGTCCCACGTTGTCCCACGTTGTCCCACGTTGTCCCACGTTGTCCCACGTTGTCCCACGTTGTCCCACGTTGTCCCACGTTGTCCCACGTTGTCCCACGTTGTCCCACGTTGTCCCACGGTGTCCAACGATGTCCAACGGTGTCCAAGGGTGTCCCACGGTGTCCAACGGTGTCCCACGTTGTCCCACGTTGTCCCACGTTGTCCCACGTTGTCCCACGTTGTCCCACGTTGTCCAACGATGTCCAACGGTGTCCCACGTTGTCCCACGTTGTTCCATGGTTTCCCACGTTGTCCCACGTTGTCCCACGTTGTCCCACGTTGTCCCACGTTGTCCCACGGTGTCCCACGGTGTCCAACGATGTCCAACTGTGTCCCACGTTGTCCCACGTTGTCCCACGTTGTCCCACGTTGTCCCACGTTGTCCCACGATGTCCCACGTTGTCCCACGTTGTCCCACGTTGTCCCACGTTGTCCCACGTTGTCCCACGTTGTCCCACGTTGTCCCACGTTGTCCCACGTTGTCCCACGTTGTCCCACGGTGTCCCACGGTGTCCAACGATGTCCAACTGTGTCCCACGTTGTCCCACGTTGTCCCACGTTGTCCCACGTTGTCCCACGTTGTCCCACGTTGTCCCACGTTGTCCCACGTTGTCCCACGTTGTCCCACGTTGTCCCACGTTGTCCCACGTTGTCCCACGTTGTCCCACGTTGTCCCACGTTGTCCCACGGTGTCCAACGATGTCCAACGGTGTCCAACGGTGTCCCACGGTGTCCAACGGTGTCCCACGTTGTCCCACGTTGTCCCACGTTGTCCCACGTTGTCCCACGTTGTCCCACGTTGTCCCACGTTGTCCAACGATGTCCAACGGTGTCCCACGTTGTCCCACGTTGTTCCATGGTTTCCCACGTTGTCCCACGTTGTCCCACGTTGTCCCACGTTGTCCCACGTTGTCCAACGATGTCCAACGGTGTCCCACGTTGTCCCACGTTGTTCCATGGTTTCCCACGTTGTCCCACGTTGTCCCACGGTGTCCAACGATGTCCAACGGTGTCCAACGGTGTCCAACGGTGTCCCACGTTGTCCCACGTTGTCCCACGTTGTCCCACGTTGTCCCACGTTGACCCACGTTGTCCCACGTTGTCCCACGGTGTCCAACGGTGTCCAACGATGTCCAACGTTGTCCCACGTTGTCCCACGTTGTCCCACGTTGTCCCACGGTGTCCAACGATGTCCAACGGTGTCCCACGTTGTCCCACGTTGTCCCACGTTGTCCCACGTTGTTCCATGGTTTCCCACGTTGTTCCATGGTTTCCCACGTTGTCCCACGTTGTCCCACGTTGTCCCACGTTGTCCCACGTTGTCCAACGATGTCCAACGGTGTCCCACGTTGTCCCACGTTGTTCCATGGTTTCCCACGTTGTCCCACGTTGTCCCACGGTGTCCAACGATGTCCAACGGTGTCCAACGGTGTCCAACGGTGTCCCACGTTGTCCCACGTTGTCCCACGTTGTCCCACGTTGTCCCACGTTGACCCACGTTGTCCCACGTTGTCCCACGGTGTCCAACGGTGTCCAACGATGTCCAACGTTGTCCCACGTTGTCCCACGTTGTCCCACGTTGTCCCACGATGTCCCACGTTGTCCCACGTTGTCCCACGTTGTCCCACGTTGTCCCACGTTGTCCCACGTTGTCCCACGTTGTCCCACGTTGTCCCACGTTGTCCCACGGTGTCCAACGATGTCCAACGGTGTCCAGCGATGTCCAACGGTGTCCCACGTTGTCCCACGTTGTCCCACGTTGTCCCACGTTGTCCCACGTTGTCCCACGTTGTCCCACGTTGTCCCACGTTGTCCCACGTTGTCCCACGTTGTCCCACGTTGTCCCACGTTGTCCCACGTTGTCCCACGTTGTCCCACGTTGTCCCACGTTGTCCCACGGTGTCCAACGATGTCCAACGGTGTCCAACGATGTCCCACGTTGTCCCACGTTGTCCCACGTTGTCCCACGTTGTCCCACGATGTCCCACGTTGTCCCACGTTGTCCCACGTTGTCCCACGTTGTCCCACGTTGTCCCACGTTGTCCCACGTTGTCCCACGTTGTCCCACGTTGTCCCACGTTGTCCCACGGTGTCCAACGATGTCCAACGGTGTCCAACGGTGTCCCACGGTGTCCAACGGTGTCCCACGTTGTCCCACGTTGTCCCACGTTGTCCCACGTTGTCCCACGTTGTCCCACGCTGTCCCACGTTGTCCCACGTTGTCCCACGTTGTCCCACGTTGTCCCACGTTGTCCCACGTTGTCCCACGGTGTCCAACGATGTCCAACGGTGTCCAACGGTGTCCAACGGTGTCCAACGATGTCCAACGATGTCCAACGATGTCCAACGATGTCCAACGATGTCCAACGGTGTCCCACGATGTCCAACGATGTCCAACGATGTCCAACGGTGTCCAACGATGTCCAACGGTGTCCAACGATGTCCAACGATGTCCAACGGTGTCCCACGATGTCCAACGATGTCCAACGATGTCCAACGGTGTCCAACGGTGTCCCACGGTGTCCCACGGTGTCCAACGGTGTCCCACGTTGTCCCACGTTGTCCCACGTTGTCCCACGTTGTCCCACGATGTCCCACGTTGTCCAACGGTGTCCAACGGTGTCCAACGATGTCCAACGATGTCTAACGGTGTCCCACGTTGTCCAACGGTGTCCCACGTTGTCCAACGGTGTCCCACGTTGTCCCACGTTGTCCCACGTTGTCCCATGTTGTCCCACGTTGTCCCACGTTGTCCCACGTTGTCCCACGTTGTCCCACGTTGTCCCACGTTGTCCCACGTCGTCCCACGTTGTCCCACGGTGTCCAACGATGTCCAACGGTGTCCAACGGTGTCCCACGGTGTCCAACGTTGTCCCACCTTGTCCCACGTTGTCCCACGTTGTCCCACGTTGTCCCACGTTGTCCAACGATGTCCAACGGTGTCCCACGTTGTCCCACGTTGTTCCATGGTTTCCCACGTTGTCCCACGTTGTCCCACGTTGTCCCACGTTGTCCCACGTTGTCCCACGGTGTCCCACGGTGTCCAACGATGTCCAACGGTGTCCCACGTTGTCCCACGTTGTCCCACGTTGTCCCACGTTGTCCCACGTTGTCCCACGATGTCCCACGTTGTCCCACGTTGTCCCACGTTGTCCCACGTTGTCCCACGTTGTCCCACGTTGTCCCACGTTGTCCCACGTGGTCCCACGTTGTCCCACGTTGTCCCACGGTGTCCAACGATGTCCAACGGTGTCCCACGTTGTCCAACGGTGTCCCACGTTGTCCCACGTTGTCCCACGTTGTCCCACGTTGTCCCACGATGTCCCACGTTGTCCCACGTTGTCCCACGTTGTCCCACGTTGTCCCACGTTGTCCCACGTTGTCCCACGTTGTCCCACGTTGTCCCACGTTGTCCCACGTTGTCCCACGTTGTCCCACGTTGTCCCACGGTGTCCAACGATGTCCAACGGTGTCCAACGGTGTCCCACGGTGTCCAACGGTGTCCCACGTTGTCCCACGTTGTCCCACGTTGTCCCACGTTGTCCCACGTTGTCCCACGTTGTCCCACGTTGTCCCACGTTGTCCAACGATGTCCAACGGTGTCCCACGTTGTCCCACGTTGTTCCATGGTTTCCCACGTTGTCCCACGTTGTCCCACGTTGTCCCACGGTGTCCAACGATGTCCAACGGTGTCCAACGGTGTCCAACGGTGTCCAACGGTGTCCCACGTTGTCCCACGTTGTCCCACGTTGTCCCACGGTGTCCAACGATGTCCAACGGTGTCCCACGTTGTCCCACGTTGTCCCACGTTGTCCCACGTTGTCCCACGTTGTCCCACGATGTCCCACGTTGTCCCACGTTGTCCCACGTTGTCCCACGTTGTCCCACGTTGTCCCACGTTTTCCCACGTTGTCCCACGTTGTCCCACGTTGTCCCACGTTGTCCCACGTTGTCCCACGTTGTCCCACGTTGTCCCACGTTGTCCCACGGTGTCCAACGGTGTCCAACGATGTCCCACGTTGTCCCACGTTGTCCCACGTTGTCCCACGTTGTCCCACGATGTCCCACGTTGTCCCACGTTGTCCCACGTTGTCCCACGTTGTCCCACGTTGTCCCACGTTGTCCCACGTTGTCCCACGTTGTCCCACGTTGTCCCACGTTGTCCCACGTTGTCCCACGGTGTCCAACGATGTCCAACGGTGTCCAGCGATGTCCAACGGTGTCCAACGATGTCCCACGATGTCCAACGATGTCCAACGATGTCCAACGGTGTCCCACGTTGTCCCACGTTGTCCCACGTTGTCCCACGTTGTCCCACGTTGTCCCACGTTGTCCCACGTTGTCCCACGTTGTCCCACGTTGTCCCACGTTGTCCCACGGTGTCCAACGATGTCCAACGGTGTCCAACGGTGTCCAACGGTGTCCAACGGTGTCCCACGTTGTCCCACGTTGTCCCACGTTGTCCCACGTTGTCCCACGTTGTCCCACGATGTCCCACGTTGTCCCACGTTGTCCCACGTTGTCCCACGGTGTCCAACGATGTCCAACGGTGTCCCACGTTGTCCAACGGTGTCCCACGTTGTCCCACGTTGTCCCACGTTGTCCCACGTTGTCCCACGATGTCCCACGTTGTCCCACGTTGTCCCACGTTGTCCCACGTTGTCCCACGTTGTCCCACGTTGTCCCACGTTGTCCCACGTTATCCCACGTTGTCCCACGTTGTCCCACGGTGTCCAACGATGTCCAACGGTGTCCAACGGTGTCCCACGGTGTCCAACGGTGTCCCACGTTGTCCCACGTTGTCCCACGTTGTCCCACGTTGTCCCACGTTGTCCCACGTTGTCCCACGTTGTCCCACGTTGTCCAACGATGTCCAACGGTGTCCCACGTTGTCACACGTTGTTCCATGGTTTCCCACGTTGTCCCACGTTGTCCCACGTTGTCCCACGGTGTCCAACGATGTCCAACGGTGTCCAACGGTGTCCAACGGTGTCCAACGGTGTCCAACGGTGTCCCACGTTGTCCCACGTTGTCCCACGTTGTCCCACGGTGTCCAACGATGTCCAACGGTGTCCCACGTTGTCCCACGTTGTCCCACGTTGTCCCACGTTGTCCCACGTTGTCCCACGATGTCCCACGTTGTCCCACGTTGTCCCACGTTGTCCCACGTTGTCCCACGTTGTCCCACGTTGTCCCACGTTGTCCCACGTTGTCCCACGTTGTCCCACGTTGTCCCACGTTGTCCAACGGTGTCCAACGGTGTCCCACGTTGTCCCACGTTGTCCCACGTTGTCCCACGTTGTCCCACGTTGTCCCACGTTGTCCCACGTTGTCCCACGGTGTCCAACGGTGTCCCACGTTGTCCCACGATGTCCCACGTTGTCCCATGTTGTCCCACGTTGTCCCACGTTGTCCCACGTTGTCCCACGTTGTCCCACGTTGTCCCACGTTGTCCCACGTTGTCCCACGTTGTCCCACGGTGTCCAACGATGTCCAACGGTGTCCAACGGTGTCCCACGGTGTCCAACGGTGTCCCACGTTGTCCCACGTTGTCCCACGTTGTCCCACGTTGTCCCACGTTGTCCCACGTTGTCCCACGTTGTCCCACGTTGTCCCACGTTGTCCCACGTTGTCCCACGTTGTCCCACGTTGTCCCACGTTGTCCCACGTTGTCCCACGATGTCCCACGTTGTCCCACGTTGTCCCACGTTGTCCCACGTTGTCCCACGTTGTTCCACGTTGTCCCACGTTGTCCCACGTTGTCCCACGTTGTCCCACGGTGTCCAACGATGTCCAACGGTGTCCAGCGATGTCCAACGGTGTCCCACGTTGTCCCACGTTTTCCCACGTTGCCCCACGTTGTCCCACGGTGTCCAGCGATGTCCAACGATGTCCAACGGTGTCCCACGTTGTCCCACGTTGTTCCATGGTTTCCCACGTTGTCCCACGTTGTCCCACGTTGTCCCACGGTGTCCAACGATGTCCAACGGTGTCCAACGGTGTCCCACGTTGTCCCACGTTGTCCCACGTTGTCCCACGTTGTCCCACGTGGTCCCACGTTGTCCCACGTTGTCCCACGGTGTCCAACGATGTCCAACGGTGTCCCACGTTGTCCCACGTTGTCCCACGTTGTCCCACGTTGTCCCACGATGTCCCACGTTGTCCCACGTTGTCCCACGTTGTCCCACGTTGTCCCACGTTGTCCCACGTTGTCCCACGTTGTCCCACGTTGTCCCACGTTGTCCCACGTTGTCCCACGGTGTCCAACGATGTCCAACGGTGTCCAACGGTGTCCCACGTTGTCCAACGGTGTCCCACGTTGTCCCACGTTGTCCCACGTTGTCCCACGTTGTCCCACGTTGTCCCACGTTGTCCCACGTTGTCCCACGTTGTCCCACGTTGTCCCACGTTGTCCCACGTTGTCCCACGTTGTCCCACGTTGTCCCACGTTGTCCCACGTTGTCCCACGGTGTCCAACGATGTCCAACGATGTCCAACGGTGTCCCACGTTGTCCCACGTTGTTCCATGGTTTCCCACGTTGTCCCACGTTGTCCCACGTTGTCCCACGGTGTCCAACGATGTCCAACGGTGTCCAACGGTGTCCAACGGTGTCCAACGGTGTCCCACGTTGTCCCACGTTGTCCCACGTTGTCCCACGGTGTCCCACGTTGTCCCACGTTGTCCCACGTTGTCCCACGTTGTCCCACGTTGTCCCACGTTGTCCCACGTTGTCCCACGTTGTCCCACGGTGTCCAACGATGTCCAACGGTGTCCAACGGTGTCCCACGGTGTCCAACGGTGTCCCACGTTGTCCCACGTTGTCCCACGTTGTCCCACGGTGTCCCACGTTGTCCCACGTTGTCCAACGATGTCCAACGGTGTCCCACGTTGTCCCACGTTGTTCCATGGTTTCCCACGTTGTCCCACGTTGTCCCACGTTGTCCCACGGTGTCCAACGATGTCCAACGATGTCCAACGGTGTCCCACGATGTCCAACGATGTCCAACGATGTCCAACGTTGTCCAACGATGTCCAACGGTGTCCAACGATGTCCAACGATGTCCAACGGTGTCCCACGATGTCCAACGATGTCCAACGATGTCCAACGGTGTCCAACGGTGTCCAACGGTGTCCCACGGTGTCCAACGGTGTCCCACGTTGTCCCACGTTGTCCCACGTTGTCCCACGTTGTCCCACGTTGTCCCACGTTGTCCCACGTTGTCCCACGTTGTCCCACGGTGTCCAACGATGTCCAACGGTGTCCCACGTTGTCCAACGGTGTCCCACGTTGTCCCACGTTGTCCCACGTTGTCCCACGTTGTCCCACGTTGTCCCACGTTGTCCCACGTTGTCCCACGTTGTCCCACGTTGTCCCACGTTGTCCCACGTTGTCCCACGTTGTCCCACGGTGTCCAACGATGTCCAACGGTGTCCAACGGTGTCCCACGGTGTCCAACGGTGTCCCACGTTGTCCCACGTTGTCCCACGTTGTCCCACGTTGTCCCACGTTGTCCCACGTTGTCCCACGTTGACCCACGTTGTCCAACGATGTCCAACGGTGTCCCACGTTGTCCCACGTTGTTCCATGGTTTCCCACGTTGTCCCACGTTGTCCCACGTTGTCCCACGTTGTCCCACGTTGTCCCACGGTGTCCAACGATGTCCAACGGTGTCCCACGTTGTCCCACGTTGTCCCACGTTGTCCCACGTTGTCCCACGTTGTCCCACGATGTCCCACGTTGTCCCACGTTATCCCACGTTGTCCCACGTTGTCCCACGTTGTCCCACGTTGTCCCACGTTGTCCCACGTGGTCCCACGTTGTCCCACGTTGTCCCACGGTGTCCAACGATGTCCAACGGTGTCCCACGTTGTCCAACGGTGTCCCACGTTGTCCCACGTTGTCCCACGTTGTCCCACGTTGTCCCACGATGTCCCACGTTGTCCCACGTTGTCCCACGTTGTCCCACGTTGTCCCACGTTGTCCCACGTTGTCCCACGTTGTCCCACGTTGTCCCACGTTGTCCCACGTTGTCCCACGTTGTCCCACGTTGTCCCACGTTGTCCCACGGTGTCCAAAGATGTCCAACGGTGTCCAACGGTGTCCCACGGTGTCCAACGGTGTCCCACGTTGTCCCACGTTGTCCCACGTTGTCCCACGTTGTCCCACGTTGTCCCACGTTGTCCCACGTTGTCCCACGGTGTCCAACGATGTCCAACGGTGTCCAACGGTGTCCCACGGTGTCCAACGGTGTCCCACGTTGTCCCACGTTGTCCCACGTTGTCCCACGTTGTCCCACGTTGTCCCACGTTGTCCCACGTTGTCCAACGATGTCCAACGGTGTCCCACGTTGTCCCACGTTGTTCCATGGTTTCATACGTTGTCCCACGTTGTCCCACGTTGTCCCACGGTGTCCAACGATGTCCAACGGTGTCCAACGGTGTCCAACGGTGTCCAACGGTGTCCCACGTTGTCCCACGTTGTCCCACGTTGTCCCACGTTGTCCCACGTTGTCCAACGATGTCCAACGGTGTCCCACGTTGTCCCACGTTGTCCCACGATGTCCCACGTTGTCCCACGTTGTCCCACGTTGTCCCACGTTGTCCCACGTTGTCCCACGTTGTCCCACGTTGTCCCACGTTGTCCCACGTTGTCCCACGTTGTCCCACGTTGTCCCACGTTGTCCCACGGTGTCCAACGGTGTCCAACGATGTCCCACGTTGTCCCACGTTGTCCCACGTTGTCCCACGTTGTCCCACGTTGTCCCACGTTGTCCCACGTTGTCCCACGTTGTCCCACGGTGTCCAACGATGTCCAACGGTGTCCAACGGTGTCCCACGGTGTCCAACGGTGTCCCACGTTGTCCCACGTTGTCCCACGTTGTCCCACGTTGTCCCACGTTGTCCCACGATGTCCCACGTTGTCCCACGTTGTCCGACGTTGTCCCACGTTGTCCCACGTTGTCCCACGTTGTCCCACGGTGTCCAGCGATGTCCAACGATGTCCAACGGTGTCCCACGTTGTCCCACGTTGTTCCATGGTTTCCCACGTTGTCCCACGTTGTCCCACGTTGTCCCACGTTGTCCCACGTTGTCCCACGTTGTCCCACGTTGTCCCACGTTGTCCCACGGTGTCCAACGATGTCCAACGGTGTCCAGCGATGTCCAACGGTGTCCCACGTTGTCCCACGTTTTCCCACGTTGTCCCACGTTGTCCCACGGTGTCCAACGGTGTCCAGCGATGTCCAACGGTGTCCCACGTTGTCCCACGGTGTCCAACGATGTCCAACGATGTCCAACGGTGTCCCACGTTGTCCCACGTTGTTCCATGGTTTCCCACGTTGTCCCACGTTGTCCCGCGTTGTCCCACGTTGTCCCACGTTGTCCCACGTTGTCCCACGTTGTCCCACGTTGTCCCACGTTGTCCAACGATGTCCAACGGTGTCCCACGTTGTTCCATGGTTTCCCACGTTGTCCCACGTTGTCCCACGTTGTCCCACGTTGTCCCACGTTGTCCCACGTTGTCCCACGGTGTCCAACGATGTCCAACGGTGTCCCACGTTGTCCCACGTTGTCCCACGTTGTCCCACGTTGTCCCACGTTGTCCCACGATGTCCCACGTTGTCCCACGTTGTCCCACGTTGTCCCACGTTGTCCCACGTTGTCCCACGTTTTCCCACGTTGTCCCACGTGGTCCCAAGTTGTCCCACGTTGTCCCACGGTGTCCAACGATGTCCAACGGTGTCCCACGTTGTCCCACGGTGTCCCACGTTGTCCCACGTTGTCCCACGTTGTCCCACGTTGTCCCACGTTGTCCCACGTTGTCCCACGTTGTCCCACGTTGTCCCACGTTGTCCCACGTTGTCCCACGTTGTCCCACGTTGTCCCACGTTGTCCCACGTTGTCCCACGTTGTCCCACGTTGTCCCACGGTGTCCAACGATGTCCAACGGTGTCCAACGGTGTCCCACGGTGTCCAACGGTGTCCCACGTTGTCCCACGTTGTCCCACGTTGTCCCACGTTGTCCCACGTTGTCCCACGTTGTCCCACGTTGTCCAACGATGTCCAACGGTGTCCCACGTTGTCCCACGTTGTTCCATGGTTTCCCACGTTGTCCCACGTTGTCCCACGTTGTCCCACGGTGTCCAACGTTGTCCCACGTTGTTCCATGGTTTCCCACGTTGTCCCACGTTGTCCCACGTTGTCCCACGTTGTCCCACGGTGTCCAACGGTGTCCAACGGTGTCCCACGTTGTCCCACGTTGTCCCACGTTGTCCCACGTTGTCCCACGATGTCCCACGTTGTCCCACGTTGTCCCACGTTGTCCCACGTTGTCCCACGTTGTCCCACGTTGTCCCACGTTGTCCCACGTGGTCCCACGTTGTCCCACGTTGTCCCACGGTGTCCAACGATGTCCAACGGTGTCCCACGTTGTCCAACGGTGTCCCACGTTGTCCCACGTTGTCCCACGTTGTCCCACGTTGTCCCACGATGTCCCACGTTGTCCCACGTTGTCCCACGTTGTCCCACGTTGTCCCACGTTGTCCCACGTTGTCCCACGTTGTCCCACGTTGTCCCACGTTGTCCCACGTTGTCCCACGTTGTCCCACGTTGTCCCACGGTGTCCAACGATGTCCAACGGTGTCCAACGGTGTCCTACGGTGTCCAACGGTGTCCCACGTTGTCCCACGTTGTCCCACGTTGTCCCACGTTGTCCCACGTTGTCCCACGTTGTCCCACGTTGTCCAACGATGTCCAACGGTGTCCCACGTTGTCCCACGTTGTCCCACGGTTTCCCACGTTGTCCCACGTTGTCCCACGTTGTCCCACGGTGTCCAACGTTGTCCCACGTTGTTCCATGGTTTCCCACGTTGTCCCACGTTGTCCCACGTTGTCCAACGATGTCCAACGGTGTCCAACGGTGTCCCACGGTGTCCAACGGTGTCCCACGTTGTCCCACGTTGTCGCACGTTGTCCCACGTTGTCCCACGTTGTCCCACGTTGTCCCACGTTGTCCAACGATGTCCAACGGTGTCCCACGTTGTCCCACGTTGTTCCATGGTTTCCCACGTTGTCCCACGTTGTCCCACGTTGTCCCACGGTGTCCAACGATGTCCAACGGTGTCCAACGGTGTCCAACGGTGTCCAACGGTGTCCCACGTTGTCCCACGTTGTCCCACGTTGTCCCACGTTGTCCAACGATGTCCAACGGTGTCCCACGTTGTCCCACGTTGTCCCACGATGTCCCACGTTGTCCCACGTTGTCCCACGTTGTCCCACGTTGTCCCACGTTGTCCCACGTTGTCCCACGTTGTCCCACGTTGTCCCACGTTGTCCCACGTTGTCCCACGTTGTCCCACGTTGTCCCACGTTGTCCCACGGTGTCCAACGGTGTCCAACGATGTCCCACGTTGTCCCACGTTGTCCCACGTTGTCCCACGATGTCCCACGTTGTCCCACGTTGTCCCACGTTGTCCCACGTTGTCCCACGTTGTCCCACGTTGTCCCACGTTGTCCCACGGTGTCCAACGATGTCCAACGGTGTCCAACGGTGTCCCACGTTGTCCAACGGTGTCCCACGTTGTCCCACGTTGTCCCACGTTGTCCCACGTTGTCCCACGTTGTCCCACGTTGTCCCACGTTGTCCCACGTTGTCCCACGTTGTCCCACGTTGTCCCACGTTGTCCCACGTTGTCCCACGTTGTCCCACGTTGTCCCACGTTGTCCCACGGTGTCCAACGATGTCCAACGATGTCCAACGGTGTCCCACGTTGTCCCACGTTGTTCCATGGTTTCCCACGTTGTCCCACGTTGTCCCACGTTGTCCCACGGTGTCCAACGATGTCCAACGGTGTCCAACGGTGTCCAACGGTGTCCAACGGTGTCCCACGTTGTCCCACGTTGTCCCACGTTGTCCCACGGTGTCCAACGATGTCCAACGGTGTCCCACGTTGTCCCACGTTGTCCCACGTTGTCCCACGTTGTCCCACGTTGTCCCACGATGTCCCACGTTGTCCCACGTTGTCCCACGTTGTCCCACGTTGTCCCACGGTGTCCAACGATGTCCAACGGTGTCCAACGGTGTCCAACGGTGTCCAACGGTGTCCCAAGTTGTCCCACGTTGTCCCACGTTGTCCCACGGTGTCCAACGATGTCCAACGGTGTCCCACGTTGTCCCACGGTGTCCAACGATGTCCAACGGTGTCCCACGTTGTCCAACGGTGTCCCACGTTGTCCAACGGTGTCCCACGTTGTCCCACGTTGTCCCACGTTGTCCCACGTTGTCCCACGTTGTCCCACGTTGTCCCACGTTGTCCCACGTTGTCCCACGTTGTCCCACGTTGTCCCACGTTGTCCCACGTTGTCCCACGGTGTCCAACGATGTCCAACGGTGTCCAACGGTGTCCCACGGTGTCCAACGGTGTCCCACGTTGTCCCACGTTGTCCCACGTTGTCCCACGGTGTCCCACGTTGTCCCACGTTGTCCAACGATGTCCAACGGTGTCCCACGTTGTCCCACGTTGTTCCATGGTTTCCCACGTTGTCCCACGTTGTCCCACGTTGTCCCACGGTGTCCAACGATGTCCAACGATGTCCAACGGTGTCCCACGATGTCCAACGATGTCCAACGATGTCCAACGGTGTCCAACGATGTCCAACGGTGTCCAACGATGTCCAACGATGTCCAACGGTGTCCCACGATGTCCAACGATGTCCAACGATGTCCAACGGTGTCCAACGGTGTCCAACGGTGTCCCACGGTGTCCAACGGTGTCCCACGTTGTCCCACGTTGTCCCACGTTGTCCCACGTTGTCCCACTTTGTCCCACGTTGTCCCACGTTGTCCCACGTTGTCCCACGGTGTCCAACGATGTCCAACGGTGTCCCACGTTGTCCAACGGTGTCCCACGTTGTCCCACGTTGTCCCACGTTGTCCCACGTTGTCCCACGTTGTCCCACGTTGTCCCACGTTGTCCCACGTTGTCCCACGTTGTCCCACGTTGTCCCACGTTGTCCCACGTTGTCCCACGGTTTCCAACGATGTCCAACGGTGTCCAACGGTGTCCCACGGTGTCCAACGGTGTCCCACGTTGTCCCACGTTGTCCCACGTTGTCCCACGTTGTCCCACGTTGTCCCACGTTGTCCCACGTTGTCCCACGTTGTCCAACGATGTCCAACGGTGTCCCACGTTGTCCCACGTTGTTCCATGGTTTCCCACGTTGTCCCACGTTGTCCCACGTTGTCCCACGTTGTCCCACGTTGTCCCACGGTGTCCAACGATGTCCAACGGTGTCCCACGTTGTCCCACGTTGTCCCACGTTGTCCCACGTTGTCCCACGTTGTCCCACGATGTCCCACGTTGTCCCACGTTGTCCCACGTTGTCCCACGTTGTCCCACGTTGTCCCACGTTGTCCCACGTTGTCCCACGTGGTCCCACGTTGTCCCACGTTGTCCCACGGTGTCCAACGATGTCCAACGGTGTCCCACGTTGTCCAACGGTGTCCCACGTTGTCCCACGTTGTCCCACGTTGTCCCACGTTGTCCCACGATGTCCCACGTTGTCCCACGTTGTCCCACGTTGTCCCACGTTGTCCCACGTTGTCCCACGTTGTCCCACGTTGTCCCACGTTGTCCCACGTTGTCCCACGTTGTCCCACGTTGTCCCACGGTGTCCAAAGATGTCCAACGGTGTCCAACGGTGTCCCACGGTGTCCAACGGTGTCCCACGTTGTCCCACGTTGTCCCACGTTGTCCCACGTTGTCCCACGTTGTCCCACGTTGTCCCACGTTGTCCAACGATGTCCAACGGTGTCCCACGTTGTCCCACGTTGTTCCATGGTTTCATACGTTGTCCCACGTTGTCCCACGTTGTCCCACGGTGTCCAACGATGTCCAACGGTGTCCAACGGTGTCCAACGGTGTCCAACGGTGTCCCACGTTGTCCCACGTTGTCCCACGTTGTCCCACGTTGTCCCACGTTGTCCAACGATGTCCAACGGTGTCCCACGTTGTCCCACGTTGTCCCACGTTGTCCCACGATGTCCCACGTTGTCCCACGTTGTCCGACGTTGTCCCACGTTGTCCCACGTTGTCCCACGTTGTCCCACGGTGTCCAACGATGTCCAACGATGTCCAACGGTGTCCCACGTTGTCCCACGTTGTTCCATGGTTTCCCACGTTGTCCCACGTTGTCCCACGTTGTCCCACGTTGTCCCACGTTGTCCCACGTTGTCCCACGTTGTCCCACGTTGTCCCACGTTGTCCCACGGTGTCCAACGATGTCCAACGGTGTCCAGCGATGTCCAACGGTGTCCCACGTTGTCCCACGTTTTCCCACGTTGTCCCACGTTGTCCCACGGTGTCCAACGGTGTCCAGCGATGTCCAACGGTGTCCCACGTTGTCCCACGGTGTCCAACGATGTCCAACGATGTCCAACGGTGTCCCACGTTGTCCCACGTTGTTCCATGGTTTCCCACGTTGTCCCACGTTGTCCCGCGTTGTCCCACGTTGTCCCACGTTGTCCCACGTTGTCCCACGTTGTCCCACGTTGTCCCACGTTGTCCAACGATGTCCAACGGTGTCCCACGTTGTCCCACGTTGTTCCATGGTTTCCCACGTTGTCCCACGTTGTCCCACGTTGTCCCACGTTGTCCCACGTTGTCCCACGTTGTCCCACGGTGTCCAACGATGTCCAACGGTGTCCCACGTTGTCCCACGTTGTCCCACGTTGTCCCACGTTGTCCCACGTTGTCCTACGATGTCCCACGTTGTCCCACGTTGTCCCACGTTGTCCCACGTTGTCCCACGTTGTCCCACGTTGTCCCACGTTGTCCCACGTGGTCCCAAGTTGTCCCACGTTGTCCCACGGTGTCCAACGATGTCCAACGGTGACCCACGTTGTCCAACGGTGTCCCACGTTGTCCCACGTTGTCCCACGTTGTCCCACGTTGTCCCACGATGTCCCACGTTGTCCCACGTTGTCCCACGTTGTCCCACGTTGTCCCACGTTGTCCCACGTTGTCCCACGTTGTCCCACGTTGTCCCACGTTGTCCCACGTTGTCCCACGTTGTCCCACGGTGTCCAACGATGTCCAACGGTGTCCAACGGTGTCCAACGGTGTCCAACGGTGTCCCACGTTGTCCCACGTTGTCCCACGTTGTCCCACGTTGTCCCACGTTGTCCCACGTTGTCCCACGTTGTCCAACGATGTCCAACGGTGTCCCACGTTGTCCCACGTTGTTCCATGGTTTCCCACGTTGTCCCACGTTGTCCCACGTTGTCCCACGGTGTCCAACGTTGTCCCACGTTGTTCCATGGTTTCCCACGTTGTCCCACGTTGTCCCACGTTGTCCCACGTTGTCCCACGGTGTCCAACGATGTCCAACGGTGTCCCACGTTGTCCCACGTTGTCCCACGTTGTCCCACGTTGTCCCACGATGTCCCACGTTGTCCCACGTTGTCCCACGTTGTCCCACGTTGTCCCACGTTGTCCCACGTTGTCCCACGTTGTCCCACGTGGTCCCACGTTGTCCAACGGTGTCCCACGTTGTCCAACGGTGTCCCACGTTGTCCCACGTTGTCCCACGTTGTCCCACGTTGTCCCACGATGTCCCACGTTGTCCCACGTTGTCCCACGTTGTCCCACGTTGTCCCACGTTGTCCCACGTTGTCCCACGTTGTCCCACGTTGTCCCACGTTGTCCCACGTTGTCCCACGTTGTCCCACGTTGTCCCACGGTGTCCAACGATGTCCAACGGTGTCCAACGGTGTCCCACGGTGTCCCACGGTGTCCCACGTTGTCCCACGTTGTCCCACGTTGTCCCACGTTGTCCCACGTTGTCCCACGTTGTCCCACGTTGTCCAACGATGTCCAACGGTGTCCCACGTTGTCCCACGTTGTTCCATGGTTTCCCACGTTGTCCCACGTTGTCCCACGTTGTCCCACGGTGTCCAACGTTGTCCCACGTTGTTCCATGGTTTCCCACGTTGTCCCACGTTGTCCCACGTTGTCCAACGATGTCCAACGGTGTCCAACGGTGTCCCACGGTGTCCAACGGTGTCCCACGTTGTCCCACGTTGTCCCACGTTGTCCCACGTTGTCCCACGTTGTCCCACGTTGTCCCACGTTGTCCCACGATGTCCCACGTTGTCCCACGTTGTCCCACGTTGTCCCACGTTGTCCCACGTTGTCCCACGTTGTCCCACGTTGTCCCACGTTGTCCCACGTTGTCCCACGTTGTCCCACGTTGTCCCACGTTGTCCCACGGTGTCCAACGATGTCCAACGGTGTCCAACGGTGTCCCACGGTGTCCAACGGTGTCCCACGTTGTCCCACGTTGTCCCACGTTGTCCCACGTTGTCCCACGTTGTCCCACGTTGTCCCACGTTGTCCCACGATGTCCCACGTTGTCCCACGTTGTCCCACGTTGTCCCACGTTGTCCCACGGTGTCCAACGATGTCCAACGGTGTCCAACGGTGTCCAACGGTGTCCAACGGTGTCCCAAGTTGTCCCACGTTGTCCCACGTTGTCCCACGTTGTCCCACGGTGTCCAACGATGTCCAACGGTGTCCCACGTTGTCCCACGGTGTCCAACGATGTCCAACGGTGTCCCACGTTGTCCCACGGTGTCCCACGTTGTCCAACGGTGTCCCACGTTGTCCCACGTTGTCCCACGTTGTCCCACGTTGTCCCACGTTGTCCCACGTTGTCCCACGTTGTCCCACGTTGTCCCACGTTGTCCCACGTTGTCCCACGTTGTCCCACGTTGTCCCACGGTGTCCAACGATGTCCAACGGTGTCCAACGGTGTCCCACGGTGTCCAACGGTGTCCCACGTTGTCCCACGTTGTCCCACGTTGTCCCACGGTGTCCCACGTTGTCCCACGTTGTCCAACGATGTCCAACGGTGTCCCACGTTGTCCCACGTTGTTCCATGGTTTCCCACGTTGTCCCACGTTGTCCCACGTTGTCCCACGGTGTCCAACGATGTCCAACGATGTCCAACGGTGTCCCACGATGTCCAACGATGTCCAACGATGTCCAACGGTGTCCAACGATGTCCAACGGTGTCCAACGATGTCCAACGATGTCCAACGGTGTCCCACGATGTCCAACGATGTCCAACGATGTCCAACGGTGTCCAACGGTGTCCAACGATGTCCAACGGTGTCCCACGTTGTCCAACGGTGTCCCACGTTGTCCCACGTTGTCCAACGATGTCCAACGGTGTCCCACGTTGTCCCACGTTGTTCCATGGTTTCCCACGTTGTCCCACGTTGTCCCACGTTGTCCCACGTTGTCCCACGTTGTCCCACGGTGTCCAACGATGTCCAACGGTGTCCCACGTTGTCCCACGTTGTCTCACGGTGTCCAACGATGTCCAACGGTGTCCCACGATGTCCCACGTTGTCCCACGTTGTCCCACGTTGTCCCACGTTGTCCCACGTTGTCCCACGTTGTCCCACGTTGTCCCACGTTGTCCCACGTTGTCCCACGTTGTCTCACGGTGTCCAACGATGTCCAACGGTGTCCCACGTTGTCCAACGGTGTCCCACGTTGTCCCACGTTGTCCCACGTTGTCCCACGTTGTCCCACGATGTCCCACGTTGTCCCACGTTGTCCCACGTTGTCCCACGTTGTCCCACGTTGTCCCACGTTGTCCCACGTTGTCCCACGTTGTCCCACGTTGTCCCACGTTGTCCCACGTTGTCCCACGGTGTCCAAAGATGTCCAACGGTGTCCAACGGTGTCCCACGGTGTCCAACGGTGTCCCACGTTGTCCCACGTTGTCCCACGTTGTCCCACGTTGTCCCACGTTGTCCCACGTTGTCCCACGTTGTCCAACGATGTCCAACGGTGTCCCACGTTGTCCCACGTTGTTCCATGGTTTCATACGTTGTCCCACGTTGTCCCACGTTGTCCCACGGTGTCCAACGATGTCCAACGGTGTCCAACGGTGTCGAACGGTGTCCAACGGTGTCCCACGTTGTCCCACGTTGTCCCACGTTGTCCCACGTTGTCCCACGTTGTCCAACGATGTCCAACGGTGTCCCACGTTGTCCCACGTTGTCCCACGATGTCCCACGTTGTCCCACGTTGTCCCACGTTGTCCCACGTTGTCCCACGTTGTCCCACGTTGTCCCACGTTGTCCCACGTTGTCCCACGTTGTCCCACGTTGTCCCACGTTGTCCCACGTTGTCCCACGTTGTCCCACGTTGTCCCACGGTGTCCAACGGTGTCCAACGATGTCCCACGTTGTCCCACGTTGTCCCACGTTGTCCCACGATGTCCCACGTTGTCCCACGTTGTCCCACGTTGTCCCACGTTGTCCCACGGTGTCCAACGATGTCCAACGGTGTCCAACGGTGTCCCACGGTGTCCAACGGTGTCCCACGTTGTCCCACGTTGTCCCACGTTGTCCCACGTTGTCCCACGTTGTCCCACGATGTCCCACGTTGTCCCACGTTGTCCGACGTTGTCCCACGTTGTCCCACGTTGTCCCACGTTGTCCCACGGTGTCCAACGATGTCCAACGATGTCCAACGGTGTCCCACGTTGTCCCACGTTGTTCCATGGTTTCCCACGTTGTCCCACGTTGTCCCACGTTGTCCCACGTTGTCCCACGTTGTCCCACGTTGTCCCACGTTGTCCCACGGTGTCCAACGATGTCCAACGGTGTCCAGCGATGTCCAACGGTGTCCCACGTTGTCCCACGTTTTCCCACGTTGTCCCACGTTGTCCCACGGTGTCCAACGGTGTCCAGCGATGTCCAACGGTGTCCCACGTTGTCCCACGGTGTCCAACGATGTCCAACGATGTCCCACGGTGTCCCACGTTGTCCCACGTTGTTCCATGGTTTACCACGTTGTCCCACGTTGTCCCGCGTTGTCCCACGTTGTCCCACGTTGTCCCACGTTGTCCCACGTTGTCCCACGTTGTCCCACGTTGTCCAACGATGTCCAACGGTGTCCCACGTTGTCCCACGTTGTTCCATGGTTTCCCACGTTGTCCCACGTTGTCCCACGTTGTCCCACGTTGTCCCACGTTGTCCCACGTTGTCCCACGGTGTCCAACGATGTCCAACGGTGTCCCACGTTGTCCCACGTTGTCCCACGTTGTCCCACGTTGTCCCACGTTGTCCTACGATGTCCCACGTTGTCCCACGTTGTCCCACGTTGTCCCACGTTGTCCCACGTTGTCCCACGTTGTCCCACGTTGTCCCACGTGGTCCCAAGTTGTCCCACGTTGTCCCACGGTGTCCAACGATGTCCAACGGTAACCCACGTTGTCCAACGGTGTCCCACGTTGTCCCACGTTGTCCCACGTTGTCCCACGTTGTCCCACGCTGTCCCACGTTGTCCCACGTTGTCCCACGTTGTCCCACGTTGTCCCACGTTGTCCCACGTTGTCCCACGTTGTCCCACGTTGTCCCACGTTGTCCCACGTTGTCCCACGTTGTCCCACGTTGTCCCACGTTGTCCCACGTTGTCCCACGTGGTCCCAAGTTGTCCCACGTTGTCCCACGTTGTCCCACGTTGTCCCACGTTGTCCCACGTTGTCCCACGGTGTCCAACGATGTCCAACGGTGTCCCACGTTGTCCCACGTTGTCTCACGGTGTCCAACGTTGTCCAACGGTGTCCCACGATGTCCCACGTTGTCCCACGTTGTCCCACGTTGTCCCACGTTGTCCCACGTTGTCCCACGTTGTCCCACGTTGTCCCACGTGGTCCCACGTTGTCCCACGTTGTCTCACGGTGTCCAACGATGTCCAACGGTGTCCCACGTTGTCCAACGGTGTCCCACGTTGTCCCACGTTGTCCCACGTTGTCCCACGTTGTCCCACGATGTCCCACGTTGTCCCACGTTGTCCCACGTTGTCCCACGTTGTCCCACGTTGTCCCACGTTGTCCCACGTTGTCCCACGTTGTCCCACGTTGTCCCACGTTGTCCCACGTTGTCCCACGGTGTCCAAAGATGTCCAACGGTGTCCAACGGTGTCCCACGGTGTCCAACGGTGTCCCACGTTGTCCCACGTTGTCCCACGTTGTCCCACGTTGTCCCACGTTGTCCCACGTTGTCCCACGTTGTCCAACGATGTCCAACGGTGTCCCACGTTGTCCCACGTTGTTCCATGGTTTCATACGTTGTCCCACGTTGTCCCACGTTGTCCCACGGTGTCCCACGATGTCCAACGGTGTCCAACGGTGTCGAACGGTGTCCAACGGTGTCCCACGTTGTCCCACGTTGTCCCACGTTGTCCCACGTTGTCCCACGTTGTCCAACGATGTCCAACGGTGTCCCACGTTGTCCCACGTTGTCCCACGATGTCCCACGTTGTCCCACGTTGTCCCACGTTGTCCCACGTTGTCCCACGTTGTCCCACGTTGTCCCACGTTGTCCCACGTTGTCCCACGTTGTCCCACGTTGTCCCACGTTGTCCCACGTTGTCCCACGTTGTCCCACGTTGTCCCACGGTGTCCAACGGTGTCCAACGATGTCCCACGTTGTCCCACGTTGTCCCACGTTGTCCCACGATGTCCCACGTTGTCCCACGTTGTCCCACGTTGTCCCACGTTGTCCCACGGTGTCCAACGATGTCCAACGGTGTCCAACGGTGTCCCACGGTGTCCAACGGTGTCCCACGTTGTCCCACGTTGTCCCACGTTGTCCCACGTTGTCCCACGTTGTCCCACGATGTCCCACGTTGTCCCACGTTGTCCGACGTTGTCCCACGTTGTCCCACGTTGTCCCACGTTGTCCCACGGTGTCCAACGATGTCCAACGATGTCCAACGGTGTCCCACGTTGTCCCACGTTGTTCCATGGTTTCCCACGTTGTCCCACGTTGTCCCACGTTGTCCCACGTTGTCCCACGTTGTCCCACGTTGTCCCACGTTGTCCCACGGTGTCCAACGATGTCCAACGGTGTCCAGCGATGTCCAACGGTGTCCCACGTTGTCCCACGTTTTCCCACGTTGTCCCACGTTGTCCCACGGTGTCCAACGGTGTCCAGCGATGTCCAACGGTGTCCCACGTTGTCCCACGGTGTCCAACGATGTCCAACGATGTCCAACGGTGTCCCACGTTGTCCCACGTTGTTCCATGGTTTACCACGTTGTCCCACGTTGTCCCGCGTTGTCCCACGTTGTCCCACGTTGTCCCACGTTGTCCCACGTTGTCCCACGTTGTCCCACGTTGTCCAACGATGTCCAACGGTGTCCCACGTTGTCCCACGTTGTTCCATGGTTTCCCACGTTGTCCCACGTTGTCCCACGTTGTCCCACGTTGTCCCACGTTGTCCCACGTTGTCCCACGGTGTCCAACGATGTCCAACGGTGTCCCACGTTGTCCCACGTTGTCCCACGTTGTCCCACGTTGTCCCACGTTGTCCTACGATGTCCCACGTTGTCCCACGTTGTCCCACGTTGTCCCACGTTGTCCCACGTTGTCCCACGTTGTCCCACGTTGTCCCACGTGGTCCCAAGTTGTCCCACGTTGTCCCACGGTGTCCAACGATGTCCAACGGTGACCCACGTTGTCCAACGGTGTCCCACGTTGTCCCACGTTGTCCCACGTTGTCCCACGTTGTCCCACGATGTCCCACGTTGTCCCACGTTGTCCCACGTTGTCCCACGTTGTCCCACGCTGTCCCACGTTGTCCCACGTTGTCCCACGTTGTCCCACGTTGTCCCACGTTGTCCCACGGTGTCCAACGATGTCCAACGGTGTCCAACGGTGTCCCACGGTGTCCAACGGTGTCCCACGTTGTCCCACGTTGTCCCACGTTGTCCCACGTTGTCCCACGTTGTCCCACGTTGTCCCACGTTGTCCAACGATGTCCAACGGTGTCCCACGTTGTCCCACGTTGTTCCATGGTTTCCCACGTTGTCCCACGTTGTCCCACGTTGTCCCACGGTGTCCAACGTTGTCCCACGTTGTTCCATGGTTTCCCACGTTGTCCCACGTTGTCCCACGTTGTCCCACGTTGTCCCACGGTGTCCAACGATGTCCAACGGTGTCCCACGTTGTCCCACGTTGTCCCACGTTGTCCCACGTTGTCCCACGTTGTCCCACGTTGTCCCACGTTGTCCCACGTTGTCCCACGTTGTCCCACGTTGTCCCACGTTGTCCCACGTTGTCCCACGTGGTCCCACGTTGTCCAACGGTGTCCCACGTTGTCCAACGGTGTCCCACGTTGTCCCACGTTGTCCCACGTTGTCCCACGTTGTCCCACGATGTCCCACGTTGTCCCACGTTGTCCCACGTTGTCCCACGTTGTCCCACGTTGTCCCACGTTGTCCCACGTTGTCCCACGTTGTCCCACGTTGTCCCACGTTGTCCCACGGTGTCCAACGATGTCCAACGGTGTCCAACGGTGTCCCACGGTGTCCAACGGTGTCCCACGTTGTCCCACGTTGTCCCACGTTGTCCCACGTTGTCCCACGTTGTCCCACGTTGTCCAACGATGTCCAACGGTGTCCCACGTTGTCCCACGTTGTTCCATGGTTTCCCACGTTGTCCCACGTTGTCCCACGTTGTCCCACGGTGTCCAACGTTGTCCCACGTTGTTCCATGGTTTCCCACGTTGTCCCACGTTGTCCCACGTTGTCCCACGTTGTCCCACGGTGTCCAACGATGTCCCACGGTGTCCCACGTTGTCCCACGTTGTCCCACGTTGTCCCACGTTGTCCCACGATGTCCCACGTTGTCCCACGTTGTCCCACGTTGTCCCACGTTGTCCCACGTTGTCCCACGTTGTCCCACGTTGTCCCACGTGGTCCCACGTTGTCCAACGGTGTCCAACGGTGTCCAACGGTGTCCCACGTTGTCCCACGTTGTCCCACGTTGTCCCACGTTGTCCCACGATGTCCCACGTTGTCCCACGTTGTCCCACGTTGTCCCACGTTGTCCCACGTTGTCCCACGTTGTCCCACGTTGTCCCACGTTGTCCCACGTTGTCCCACGTTGTCCCACGTTGTCCCACGTTGTCCCACGGTGTCCAACGATGTCCAACGGTGTCCAACGGTGTCCCACGGTGTCCAACGGTGTCCCACGTTGTCCCACGTTGTCCCACGTTGTCCCACGTTGTCCCACGTTGTCCCACGTTGTCCCACGTTGTCCAACGATGTCCAACGGTGTCCCACGTTGTCCCACGTTGTTCCATGGTTTCCCACGTTGTCCCACGTTGTCCCACGTTGTCCCACGGTGTCCAACGTTGTCCCACGTTGTTCCATGGTTTCCCACGTTGTCCCACGTTGTCCCACGTTGTCCAACGATGTCCAACGGTGTCCAACGGTGTCCCACGGTGTCCAACGGTGTCCCACGTTGTCCCACGTTGTCCCACGTTGTCCCACGTTGTCCCACGTTGTCCCACGTTGTCCCACGTTGTCCCACGATGTCCCACGTTGTCCCACGTTGTCCCACGTTGTCCCACGTTGTCCCACGTTGTCCCACGTTGTCCCACGTTGTCCCACGTTGTCCCACGTTGTCCCACGTTGTCCCACGTTGTCCCACGTTGTCCCACGGTGTCCAACGATGTCCAACGGTGTCCAACGGTGTCCCACGGTGTCCAACGGTGTCCCACGTTGTCCCACGTTGTCCCACGTTGTCCCACGTTGTCCCACGTTGTCCCACGTTGTCCCACGTTGTCCCACGATGTCCCACGTTGTCCCACGTTGTCCCACGTTGTCCCACGTTGTCCCACGGTGTCCAACGATGTCCAACGGTGTCCAACGGTGTCCAACGGTGTCCAACGGTGTCCCACGTTGTCCCACGTTGTCCCACGTTGTCCCACGGTGTCCAACGATGTCCAACGGTGTCCCACGTTGTCCCACGGTGTCCAACGATGTCCAACGGTGTCCCACGTTGTCCAACGGTGTCCCACGTTGTCCAACGGTGTCCCACGTTGTCCCACGTTGTCCCACGTTGTCCCACGTTGTCCCACGTTGTCCCACGTTGTCCCACGTTGTCCCACGTTGTCCCACGTTGTCCCACGTTGTCCCACGTTGTCCCACGTTGTCCCACGGTGTCCAACGATGTCCAACGGTGTCCAACGGTGTCCCACGGTGTCCAACGGTGTCCCACGTTGTCCCACGTTGTCCCACGTTGTCCCACGGTGTCCCACGTTGTCCCACGTTGTCCAACGATGTCCAACGGTGTCCCACGTTGTCCCACGTTGTTCCATGGTTTCCCACGTTGTCCCACGTTGTCCCACGTTGTCCCACGGTGTCCAACGATGTCCAACGATGTCCAACGGTGTCCCACGATGTCCAACGATGTCCAACGATGTCCAACGGTGTCCAACGATGTCCAACGGTGTCCAACGATGTCCAACGATGTCCAACGGTGTCCCACGATGTCCAACGATGTCCAACGATGTCCAACGGTGTCCAACGGTGTCCAACGGTGTCCCACGGTGTCCAACGGTGTCCCACGTTGTCCCACGTTGTCCCACGTTGTCCCACGTTGTCCCACGTTGTCCCACGTTGTCCCACGTTGTCCCACGTTGTCCCACGTTGTCCCACGTTGTCCCACGTTGTCCCACGTTGTCCCACGGTGTCCAACGATGTCCAACGGTGTCCAACGGTGTCCCACGGTGTCCAACGGTGTCCCACGTTGTCCCACGTTGTCCCACGTTGTCCCACGTTGTCCCACGTTGTCCCACGTTGTCCCACGTTGTCCCACGTTGTCCAACGATGTCCAACGGTGTCCCACGTTGTCCCACGTTGTTCCATGGTTTCCCACGTTGTCCCACGTTGTCCCACGTTGTCCCACGTTGTCCCACGTTGTCCCACGGTGTCCAACGATGTCCAACGGTGTCCCACGTTGTCCCACGTTGTCCCACGTTGTCCCACGTTGTCCCACGTTGTCCCACGATGTCCCACGTTGTCCCACGTTGTCCCACGTTGTCCCACGTTGTCCCACGTTGTCCCACGTTGTCCCACGTTGTCCCACGTGGTCCCACGTTGTCCCACGTTGTCCCACGGTGTCCAACGATGTCCAACGGTGTCCCACGTTGTCCAACGGTGTCCCACGTTGTCCCACGTTGTCCCACGTTGTCCCACGTTGTCCCACGATGTCCCACGTTGTCCCACGTTGTCCCACGTTGTCCCACGTTGTCCCACGTTGTCCCACGTTGTCCCACGTTGTCCCACGTTGTCCCACGTTGTCCCACGTTGTCCCACGTTGTCCCACGTTGTCCCACGTTGTCCCACGGTGTCCAAAGATGTCCAACGGTGTCCAACGGTGTCCCACGGTGTCCAACGGTGTCCCACGTTGTCCCACGTTGTCCCACGTTGTCCCACGTTGTCCCACGTTGTCCCACGTTGTCCCACGTTGTCCCACGGTGTCCAAAGATGTCCAACGGTGTCCAACGGTGTCCCACGGTGTCCAACGGTGTCCCACGTTGTCCCACGTTGTCCCACGTTGTCCCACGTTGTCCCACGTTGTCCCACGTTGTCCCACGTTGTCCAACGATGTCCAACGGTGTCCCACGTTGTCCCACGTTGTTCCATGGTTTCATACGTTGTTCCATGGTTTCATACGTTGTCCCACGTTGTCCCACGTTGTCCCACGGTGTCCAACGATGTCCAACGGTGTCCAACGGTGTCCAACGGTGTCCAACGGTGTCCCACGTTGTCCCACGTTGTCCCACGTTGTCCCACGTTGTCCCACGTTGTCCAACGATGTCCAACGGTGTCCCACGTTGTCCCACGTTGTTCCACGATGTCCCACGTTGTCCCACGTTGTCCCACGTTGTCCCACGTTGTCCCACGTTGTCCCACGTTGTCCCACGTTGTCCCACGTTGTCCCACGTTGTCCCACGTTGTCCCACGTTGTCCCACGTTGTCCCACGTTGTCCCACGTTGTCCCACGGTGTCCAACGGTGTCCAACGATGTCCCACGTTGTCCCACGTTGTCCCACGTTGTCCCACGATGTCCCACGTTGTCCCACGTTGTCCCACGTTGTCCCACGTTGTCCCACGGTGTCCAACGATGTCCAACGGTGTCCAACGGTGTCCCACGGTGTCCAACGGTGTCCCACGTTGTCCCACGTTGTCCCACGTTGTCCCACGTTGTCCCACGTTGTCCCACGATGTCCCACGTTGTCCCACGTTGTCCGACGTTGTCCCACGTTGTCCCACGTTGTCCCACGTTGTCCCACGGTGTCCAACGATGTCCAACGATGTCCAACGGTGTCCCACGTTGTCCCACGTTGTTCCATGGTTTCCCACGTTGTCCCACGTTGTCCCACGTTGTCCCACGTTGTCCCACGTTGTCCCACGTTGTCCCACGTTGTCCCACGTTGTCCCACGGTGTCCAACGATGTCCAACGGTGTCCAGCGATGTCCAACGGTGTCCCACGTTGTCCCACGTTTTCCCACGTTGTCCCACGTTGTCCCACGGTGTCCAACGGTGTCCAGCGATGTCCAACGGTGTCCCACGTTGTCCCACGGTGTCCAACGATGTCCAACGATGTCCAACGGTGTCCCACGTTGTCCCACGTTGTTCCATGGTTTCCCACGTTGTCCCACGTTGTCCCGCGTTGTCCCACGTTGTCCCACGTTGTCCCACGTTGTCCCACGTTGTCCCACGTTGTCCCACGTTGTCCAACGATGTCCAACGGTGTCCCACGTTGTCCCACGTTGTTCCATGGTTTCCCACGTTGTCCCACGTTGTCCCACGTTGTCCCACGTTGTCCCACGTTGTCCCACGTTGTCCCACGTTGTCCCACGTTGTCCCACGGTGTCCAACGATGTCCAACGGTGTCCCACGTTGTCCCACGTTGTCCCACGTTGTCCCACGTTGTCCCACGTTGTCCCACGATGTCCCACGTTGTCCCACGTTGTCCCACGTTGTCCCACGTTGTCCCACGTTGTCCCACGTTGTCCCACGTTGTCCCACGTGGTCCCAAGTTGTCCCACGTTGTCCCACGGTGTCCAACGATGTCCAACGGTGTCCCACGTTGTCCAACGGTGTCCCACGTTGTCCCACGTTGTCCCACGTTGTCCCACGTTGTCCCACGATGTCCCACGTTGTCCCACGTTGTCCCACGTTGTCCCACGTTGTCCCACGTTGTCCCACGTTGTCCCACGTTGTCCCACGTTGTCCCACGTTGTCCCACGTTGTCCCACGGTGTCCAACGATGTCCAACGGTGTCCAACGGTGTCCCACGGTGTCCAACGGTGTCCCACGTTGTCCCACGTTGTCCCACGTTGTCCCACGTTGTCCCACGTTGTCCCACGTTGTCCCACGTTGTCCCACGATGTCCAACGGTGTCCCACGTTGTCCCACGTTGTTCCATGGTTTCCCACGTTGTCCCACGTTGTCCCACGTTGTCCCACGTTGTCCCACGGTGTCCAACGTTGTCCCACGTTGTTCCATGGTTTCCCACGTTGTCCCACGTTGTCCCACGTTGTCCCACGTTGTCCCACGGTGTCCAACGATGTCCAACGGTGTCCCACGTTGTCCCACGTTGTCCCACGTTGTCCCACGTTGTCCCACGATGTCCCACGTTGTCCCACGTTGTCCCACGTTGTCCCACGTTGTCCCACGTTGTCCCACGTTGTCCCACGTTGTCCCACGTGGTCCCACGTTGTCCCACGTTGTCCCACGGTGTCCAACGATGTCCAACGGTGTCCCACGTTGTCCAACGGTGTCCCACGTTGTCCCACGTTGCCCCACGTTGTCCCACGTTGTCCCACGATGTCCCACGTTGTCCCACGTTGTCCCACGTTGTCCCACGTTGTCCCACGTTGTCCCACGTTGTCCCACGTTGTCCCACGTTGTCCCACGTTGTCCCACGTTGTCCCACGTTGTCCCACGTTGTCCCACGGTGTCCAACGATGTCCAACGGTGTCCAACGGTGTCCTACGGTGTCCAACGGTGTCCCACGTTGTCCCACGTTGTCCCACGTTGTCCCACGTTGTCCCACGTTGTCCCACGTTGTCCCACGTTGTCCAACGATGTCCAACGGTGTCCCACGTTGTCCCACGTTGTTCCATGGTTTCCCACGTTGTCCCACGTTGTCCCACGTTGTCCCACGGTGTCCAACGTTGTCCCACGTTGTTCCATGGTTTCCCACGTTGTCCCACGTTGTCCCACGTTGTCCAACGACGTCCAACGGTGTCCAACGGTGTCCCACGGTGTCCAACGGTGTCCCACGTTGTCCCACGTTGTCCCACGTTGTCCCACGTTGTCCCACGTTGTCCCACGTTGTCCCACGTTGTCCCACGATGTCCAACGGTGTCCCACGTTGTCCCACGTTGTTCCATGGTTTCCCACGTTGTCCCACGTTGTCCCACGTTGTCCCACGGTGTCCAACGATGTCCAACGGTGTCCAACGGTGTCCAACGGTGTCCAACGGTGTCCCACGTTGTCCCACGTTGTCCCACGTTGTCCCACGTTGTCCAACGATGTCCAACGGTGTCCCACGTTGTCCCACGTTGTCCCACGATGTCCCACGTTGTCCCACGTTGTCCCACGTTGTCCCACGTTGTCCCACGTTGTCCCACGTTGTCCCACGTTGTCCCACGTTGTCCCACGTTGTCCCACGTTGTCCCACGTTGTCCCACGTTGTCCCACGGTGTCCAACGGTGTCCAACGATGTCCCACGTTGTCCCACGTTGTCCCACGTTGTCCCACGATGTCCCACGTTGTCCCACGTTGTCCCACGTTGTCCCACGTTGTCCCACGTTGTCCCACGTTGTCCCACGTTGTCCAACGGTGTCCCACGTTGTCCCACGTTGTCCCACGTTGTCCCACGTTGTCCCACGTTGTCCCACGTTGTCCCACGTTGTCCCACGTTGTCCCACGTTGTCCCACGTTGTCCCACGTTGTCCCACGTTGTCCCACGTTGTCCCACGGTGTCCAACGATGTCCAACGATGTCCAACGGTGTCCCACGTTGTCCCACGTTGTTCCATGGTTTCCCACGTTGTCCCACGTTGTCCCACGTTGTCCCACGGTGTCCAACGATGTCCAACGGTGTCCAACGGTGTCCAACGGTGTCCAACGGTGTCCCACGTTGTCCCACGTTGTCCCACGTTGTCCCACGGTGTCCAACGATGTCCAACGGTGTCCCACGTTGTCCCACGTTGTCCCACGTTGTCCCACGTTGTCCCACGTTGTCCCACGATGTCCCACGTTGTCCCACGTTGTCCCACGTTGTCCCACGTTGTCCCACGGTGTCCAACGATGTCCAACGGTGTCCAACGGTGTCCAACGGTGTCCAACGGTGTCCCAAGTTGTCCCACGTTGTCCCACGTTGTCCCACGGTGTCCAACGATGTCCAACGGTGTCCCACGTTGTCCCACGGTGTCCAACGATGTCCAACGGTGTCCCACGTTGTCCAACGGTGTCCCACGTTGTCCAACGGTGTCCCACGTTGTCCCACGTTGTCCCACGTTGTCCCACGTTGTCCCACGTTGTCCCACGTTGTCCCACGTTGTCCCACGTTGTCCCACGTTGTCCCACGTTGTCCCACGTTGTCCCACGTTGTCCCACGGTGTCCAACGATGTCCAACGGTGTCCAACGGTGTCCCACGGTGTCCAACGGTGTCCCACGTTGTCCCACGTTGTCCCACGTTATCCCACGGTGTCCCACGTTGTCCCACGTTGTCCAACGATGTCCAACGGTGTCCCACGTTGTCCCACGTTGTTCCATGGTTTCCCACGTTGTCCCACGTTGTCCCACGTTGTCCCACGGTGTCCAACGATGTCCAACGATGTCCAACGGTGTCCCACGATGTCCAACGGTGTCCAACGATGTCCAACGGTGTCCAACGATGTCCAACGGTGTCCAACGATGTCCAACGATGTCCAACGGTGTCCCACGATGTCCAACGATGTCCAACGATGTCCAACGGTGTCCAACGGTGTCCAACGGTGTCCCACGGTGTCCAACGGTGTCCCACGTTGTCCCACGTTGTCCCACGTTGTCCCACGTTGTCCCACGTTGTCCCACGTTGTCCCACGTTGTCCCACGTTGTCCCACGGTGTCCAACGATGTCCAACGGTGTCCCACGTTGTCCAACGGTGTCCCACGTTGTCCCACGTTGTCCCACGTTGTCCCACGTTGTCCCACGTTGTCCCACGTTGTCCCACGTTGTCCCACGTTGTCCCACGTTGTCCCACGTTGTCCCACGTTGTCCCACGGTGTCCAACGATGTCCAACGGTGTCCCACGTTGTCCCACGGTGTCCAACGATGTCCAACGGTGTCCCACGTTGTCCAACGGTGTCCCACGTTGTCCAACGGTGTCCCACGTTGTCCCACGTTGTCCCACGTTGTCCCACGTTGTCCCACGTTGTCCCACGTTGTCCCACGTTGTCCCACGTTGTCCCACGTTGTCCCACGTTGTCCCACGTTGTCCCACGGTGTCCAACGATGTCCAACGGTGTCCAACGGTGTCCCACGGTGTCCCACGGTGTCCCACGTTGTCCCACGTTGTCCCACGTTGTCCCACGGTGTCCCACGTTGTTCCACGTTGTCCAACGGTGTCCAACGGTGTCCCACGTTGTTCCATGGTTTCCCACGTTGTCCCACGTTGTCCCACGTTGTCCCACGGTGTCCAACGATGTCCAACGATGTCCAACGGTGTCCCACGATGTCCAACGATGTCCAACGATGTCCAACGGTGTCCAACGATGTCCAACGGTGTCCAACGATGTCCAACGATGTCCAACGGTGTCCCACGATGTCCAACGATGTCCAACGATGTCCAACGGTGTCCAACGGTGTCCAACGGTGTCCCACGGTGTCCAACGGTGTCCCACGTTGTCCCACGTTGTCCCACGTTGTCCCACGTTGTCCCACGTTGTCCCACGTTGTCCCACGTTGTCCCACGTTGTCCCACGGTGTCCAACGATGTCCAACGGTGTCCCACGTTGTCCAACGGTGTCCCACGTTGTCCCACGTTGTCCCACGTTGTCCCACGTTGTCCCACGTTGTCCCACGTTGTCCCACGTTGTCCCACGTTGTCCCACGTTGTCCCACGTTGTCCCACGTTGTCCCACGTTGTCCCACGTTGTCCCACGGTGTCCAACGATGTCCAACGGTGTCCAACGGTGTCCCACGGTGTCCAACGGTGTCCCACGTTGTCCCACGTTGTCCCACGTTGTCCCACGTTGTCCCACGTTGTCCCACGTTGTCCCACGTTGTCCCACGTTGTCCAACGATGTCCAACGGTGTCCCACGTTGTCCCACGTTGTTCCATGGTTTCCCACGTTGTCCCACGTTGTCCCACGTTGTCCCACGTTGTCCCACGTTGTCCCACGGTGTCCAACGATGTCCAACGGTGTCCCACGTTGTCCCACGTTGTCCCACGTTGTCCCACGTTGTCCCACGTTGTCCCACGCTGTCCCACGTTGTCCCACGTTGTCCCACGTTGTCCCACGTTGTCCCACGTTGTCCCACGTTGTCCCACGTTGTCCCACGTTGTCCCACGTTGTCCCACGTTGTCCCACGTTGTCCCACGTTGTCCCACGGTGTCCAAAGATGTCCAACGGTGTCCAACGGTGTCCCACGGTGTCCAACGGTGTCCCACGTTGTCCCACGTTGTCCCACGTTGTCCCACGTTGTCCCACGTTGTCCCACGTTGTCCCACGTTGTCCCACGGTGTCCAAAGATGTCCAACGGTGTCCAACGGTGTCCCACGGTGTCCAACGGTGTCCCACGTTGTCCCACGTTGTCCCACGTTGTCCCACGATGTCCCACGTTGTCCCACGTTGTCCCACGTTGTCCAACGATGTCCAACGGTGTCCCACGTTGTCCCACGTTGTTCCATGGTTTCATACGTTGTTCCATGGTTTCATACGTTGTCCCACGTTGTCCCACGTTGTCCCACGGTGTCCAACGATGTCCAACGGTGTCCAACGGTGTCCCACGGTGTCCAACGGTGTCCCACGTTGTCCCACGTTGTCCCACGTTGTCCCACGTTGTCCCACGGTGTCCAACGATGTCCAACGGTGTCCCACGTTGTCCCACGTTGTCCCACGATGTCCCACGTTGTCCCACGTTGTCCAACGGTGTCCAACGGTGTCCCACGGTGTCCAACGGTGTCCCACGTTGTCCCACGTTGTCCCACGTTGTCCCACGTTGTCCCACGTTGTCCCACGTTGTCCCACGTTGTCCCACGTTGTCCCACGTTGTCCCACGTTGTCCCACGTTGTCCCACGGTGTCCAACGGTGTCCAACGATGTCCCACGTTGTCCCACGTTGTCCCACGTTGTCCCACGATGTCCCACGTTGTCCCACGTTGTCCCACGTTGTCCCACGGTGTCCAACGATGTCCAACGGTGTCCAACGGTGTCCCACGGTGTCCAACGGTGTCCCACGTTGTCCCACGTTGTCCCACGTTGTCCCACGTTGTCCCACGTTGTCCCACGATGTCCCACGTTGTCCCACGTTGTCCGACGTTGTCCCACGTTGTCCCACGTTGTCCCACGTTGTCCCACGGTGTCCAACGATGTCCAACGATGTCCAACGGTGTCCCACGTTGTCCCACGTTGTTCCATGGTTTCCCACGTTGTCCCACGTTGTCCCACGTTGTCCCACGTTGTCCCACGTTGTCCCACGTTGTCCCACGTTGTCCCACGTTGTCCCACGGTGTCCAACGATGTCCAACGGTGTCCAGCGATGTCCAACGGTGTCCCACGTTGTCCCACGTTTTCCCACGTTGTCCCACGTTGTCCCACGGTGTCCAACGGTGTCCAGCGATGTCCAACGGTGTCCCACGTTGTCCCACGGTGTCCAACGATGTCCAACGATGTCCAACGGTGTCCCACGTTGTCCCACGTTGTTCCATGGTTTCCCACGTTGTCCCACGTTGTCCCGCGTTGTCCCACGTTGTCCCACGTTGTCCCACGTTGTCCCACGTTGTCCCACGTTGTCCCACGTTGTCCAACGATGTCCAACGGTGTCCCACGTTGTCCCACGTTGTTCCATGGTTTCCCACGTTGTCCCACGTTGTCCCACGTTGTCCCACGTTGTCCCACGTTGTCCCACGTTGTCCCACGGTGTCCAACGATGTCCAACGGTGTCCCACGTTGTCCCACGTTGTCCCACGTTGTCCCACGTTGTCCCACGTTGTCCCACGATGTCCCACGTTGTCCCACGTTGTCCCACGTTGTCCCACGTTGTCCCACGTTGTCCCACGTTGTCCCACGTTGTCCCACGTGGTCCCAAGTTGTCCCACGTTGTCCCACGGTGTCCAACGATGTCCAACGGTGTCCCACGTTGTCCAACGGTGTCCCACGTTGTCCCACGTTGTCCCACGTTGTCCCACGTTGTCCCACGATGTCCCACGTTGTCCCACGTTGTCCCACGTTGTCCCACGTTGTCCCACGTTGTCCCACGTTGTCCCACGTTGTCCCACGTTGTCCCACGTTGTCCCACGTTGTCCCACGTTGTCCCACGGTGTCCAACGATGTCCAACGGTGTCCAACGGTGTCCCACGGTGTCCAACGGTGTCCCACGTTGTCCCACGTTGTCCCACGTTGTCCCACGTTGTCCCACGTTGTCCCACGTTGTCCCACGTTGTCCAACGATGTCCAACGGTGTCCCACGTTGTCCCACGTTGTTCCACGGTGTCCCACGTTGTCCCACGTTGTCCCACGTTGTCCCACGGTGTCCAACGTTGTCCCACGTTGTTCCATGGTTTCCCACGTTGTCCCACGTTGTCCCACGTTGTCCCACGTTGTCCCACGGTGTCCAACGATGTCCAACGGTGTCCCACGTTGTCCCACGTTGTCCCACGTTGTCCCACGTTGTCCCACGATGTCCCACGTTGTCCCACGTTGTCCCACGTTGTCCCACGTTGTCCCACGTTGTCCCACGTTGTCCCACGTTGTCCCACGTGGTCCCACGTTGTCCCACGTTGTCCCACGGTGTCCAACGATGTCCCACGTTGTCCCACGTTGTCCCACGTTGTCCCACGATGTCCCACGTTGTCCCACGTTGTCCCACGTTGTCCGACGTTGTCCCACGTTGTCCCACGTTGTCCCACGTTGTCCCACGTTGTCCCACGTTGTCCCACGGTGTCCAACGATGTCCAACGGTGTCCAACGGTGTCCTACGGTGTCCAACGGTGTCCCACGTTGTCCCACGTTGTCCCACGTTGTCCCACGTTGTCCCACGTTGTCCCACGTTGTCCCACGTTGTCCAACGATGTCCAACGGTGTCCCACGTTGTCCCACGTTGTTCCATGGTTTCCCACGTTGTCCCACGTTGTCCCACGTTGTCCCACGGTGTCCAACGTTGTCCCACGTTGTTCCATGGTTTCCCACGTTGTCCCACGTTGTCCCACGTTGTCCAACGATGTCCAACGGTGTCCAACGGTGTCCCACGGTGTCCAACGGTGTCCCACGTTGTCCCACGTTGTCCCACGTTGTCCCACGTTGTCCCACGTTGTCCCACGTTGTCCCACGTTGTCCAACGATGTCCAACGGTGTCCCACGTTGTCCCACGTTGTTCCATGGTTTCCCACGTTGTCCCACGTTGTCCCACGTTGTCCCACGGTGTCCAACGATGTCCAACGGTGTCCAACGGTGTCCAACGGTGTCCAACGGTGTCCCACGTTGTCCCACGTTGTCCCACGTTGTCCCACGTTGTCCAACGATGTCCAACGGTGTCCCACGTTGTCCCACGTTGTCCCACGATGTCCCACGTTGTCCCACGTTGTCCCACGTTGTCCCACGTTGTCCCACGTTGTCCCACGTTGTCCCACGTTGTCCCACGTTGTCCCACGTTGTCCCACGTTGTCCCACGTTGTCCCACGTTGTCCCACGTTGTCCCACGGTGTCCAACGGTGTCCAACGATGTCCCACGTTGTCCCACGTTGTCCCACGTTGTCCCACGATGTCCCACGTTGTCCCACGTTGTCCCACGTTGTCCCACGTTGTCCCACGTTGTCCCACGTTGTCCCACGTTGTCCCACGGTGTCCAACGATGTCCAACGGTGTCCAACGGTGTCCCACGTTGTCCAACGGTGTCCCACGTTGTCCCACGTTGTCCCACGTTGTCCCACGTTGTCCCCCGTTGTCCCACGTTGTCCCACGTTGTCCCACGTTGTCCCACGTTGTCCCACGTTGTCCCACGTTGTCCCACGTTGTCCCACGTTGTCCCACGTTGTCCCACGTTGTCCCACGGTGTCCAACGATGTCCAACGATGTCCAACGGTGTCCCACGTTGTCCCACGTTGTTCCATGGTTTCCCACGTTGTCCCACGTTGTCCCACGTTGTCCCACGGTGTCCAACGATGTCCAACGGTGTCCAACGGTGTCCAACGGTGTCCAACGGTGTCCCACGTTGTCCCACGTTGTCCCACGTTGTCCCACGGTGTCCAACGATGTCCAACGGTGTCCCACGTTGTCCCACGTTGTCCCACGTTGTCCCACGTTGTCCCACGTTGTCCCACGATGTCCCACGTTGTCCCACGTTGTCCCACGTTGTCCCACGTTGTCCCACGGTGTCCAACGATGTCCAACGGTGTCCAACGGTGTCCAACGGTGTCCAACGGTGTCCCAAGTTGTCCCACGTTGTCCCACGTTGTCCCACGGTGTCCAACGATGTCCAACGGTGTCCCACGTTGTCCCACGGTGTCCAACGATGTCCAACGGTGTCCCACGTTGTCCAACGGTGTCCCACGTTGTCCCACGGTGTCCCACGTTGTCCCACGGTGTCCCACGTTGTCCCACGTTGTCCCACGTTGTCCCACGTTGTCCCACGTTGTCCCACGTTGTCCCACGTTGTCCCACGTTGTCCCACGTTGTCCCACGTTGTCCCACGGTGTCCAACGATGTCCAACGGTGTCCAACGGTGTCCCACGGTGTCCAACGGTGTCCCACGTTGTCCCACGTTGTCCCACGTTGTCCCACGGTGTCCCACGTTGTCCCACGTTGTCCAACGATGTCCAACGGTGTCCCACGTTGTCCCACGTTGTTCCATGGTTTCCCACGTTGTCCCACGTTGTCCCACGTTGTCCCACGGTGTCCAACGATGTCCAACGATGTCCAACGGTGTCCCACGATGTCCAACGATGTCCAACGATGTCCAACGGTGTCCAACGATGTCCAACGGTGTCCAACGATGTCCAACGATGTCCAACGGTGTCCCACGATGTCCAACGATGTCCAACGATGTCCAACGGTGTCCAACGGTGTCCAACGGTGTCCCACGGTGTCCAACGGTGTCCCACGTTGTCCCACGTTGTCCCACGTTGTCCCACGTTGTCCCACGTTGTCCCACGTTGTCCCACGTTGTCCCACGTTGTCCCACGGTGTCCCACGATGTCCAACGGTGTCCCACGTTGTCCAACGGTGTCCCACGTTGTCCCACGTTGTCCCACGTTGTCCCACGTTGTCCCACGTTGTCCCACGTTGTCCCACGTTGTCCCACGTTGTCCCACGTTGTCCCACGTTGTCCCACGTTGTCCCACGTTGTCCCACGTTGTCCCACGTTGTCCCACGTTGTCCCACGTTGTCCCACGGTGTCCAACGATGTCCAACGGTGTCCAACGGTGTCCCACGGTGTCCAACGGTGTCCCACGTTGTCCCACGTTGTCCCACGTTGTCCCACGTTGTCCCACGTTGTCCCACGTTGTCCCACGTTGTCCCACGTTGTCCCACGTTGTCCCACGTTGTCCCACGTTGTCCCACGTTGTCCCACGGTGTCCAACGATGTCCAACGGTGTCCAACGGTGTCCCACGGTGTCCCACGGTGTCCCACGTTGTCCCACGTTGTCCCACGTTGTCCCACGTTGTCCCACGATGTCCCACGTTGTCCCACGTTGTCCCACGTTGTCCCACGTTGTCCCACGGTGTCCAACGATGTCCAACGGTGTCCAACGGTGTCCAACGGTGTCCAACGGTGTCCCAAGTTGTCCCACGTTGTCCCACGTTGTCCCACGGTGTCCAACGATGTCCAACGGTGTCCCACGTTGTCCCACGGTGTCCAACGATGTCCAACGGTGTCCCACGTTGTCCAACGGTGTCCCACGTTGTCCAACGGTGTCCCACGTTGTCCCACGTTGTCCCACGTTGTCCCACGTTGTCCCACGTTGTCCCACGTTGTCCCACGTTGTCCCACGTTGTCCCACGTTGTCCCACGTTGTCCCACGTTGTCCCACGTTGTCCCACGGTGTCCAACGATGTCCAACGGTGTCCAACGGTGTCCCACGGTGTCCAACGGTGTCCCACGTTGTCCCACGTTGTCCCACGTTGTCCCACGGTGTCCCACGTTGTCCCACGTTGTCCCACGATGTCCAACGGTGTCCCACGTTGTCCCACGTTGTTCCATGGTTTCCCACGTTGTCCCACGTTGTCCCACGTTGTCCCACGGTGTCCAACGATGTCCAACGATGTCCAACGGTGTCCCACGATGTCCAACGATGTCCAACGATGTCCAACGGTGTCCAACGATGTCCAACGGTGTCCAACGATGTCCAACGATGTCCAACGGTGTCCCACGATGTCCAACGATGTCCAACGATGTCCAACGGTGTCCAACGGTGTCCAACGGTGTCCCACGGTGTCCAACGGTGTCCCACGTTGTCCCACGTTGTCCCACGTTGTCCCACGTTGTCCCACGTTGTCCCACGTTGTCCCACGTTGTCCCACGTTGTCCCACGGTGTCCAACGATGTCCAACGGTGTCCCACGTTGTCCAACGGTGTCCCACGTTGTCCCACGTTGTCCCACGTTGTCCCACGGTGTCCCACGTTGTCCCACGGTGTCCCACGTTGTCCCACGTTGTCCCACGTTGTCCCACGTTGTCCCACGTTGTCCCACGTTGTCCCACGTTGTCCCACGTTGTCCCACGTTGTCCCACGGTGTCCAACGATGTCCAACGGTGTCCAACGGTGTCCCACGGTGTCCAACGGTGTCCCACGTTGTCCCACGTTGTCCCACGTTGTCCCACGTTGTCCCACGTTGTCCCACGTTGTCCCACGTTGTCCCACGTTGTCCAACGATGTCCAACGGTGTCCCACGTTGTCCCACGTTGTTCCATGGTTTCCCACGTTGTCCCACGTTGTCCCACGTTGTCCCACGTTGTCCCACGTTGTCCCACGGTGTCCAACGATGTCCAACGGTGTCCCACGTTGTCCCACGTTGTCCCACGTTGTCCCACGTTGTCCCACGTTGTCCCACGATGTCCCACGTTGTCCCACGTTGTCCCACGTTGTCCCACGTTGTCCCACGTTGTCCCACGTTGTCCCACGTTGTCCCACGTGGTCCCACGTTGTCCCACGTTGTCCCACGGTGTCCAACGATGTCCAACGGTGTCCCACGTTGTCCAACGGTGTCCCACGTTGTCCCACGTTGTCCCACGTTGTCCCACGTTGTCCCACGATGTCCCACGTTGTCCCACGTTGTCCCACGTTGTCCCACGGTGTCCCACGTTGTCCCACGTTGTCCCACGTTGTCCCACGTTGTCCCACGTTGTCCCACGTTGTCCCACGTTGTCCCACGGTGTCCAAAGATGTCCAACGGTGTCCAACGGTGTCCCACGGTGTCCAACGGTGTCCCACGTTGTCCCACGTTGTCCCACGTTGTCCCACGTTGTCCCACGTTGTCCCACGTTGTCCCACGTTGTCCAACGATGTCCAACGGTGTCCCACGTTGTCCCACGTTGTCCCATGGTTTCATACGTTGTCCCACGTTGTCCCACGTTGTCCCACGGTGTCCAACGATGTCCAACGGTGTCCAACGGTGTCCAACGGTGTCCAACGGTGTCCCACGTTGTCCCACGTTGTCCCACGTTGTCCCACGTTGTCCCACGTTGTCCAACGATGTCCAACGGTGTCCCACGTTGTCCCACGTTGTCCCACGATGTCCCACGTTGTCCCACGTTGTCCCACGTTGTCCCACGTTGTCCCACGTTGTCCCACGTTGTCCCACGTTGTCCCACGTTGTCCCACGTTGTCCCACGTTGTCCCACGTTGTCCCACGTTGTCCCACGTTGTCCCACGTTGTCCCACGGTGTCCAACGATGTCCAACGGTGTCCCACGTTGTCCAACGGTGTCCCACGTTGTCCCACGTTGTCCCACGTTGTCCCACGTTGTCCCACGTTGTCCCACGTTGTCCCACGTTGTCCCACGTTGTCCCACGTTGTCCCACGTTGTCCCACGTTGTCCCACGTTGTCCCACGTTGTCCCACGGTGTCCAACGATGTCCAACGGTGTCCAACGGTGTCCCACGGTGTCCAACGGTGTCCCACGTTGTCCCACGTTGTCCCACGTTGTCCCACGTTGTCCCACGTTGTCCCACGTTGTCCCACGTTGTCCCACGTTGTCCAACGATGTCCAACGGTGTCCCACGTTGTCCCACGTTGTTCCATGGTTTCCCACGTTGTCCCACGTTGTCCCACGTTGTCCCACGTTGTCCCACGTTGTCCCACGGTGTCCAACGATGTCCAACGGTGTCCCACGTTGTCCCACGTTGTCCCACGTTGTCCCACGTTGTCCCACGATGTCCCACGTTGTCCCACGTTGTCCCACGTTGTCCCACGTTGTCCCACGTTGTCCCACGTTGTCCCACGTTGTCCCACGTTGTCCCACGTTGTCCCACGTTGTCCCACGTTGTCCCACGTTGTCCCACGTTGTCCCACGTTGTCCCACGGTGTCCAAAGATGTCCAACGGTGTCCAACGGTGTCCCACGGTGTCCAACGGTGTCCCACGTTGTCCCACGTTGTCCCACGTTGTCCCACGTTGTCCCACGTTGTCCCACGTTGTCCCACGTTGTCCCACGGTGTCCAAAGATGTCCAACGGTGTCCAACGGTGTCCCACGGTGTCCAACGGTGTCCCACGTTGTCCCACGTTGTCCCACGTTGTCCCACGTTGTCCCACGTTGTCCCACGTTGTCCCACGTTGTCCAACGATGTCCAACGGTGTCCCACGTTGTCCCACGTTGTTCCATGGTTTCATACGTTGTTCCATGGTTTCATACGTTGTCCCACGTTGTCCCACGTTGTCCCACGGTGTCCAACGATGTCCAACGGTGTCCAACGGTGTCCAACGGTGTCCAACGGTGTCCCACGTTGTCCCACGTTGTCCCACGTTGTCCCACGTTGTCCCACGTTGTCCAACGATGTCCAACGGTGTCCCACGTTGTCCCACGTTGTCCCACGATGTCCCACGTTGTCCCACGTTGTCCAACGGTGTCCAACGGTGTCCCACGGTGTCCAACGGTGTCCCACGTTGTCCCACGTTGTCCCACGTTGTCCCACGTTGTCCCACGTTGTCCCACGTTGTCCCACGTTGTCCCACGTTGTCCCACGTTGTCCCACGTTGTCCCACGTTGTCCCACGGTGTCCAACGGTGTCCAACGATGTCCCACGTTGTCCCACGTTGTCCCACGTTGTCCCACGATGTCCCACGTTGTCCCACGTTGTCCCACGTTGTCCCACGGTGTCCAACGATGTCCAGCGGTGTCCAACGGTGTCCCACGGTGTCCAACGGTGTCCCACGTTGTCCCACGTTGTCCCACGTTGTCCCACGTTGTCCCACGTTGTCCCACGATGTCCCACGTTGTCCCACGTTGTCCGACGTTGTCCCACGTTGTCCCACGGTGTCCAACGATGTCCAACGATGTCCAACGGTGTCCCACGTTGTCCCACGTTGTTCCATGGTTTCCCACGTTGTCCCACGTTGTCCCACGTTGTCCCACGTTGTCCCACGTTGTCCCACGTTGTCCCACGTTGTCCCACGTTGTCCCACGGTGTCCAACGATGTCCAACGGTGTCCAGCGATGTCCAACGGTGTCCCACGTTGTCCCACGTTTTCCCACGTTGTCCCACGTTGTCCCACGGTGTCCAACGGTGTCCAGCGATGTCCAACGGTGTCCCACGTTGTCCCACGGTGTCCAACGATGTCCAACGATGTCCAACGGTGTCCCACGTTGTCCCACGTTGTTCCATGGTTTCCCACGTTGTCCCGCGTTGTCCCACGTTGTCCCACGTTGTCCCACGTTGTCCCACGTTGTCCCACGTTGTCCCACGTTGTCCAACGATGTCCAACGGTGTCCCACGTTGTCCCACGTTGTTCCATGGTTTCCCACGTTGTCCCACGTTGTCCCACGTTGTCCCACGTTGTCCCACGTTGTCCCACGTTGTCCCACGGTGTCCAACGATGTCCAACGGTGTCCCACGTTGTCCCACGTTGTCCCACGTTGTCCCACGTTGTCCCACGTTGTCCCACGATGTCCCACGTTGTCCCACGTTGTCCCACGTTGTCCCACGTTGTCCCACGTTGTCCCACGTTGTCCCACGTTGTCCCACGTGGTCCCAAGTTGTCCCACGTTGTCCCACGGTGTCCAACGATGTCCAACGGTGTCCCACGTTGTCCAACGGTGTCCCACGTTGTCCCACGTTGTCCCACGTTGTCCCACGTTGTCCCACGATGTCCCACGTTGTCCCACGTTGTCCCACGTTGTCCCACGTTGTCCCACGTTGTCCCACGTTGTCCCACGTTGTCCCACGTTGTCCCACGTTGTCCCACGTTGTCCCACGTTGTCCCACGGTGTCCAACGATGTCCAACGGTGTCCAACGGTGTCCCACGGTGTCCAACGGTGTCCCACGTTGTCCCACGTTGTCCCACGTTGTCCCACGTTGTCCCACGTTGTCCCACGTTGTCCCACGTTGTCCAACGATGTCCAACGGTGTCCCACGTTGTCCCACGTTGTTCCATGGTTTCCCACGTTGTCCCACGTTGTCCCACGTTGTCCCACGTTGTCCCACGGTGTCCAACGTTGTCCCACGTTGTTCCATGGTTTCCCACGTTGTCCCACGTTGTCCCACGTTGTCCCACGTTGTCCCACGGTGTCCAACGATGTCCAACGGTGTCCCACGTTGTCCCACGTTGTCCCACGTTGTCCCACGTTGTCCCACGATGTCCCACGTTGTCCCACGTTGTCCCACGTTGTCCCACGTTGTCCCACGTTGTCCCACGTTGTCCCACGTTGTCCCACGTGGTCCCACGTTGTCCCACGTTGTCCCACGGTGTCCAACGATGTCCCACGTTGTCCCACGTTGTCCCACGTTGTCCCACGATGTCCCACGTTGTCCCACGTTGTCCCACGTTGTCCGACGTTGTCCCACGTTGTCCCACGTTGTCCCACGTTGTCCCACGTTGTCCCACGTTGTCCCACGGTGTCCAACGATGTCCAACGGTGTCCAACGGTGTCCTACGGTGTCCAACGGTGTCCCACGTTGTCCCACGTTGTCCCACGTTGTCCCACTTTGTCCCACGTTGTCCCACGTTGTCCCACGTTGTCCAACGATGTCCAACGGTGTCCCACGTTGTCCCACGTTGTTCCATGGTTTCCCACGTTGTCCCACGTTGTCCCACGTTGTCCCACGGTGTCCAACGTTGTCCCACGTTGTTCCATGGTTTCCCACGTTGTCCCACGTTGTCCCACGTTGTCCAACGATGTCCAACGGTGTCCAACGGTGTCCCACGGTGTCCAACGGTGTCCCACGTTGTCCCACGTTGTCCCACGTTGTCCCACGTTGTCCCACGTTGTCCCACGTTGTCCCACGTTGTCCAACGATGTCCAACGGTGTCCCACGTTGTCCCACGTTGTTCCATGGTTTCCCACGTTGTCCCACGTTGTCCCACGTTGTCCCACGTTGTCCCACGATGTCCCACGTTGTCCCACGTTGTCCCACGTTGTCCCACGTTGTCCCACGTTGTCCCACGTTGTCCCACGTTGTCCCACGGTGTCCAACGATGTCCAACGGTGTCCAACGGTGTCCCACGTTGTCCAACGGTGTCCCACGTTGTCCCACGTTGTCCCACGTTGTCCCACGTTGTCCCACGTTGTCCCACGTTGTCCCACGTTGTCCCACGTTGTCCCACGTTGTCCCACGTTGTCCCACGTTGTCCCACGTTGTCCCACGTTGTCCCACGTTGTCCCACGGTGTCCAACGATGTCCAACGATGTCCAACGGTGTCCCACGTTGTCCCACGTTGTTCCATGGTTTCCCACGTTGTCCCACGTTGTCCCACGTTGTCCCACGGTGTCCAACGATGTCCAACGGTGTCCAACGGTGTCCAACGGTGTCCAACGGTGTCCCACGTTGTCCCACGTTGTCCCACGTTGTCCCACGGTGTCCAACGATGTCCAACGGTGTCCCACGTTGTCCCACGTTGTCCCACGTTGTCCCACGTTGTCCCACGTTGTCCCACGATGTCCCACGTTGTCCCACGTTGTCCCACGTTGTCCCACGTTGTCCCACGGTGTCCAACGATGTCCAACGGTGTCCAACGGTGTCCAACGGTGTCCAACGGTGTCCCAAGTTGTCCCACGTTGTCCCACGTTGTCCCACGGTGTCCAACGATGTCCAACGGTGTCCCACGTTATCCCACGGTGTCCAACGATGTCCAACGGTGTCCCACGTTGTCCAACGGTGTCCCACGTTGTCCAACGGTGTCCCACGTTGTCCCACGTTGTCCCACGTTGTCCCACGTTGTCCCACGTTGTCCCACGTTGTCCCACGTTGTCCCACGTTGTCCCACGTTGTCCCACGTTGTCCCACGTTGTCCCACGTTGTCCCACGGTGTCCAACGATGTCCAACGGTGTCCAACGGTGTCCCACGGTGTCCAACGGTGTCCCACGTTGTCCCACGTTGTCCCACGTTGTCCCACGGTGTCCCACGTTGTCCCACGTTGTCCAACGATGTCCAACGGTGTCCCACGTTGTCCCACGTTGTTCCATGGTTTCCCACGTTGTCCCACGTTGTCCCACGTTGTCCCACGGTGTCCAACGATGTCCAACGATGTCCAACGGTGTCCCACGATGTCCAACGATGTCCAACGATGTCCAACGGTGTCCAACGATGTCCAACGGTGTCCAACGATGTCCAACGATGTCCAACGGTGTCCCACGATGTCCAACGATGTCCAACGATGTCCAACGGTGTCCAACGGTGTCCAACGGTGTCCCACGGTGTCCAACGGTGTCCCACGTTGTCCCACGTTGTCCCACGTTGTCCCACGTTGTCCCACGTTGTCCCACGTTGTCCCACGTTGTCCCACGTTGTCCCACGGTGTCCAACGATGTCCAACGGTGTCCCACGTTGTCCAACGGTGTCCCACGTTGTCCCACGTTGTCCCACGTTGTCCCACGTTGTCCCACGTTGTCCCACGTTGTCCCACGTTGTCCCACGATGTCCCACGTTGTCCCACGTTGTCCCACGTTGTCCCACGTTGTCCCACGTTGTCCCACGTTGTCCCACGTTGTCCCACGTTGTCCCACGTTGTCCAACGATGTCCAACGGTGTCCCACGTTGTCCCACGTTGTTCCATGGTTTCCCACGTTGTCCCACGTTGTCCCACGTTGTCCCACGTTGTCCCACGTTGTCCCACGGTGTCCAACGATGTCCAACGGTGTCCCACGTTGTCCCACGTTGTCCCACGTTGTCCCACGTTGTCCCACGTTGTCCCACGATGTCCCACGTTGTCCCACGTTGTCCCACGTTGTCCCACGTTGTCCCACGTTGTCCCACGTTGTCCCACGTTGTCCCACGTGGTCCCACGTTGTCCCACGTTGTCCCACGGTGTCCAACGATGTCCAACGGTGTCCCACGTTGTCCAACGGTGTCCCACGTTGTCCCACGTTGTCCCACGTTGTCCCACGTTGTCCCACGTTGTCCCACGTTGTCCCACGTTGTCCCACGTTGTCCCACGTTGTCCCACGTTGTCCCACGTTGTCCCACGTTGTCCCACGTTGTCCCACGTTGTCCCACGTGGTCCCACGTTGTCCCACGTTGTCCCACGGTGTCCAAAGATGTCCAACGGTGTCCAACGGTGTCCCACGGTGTCCAACGGTGTCCCACGTTGTCCCACGTTGTCCCACGTTGTCCCACGTTGTCCCACGTTGTCCCACGTTGTCCCACGTTGTCCAACGATGTCCAACGGTGTCCCACGTTGTCCCACGTTGTTCCATGGTTTCATACGTTGTCCCACGGTGTCCAACGATGTCCAACGGTGTCCAACGGTGTCCAACGGTGTCCAACGGTGTCCCACGTTGTCCCACGTTGTCCCACGTTGTCCCACGTTGTCCCACGTTGTCCAACGATGTCCAACGGTGTCCCACGTTGTCCCACGTTGTCCCACGATGTCCCACGTTGTCCCACGTTGTCCCACGTTGTCCCACGTTGTCCCACGTTGTCCCACGTTGTCCCACGTTGTCCCACGTTGTCCCACGTTGTCCCACGTTGTCCCACGTTGTCCCACGTTGTCCCACGTTGTCCCACGTTGTCCCACGGTGTCCAACGGTGTCCAACGATGTCCCACGTTGTCCCACGTTGTCCCACGTTGTCCCACGATGTCCCACGTTGTCCCACGTTGTCCCACGTTGTCCCACGTTGTCCCACGGTGTCCAACGATGTCCAACGGTGTCCAACGGTGTCCCACGGTGTCCAACGGTGTCCCACGTTGTCCCACGTTGTCCCACGTTGTCCCACGTTGTCCCACGTTGTCCCACGATGTCCCACGTTGTCCCACGTTGTCCGACGTTGTCCCACGTTGTCCCACGTTGTCCCACGTTGTCCCACGGTGTCCAACGATGTCCAACGATGTCCAACGGTGTCCCACGTTGTCCCACGTTGTTCCATGGTTTCCCACGTTGTCCCACGTTGTCCCACGTTGTCCCACGTTGTCCCACGTTGTCCCACGTTGTCCCACGTTGTCCCACGTTGTCCCACGGTGTCCAACGATGTCCAACGGTGTCCAGCGATGTCCAACGGTGTCCCACGTTGTCCCACGTTTTCCCACGTTGTCCCACGTTGTCCCACGGTGTCCAACGGTGTCCAGCGATGTCCAACGGTGTCCCACGTTGTCCCACGGTGTCCAACGATGTCCAACGATGTCCAACGGTGTCCCACGTTGTCCCACGTTGTTCCATGGTTTCCCACGTTGTCCCACGTTGTCCCGCGTTGTCCCACGTTGTCCCACGTTGTCCCACGTTGTCCCACGTTGTCCCACGTTGTCCCACGTTGTCCAACGATGTCCAACGGTGTCCCACGTTGTCCCACGTTGTTCCATGGTTTCCCACGTTGTCCCACGTTGTCCCACGTTGTCCCACGTTGTCCCACGTTGTCCCACGTTGTTCCACGGTGTCCAACGATGTCCAACGGTGTCCCACGTTGTCCCACGTTGTCCCACGTTGTCCCACGTTGTCCCACGTTGTCCTACGATGTCCCACGTTGTCCCACGTTGTCCCACGTTGTCCCACGTTGTCCCACGTTGTCCCACGTTGTCCCACGTGGTCCCAAGTTGTCCCACGTTGTCCCACGGTGTCCAACGATGTCCAACGGTGTCCCACGTTGTCCAACGGTGTCCCACGTTGTCCCACGTTGTCCCACGTTGTCCCACGTTGTCCCACGATGTCCCACGTTGTCCCACGTTGTCCCACGTTGTCCCACGTTGTCCCACGTTGTCCCACGTTGTCCCACGTTGTCCCACGTTGTCCCACGTTGTCCCACGTTGTCCCACGTTGTCCCACGTTGTCCCACGTTGTCCCACGTTGTCCCACGTTGTCCCACGTTGTCCCACGTTGTCCCACGTTGTCCCACGTTGTCCCACGTTGTCCCACGGTGTCCAACGATGTCCAACGGTGTCCCACGTTGTCCCACGTTGTCCCACGTTGTCCCACGTTGTCCCACGATGTCCCACGTTGTCCCACGTTGTCCCACGTTGTCCCACGTTGTCCCACGTTGTCCCACGTTGTCCCACGTTGTCCCACGTTGTCCCACGTTGTCCCACGTTGTCCCACGTTGTCCCACGTTGTCCCACGTTGTCCCACGTTGTCCCACGGTGTCCAACGATGTCCAACGGTGTCCAACGGTGTCCCACGGTGTCCAACGGTGTCCCACGTTGTCCCACGTTGTCCCACGTTGTCCCACGTTGTCCCACGTTGTCCCACGTTGTCCCACGTTGTCCAACGATGTCCAACGGTGTCCCACGTTGTCCCACGTTGTTCCATGGTTTCCCACGTTGTCCCACGTTGTCCCACGTTGTCCCACGGTGTCCAACGTTGTCCCACGTTGTTCCATGGTTTCCCACGTTGTCCCACGTTGTCCCACGTTGTCCAACGATGTCCAACGGTGTCCAACGGTGTCCCACGGTGTCCAACGGTGTCCCACGTTGTCCCACGTTGTCCCACGTTGTCCCACGTTGTCCCACGTTGTCCCACGTTGTCCAACGATGTCCAACGGTGTCCCACGTTGTCCCACGTTGTCCCACGATGTCCCACGTTGTCCCACGTCGTCCCACGTTGTCCCACGTTGTCCCACGTTGTCCCACGTTGTCCCACGTTGTCCCACGTTGTCCCACGTTGTCCCACGTTGTCCCACGTTGTCCCACGTTGTCCCACGTTGTCCCACGGTGTCCAACGGTGTCCAACGATGTCCCACGTTGTCCCACGTTGTCCCACGTTGTCCCACGATGTCCCACGTTGTCCCACGTTGTCCCACGTTGTCCCACGTTGTCCCACGGTGTCCAACGATGTCCAACGGTGTCCAACGGTGTCCCACGGTGTCCAACGGTGTCCCACGTTGTCCCACGTTGTCCCACGTTGTCCCACGTTGTCCCACGTTGTCCCACGATGTCCCACGTTGTCCCACGTTGTCCGACGTTGTCCCACGTTGTCCGACGTTGTCCCACGTTGTCCCACGTTGTCCCACGTTGTCCCACGGTGTCCAACGATGTCCAACGATGTCCAACGGTGTCCCACGTTTTCCCACGTTGTCCCACGTTGTCCCACGTTGTCCCACGGTGTCCAACGATGTCCAACGATGTCCAACGGTGTCCCACGTTGTCCCACGTTGTTCCATGGTTTCCCACGTTGTCCCACGTTGTCCCACGTTGTCCCACGTTGTCCCACGTTGTCCCACGTTGTCCCACGTTGTCCCACGTTGTCCCACGTTGTCCCACGGTGTCCAACGATGTCCAACGGTGTCCAGCGATGTCCAACGGTGTCCCACGTTGTCCCACGTTTTCCCACGTTGTCCCACGTTGTCCCACGGTGTCCAACGGTGTCCAGCGATGTCCAACGGTGTCCCACGTTGTCCCACGTTTTCCCACGTTGTCCCACGTTGTCCCACGGTGTCCAACGATGTCCAACGATGTCCAACGGTGTCCCACGTTGTCCCACGTTGTTCCATGGTTTCCCACGTTGTCCCACGTTGTCCCACGTTGTCCCACGTTGTCCCACGTTGTCCCACGTTGTCCCACGGTGTCCAACGATGTCCAACGGTGTCCCACGTTGTCCCACGTTGTCCCACGTTGTCCCACGTTGTCCCACGTTGTCCCACGATGTCCCACGTTGTCCCACGTTGTCCCACGTTGTCCCACGTTGTCCCACGTTGTCCCACGTTGTCCCACGTGGTCCCACGTTGTCCCACGTTGTCCCACGGTGTCCAACGATGTCCAACGGTGTCCCACGTTGTCCAACGGTGTCCCACGTTGTCCCACGTTGTCCCACGTTGTCCCACGTTGTCCCACGTTGTCCCACGTTGTTCCATGGTTTCCCACGTTGTCCCACGTTGTCCCACGTTGTCCCACGTTGTCCCACGTTGTCCCACGTTGTCCCACGGTGTCCAACGATGTCCAACGGTGTCCCACGTTGTCCCACGTTGTCCCACGTTGTCCCACGTTGTCCCACGTTGTCCCACGATGTCCCACGTTGTCCCACGTTGTCCCACGTTGTCCCACGTTGTCCCACGTTGTCCCACGTGGTCCCAAGTTGTCCCACGTTGTCCCACGGTGTCCAACGATGTCCAACGGTGTCCCACGTTGTCCAACGGTGTCCCACGTTGTCCCACGTTGTCCCACGTTGTCCCACGTTGCCCCAGGATGTCCCACGTTGTCCCACGTTGTCCCACGTTGTCCCACGTTGTCCCACGTTGTCCCACGTTGTCCCACGTTGTCCCACGTTGTCCCACGTTGTCCCACGTTGTCCCACGTTGTCCCACGGTGTCCAACGGTGTCCAGCGATGTCCAACGGTGTCCCACGTTGTCCCACGTTGTCCCACGTTGTCCCACGTTGTCCCACGTTGTCCCACGTTGTCCCACGTTGTCCCACGTTGTCCCACGTTGTCCCACGGTGTCCAACGATGTCCAACGGTGTCCAACGGTGTCCCACGGTGTCCAACGGTGTCCCACGTTGTCCCACGTTGTCCCACGTTGTCCCACGTTGTCCCACGTTGTCCCACGTTGTCCCACGTTGTCCAACGATGTCCAACGGTGTCCCACGTTGTCCCACGTTGTTCCATGGTTTCCCACGTTGTCCCACGTTGTCCCACGTTGTCCCACGGTGTCCAACGATGTCCAACGGTGTCCAACGATGTCCAACGGTGTCCCACGTTGTCCAACGGTGTCCCACGTTGTCCCACGTTGTCCCACGTTGTCCCACGTTGTCCCACGATGTCCCACGTTGTCCCACGTTGTCCCACGTTGTCCCACGTTGTCCCACGTTGTCCCACGTTGTCCCACGTTGTCCCACGTTGTCCCACGTTGTCCCACGTTGTCCCACGTTGTCCCACGTTGTCCCACGGTGTCCAACGATGTCCAACGGTGTCCAACGGTGTCCCACGGTGTCCAACGGTGTCCCACGTTGTCCCACGTTGTCCCACGTTGTCCCACGTTGTCCCACGTTGTCCCACGTTGTCCCACGTTGTCCAACGATGTCCAACGGTGTCCCACGTTGTCCCACGTTGTTCCATGGTTTCCCACGTTGTCCCACGTTGTCCCACGTTGTCCCACGGTGTCCAACGTTGTCCCACGTTGTTCCATGGTTTCCCACGTTGTCCCACGTTGTCCCACGTTGTCCAACGAGGTCCAACGGTGTCCAACGGTGTCCCACGGTGTCCAACGGTGTCCCACGTTGTCCCACGTTGTCCCACGTTGTCCCACGTTGTCCCACGTTGTCCCACGTTGTCCCACGTTGTCCAACGATGTCCAACGGTGTCCCACGTTGTCCCACGTTGTTCCATGGTTTCCCACGTTGTCCCACGTTGTTCCACGTTGTCCCACGGTGTCCAACGATGTCCAACGGTGTCCAACGGTGTCCAACGGTGTCCAACGGTGTCCCACGTTGTCCCACGTTGTCCCACGTTGTCCCACGTTGTCCAACGATGTCCAACGGTGTCCCACGTTGTCCCACGTTGTCCCACGTTGTCCCACGTTGTCCCACGTTGTCCCACGTTGTCCCACGTTGTCCCACGTTGTCCCACGTTGTCCCACGTTGTCCCACGTTGTCCCACGTTGTCCCACGTTGTCCCACGTTGTCCCACGTTGTCCCACGGTGTCCAACGGTGTCCAACGATGTCCCACGTTGTCCCACGTTGTCCCACGTTGTCCCACGATGTCCCACGTTGTCCCACGTTGTCCCACGTTGTCCCACGTTGTCCCACGGTGTCCAACGTTGTCCAACGGTGTCCAACGGTGTCCCACGGTGTCCAACGGTGTCCCACGTTGTCCCACGTTGTCCCACGTTGTCCCACGTTGTCCCACGTTGTCCCACGATGTCCCACGTTGTCCCACGTTGTCCGACGTTGTCCCACGTTGTCCGACGTTGTCCCACGTTGTCCCACGTTGTCCCACGTTGTCCCACGGTGTCCAACGATGTCCAACAATGTCCAACGGTGTCCCACGTTTTCCCACGTTGTCCCACGTTGTCCCACGTTGTCCCACGGTGTCCAACGATGTCCAACGATGTCCAACGGTGTCCCACGTTGTCCCACGTTGTTCCACGGTTTCCCACGTTGTCCCACGTTGTCCCACGTTGTCCCACGTTGTCCCACGTTGTCCCACGTTGTCCCACGTTGTCCCACGTTGTCCCACGTTGTCCCACGTTGTCCCACGTTGTCCCACGGTGTCCAACGATGTCCAACGGTGTCCAGCGATGTCCAACGGTGTCCCACGTTGTCCCACGTTTTCCCACGTTGTCCCACGTTGTCCCACGGTGTCCAACGGTGTCCAGCGATGTCCAACGGTGTCCCACGTTGTCCCACGTTGTCCCACGTTGTCCCACGTTGTCCCACGGTGTCCAACGATGTCCAACGATGTCCAACGGTGTCCCACGTTGTCCCACGTTGTTCCATGGTTTCCCACGTTGTCCCACGTTGTCCCACGTTGTCCCACGTTGTCCCACGTTGTCCCACGTTGTCCCACGTTGTCCCACGTTGTCCCACGTTGTCCCACGTTGTCCCACGTTGTCCAACGATGTCCAACGGTGTCCCACGTTGTCCCACGTTGTTCCATGGTTTCCCACGTTGTCCCACGTTGTCCCACGTTGTCCCACGTTGTCCCACGTTGTCCCACGTTGTCCCACGGTGTCCAACGATGTCCAACGGTGTCCCACGTTGTCCCACGTTGTCCCACGTTGTCCCACGTTGTCCCACGTTGTCCCACGATGTCCCACGTTGTCCCACGTTGTCCCACGTTGTCCCACGTTGTCCCACGTTGTCCCACGTTGTCCCACGTTGTCCCACGTTGTCCCACGTGGTCCCAAGTTGTCCCACGTTGTCCCACGGTGTCCAACGATGTCCAACGGTGTCCCACGTTGTCCAACGGTGTCCCACGTTGTCCCACGTTGTCCCACGTTGTCCCACGTTGTCCCACGATGTCCCACGTTGTCCCACGTTGTCCCACGTTGTCCCACGTTGTCCCACGTTGTCCCACGTTGTCCCACGTTGTCCCACGTTGTCCCACGTTGTCCCACGTTGTCCCACGTTGTCCCACGGTGTCCAACGATGTCCAACGGTGTCCAACGGTGTCCCACGGTGTCCAACGGTGTCCCACGTTGTCCCACGTTGTCCCACGTTGTCCCACGTTGTCCCACGTTGTCCCACGTTGTCCCACGTTGTCCAACGATGTCCAACGGTGTCCCACGTTGTCCCACGTTGTTCCATGGTTTCCCACGTTGTCCCACGTTGTCCCACGTTGTCCCACGGTGTCCAACGATGTCCAACGGTGTCCAACGGTGTCCAACGGTGTCCAACGGTGTCCCACGTTGTCCCACGTTGTCCCACGTTGTCCCACGTTGTCCAACGATGTCCAACGGTGTCCCACGTTGTCCCACGTTGTCCCACGTTGTCCCACGTGGTCCCACGTTGTCCCACGTTGTCCAACGATGTCCAACGGTGTCCCACGTTGTCCCACGTTGTTCCATGGTTTCCCACGTTGTCCCACGTTGTCACACGTTGTCCCACGTTGTCCCACGTTGTCCCACGGTGTCCAACGATGTCCAACGGTGTCCCACGTTGTCCCACGTTGTCCCACGTTGTCCCACGTTGTCCCACGTTGTCCAACGATGTCCAACGGTGTCCCACGTTGTCCCACGTTGTTCCATGGTTTCCCACGTTGTCCCACGTTGTCCCACGTTGTCCCACGGTGTCCAACGATGTCCAACGGTGTCCAACGGTGTCCCACGGTGTCCAACGGTGTCCCACGTTGTCCCACGTTGTCCCACGTTGTCCCACGTTGTCCCACGGTGTCCAACGATGTCCAACGGTGTCCCACGATGTCCCACGTTGTCCCACGTTGTCCCACGTTGTCCCACGTTGTCCCACGTTGTCCCACGTTGTCCCACGTTGTCCCACGATGTCCCACGTTGTCCCACGTTGTCCCACGTTGTCCCACGTTGTCCCACGTTGTCCCACGTGGTCCCAAGTTGTCCCACGTTGTCCCACGGTGTCCAACGATGTCCAACGGTGTCCCACGTTGTCCAACGGTGTCCCACGTTGTCCCACGTTGTCCCACGTTGTCCCACGTTGCCCCAGGATGTCCCACGTTGTCCCACGTTGTCCCACGTTGTCCCACGTTGTCCCACGTTGTCCCACGTTGTCCCACGTTGTCCCACGTTGTCCCACGTTGTCCCACGTTGTCCCACGTTGTCCCACGGTGTCCAACGGTGTCCAGCGATGTCCAACGGTGTCCCACGTTGTCCCACGTTGTCCCACGTTGTCCCACGTTGTCCCACGTTGTCCCACGTTGTCCCACGTTGTCCCACGTTGTCCCACGTTGTCCCACGGTGTCCAACGATGTCCAACGGTGTCCAACGGTGTCCCACGGTGTCCAACGGTGTCCCACGTTGTCCCACGTTGTCCCACGTTGTCCCACGTTGTCCCACGTTGTCCCACGTTGTCCCACGTTGTCCAACGATGTCCAACGGTGTCCCACGTTGTCCCACGTTGTTCCATGGTTTCCCACGTTGTCCCACGTTGTCCCACGTTGTCCCACGGTGTCCAACGATGTCCAACGGTGTCCAACGATGTCCAACGGTGTCCCACGTTGTCCAACGGTGTCCCACGTTGTCCCACGTTGTCCCACGTTGTCCCACGTTGTCCCACGATGTCCCACGTTGTCCCACGTTGTCCCACGTTGTCCCACGTTGTCCCACGATGTCCCACGTTGTCCCACGTTGTCCCACGTTGTCCCACGTTGTCCCACGTTGTCCCACGTTGTCCCACGTTGTCCCACGGTGTCCAACGATGTCCAACGGTGTCCAACGGTGTCCCACGGTGTCCAACGGTGTCCCACGTTGTCCCACGTTGTCCCACGTTGTCCCACGTTGTCCCACGTTGTCCCACGTTGTCCCACGTTGTCCAACGATGTCCAACGGTGTCCCACGTTGTCCCACGTTGTTCCATGGTTTCCCACGTTGTCCCACGTTGTCCCACGTTGTCCCACGGTGTCCAACGTTGTCCCACGTTGTTCCATGGTTTCCCACGTTGTCCCACGTTGTCCCACGTTGTCCAACGATGTCCAACGGTGTCCAACGGTGTCCCACGGTGTCCAACGGTGTCCCACGTTGTCCCACGTTGTCCCACGTTGTCCCACGTTGTCCAACGATGTCCAACGGTGTCCCACGTTGTCCCACGTTGTTCCATGGTTTCCCACGTTGTCCCACGTTGTTCCACGTTGTCCCACGGTGTCCAACGATGTCCAACGGTGTCCAACGGTGTCCAACGGTGTCCAACGGTGTCCCACGTTGTCCCACGTTGTCCCACGTTGTCCCACGTTGTCCAACGATGTCCAACGGTGTCCCACGTTGTCCCACGTTGTCCCACGATGTCCCACGTTGTCCCACGTTGTCCCACGTTTTCCCACGTTGTCCCACGTTGTCCCACGTTGTCCCACGTTGTCCCACGTTGTCCCACGTTGTCCCACGTTGTCCCACGTTGTCCCACGTTGTCCCACGTTGTCCCACGTTGTCCCACGGTGTCCAACGGTGTCCAACGATGTCCCACGTTGTCCAACGGTGTCCCACGGTGTCCAACGGTGTCCCACGTTGTCCCACGTTGTCCCACGTTGTCCCACGTTGTCCCACGTTGTCCCACGTTGTCCCACGTTGTCCAACGATGTCCAACGGTGTCCCACGTTGTCCCACGTTGTTCCATGGTTTCCCACGTTGTCCCACGTTGTTCCACGTTGTCCCACGGTGTCCAACGATGTCCAACGGTGTCCAACGGTGTCCAACGGTGTCCAACGGTGTCCCACGTTGTCCCACGTTGTCCCACGTTGTCCCACGTTGTCCAACGATGTCCAACGGTGTCCCACGTTGTCCCACGTTGTCCCACGATGTCCCACGTTGTCCCACGTTGTCCCACGTTGTCCCACGTTGTCCCACGTTGTCCCACGTTGTCCCACGTTGTCCCACGTTGTCCCACGTTGTCCCACGTTGTCCCACGTTGTCCCACGTTGTCCCACGGTGTCCAACGGTGTCCAACGATGTCCCACGTTGTCCCACGTTGTCCCACGTTGTCCCACGATGTCCCACGTTGTCCCACGTTGTCCCACGTTGTCCCACGTTGTCCCACGGTGTCCAACGATGTCCAACGGTGTCCAACGGTGTCCCACGGTGTCCAACGGTGTCCCACGTTGTCCCACGTTGTCCCACGTTGTCCCACGTTGTCCCACGTTGTCCCACGATGTCCCACGTTGTCCCACGTTGTCCGACGTTGTCCCACGTTGTCCGACGTTGTCCCACGTTGTCCCACGTTGTCCCACGTTGTCCCACGGTGTCCAACGATGTCCAACAATGTCCAACGGTGTCCCACGTTTTCCCACGTTGTCCCACGTTGTCCCACGTTGTCCCACGGTGTCCAACGATGTCCAACGATGTCCAACGGTGTCCCACGTTGTCCCACGTTGTTCCATGGTTTCCCACGTTGTCCCACGTTGTCCCACGTTGTCCCACGTTGTCCCACGTTGTCCCACGTTGTCCCACGTTGTCCCACGTTGTCCCACGTTGTCCCACGTTGTCCCACGTTGTCCAACGATGTCCAACGGTGTCCCACGTTGTCCCACGTTGTTCCATGGTTTCCCACGTTGTCCCACGTTGTCCCACGTTGTCCCACGTTGTCCCACGTTGTCCCACGATGTCCCACGTTGTCCCACGTTGTCCCACGTTGTCCCACGTTGTCCCACGTTGTCCCACGTTGTCCCACGTTGTCCCACGTTGTCCCACGTGGTCCCAAGTTGTCCCACGTTGTCCCACGGTGTCCAACGATGTCCAACGGTGTCCCACGTTGTCCAACGGTGTCCCACGTTGTCCCACGTTGTCCCACGTTGTCCCACGTTGTCCCACGATGTCCCACGTTGTCCCACGTTGTCCCACGTTGTCCCACGTTGTCCCACGTTGTCCCACGTTGTCCCACGTTGTCCCACGTTGTCCCACGTTGTCCCACGTTGTCCCACGTTGTCCCACGGTGTCCAACGATGTCCAACGGTGTCCAACGGTGTCCCACGGTGTCCAACGGTGTCCCACGTTGTCCCACGTTGTCCCACGTTGTCCCACGTTGTCCCACGTTGTCCCACGTTGTCCCACGTTGTCCAACGATGTCCAACGGTGTCCCACGTTGTCCCACGTTGTTCCATGGTTTCCCACGTTGTCCCACGTTGTCCCACGTTGTCCCACGGTGTCCAACGATGTCCAACGGTGTCCAACGGTGTCCAACGTTGTCCAACGGTGTCCCACGTTGTCCCACGTTGTCCCACGTTGTCCCACGTTGTCCAACGTTGTCCAACGGTGTCCCACGTTGTCCCACGTTGTCCCACGTTGTCCCACGTTGTCCCACGTTGTCCCACGTTGTCCAACGATGTCCAACGGTGTCCCACGTTGTCCCACGTTGTTCCATGGTTTCCCACGTTGTCCCACGTTGTCACACGTTGTCCCACGTTGTCCCACGTTGTCCCACGGTGTCCAACGATGTCCAACGGTGTCCCACGTTGTCCCACGTTGTCCCACGTTGTCCCACGTTGTCCCACGTTGTCCAACGATGTCCAACGGTGTCCCACGTTGTCCCACGTTGTTCCATGGTTTCCCACGTTGTCCCACGTTGTCCCACGTTGTCCCACGGTGTCCAACGATGTCCAACGGTGTCCAACGGTGTCCCACGGTGTCCAACGGTGTCCCACGTTGTCCCACGTTGTCCCACGTTGTCCCACGTTGTCCCACGGTGTCCAACGATGTCCAACGGTGTCCCACGATGTCCCACGGTGTCCCACGTTGTCCCACGTTGTCCCACGTTGTCCCACGTTGTCCCACGTTGTCCCACGTTGTCCCACGTTGTCCCACGTTGTCCCACGTTGTCCCACGTTGTCCCACGTTGTCCCACGTTGTCCCACGTTGTCCCACGTTGTCCCACGGTGTCCAACGATGTCCAACGGTGTCCAACGGTGTCCCACGGTGTCCAACGGTGTCCCACGTTGTCCCACGTTGTCCCACGTTGTCCCACGTTGTCCCACGTTGTCCCACGTTGTCCAACGATGTCCAACGGTGTCCCACGTTGTCCCACGTTGTTCCATGGTTTCCCACGTTGTCCCACGTTGTCCCACGTTGTCCCACGTTGTCCCACGTTGTCCCACGGTGTCCAACGATGTCCAACGGTGTCCCACGTTGTCCCACGTTGTCCCACGTTGTCCCACGTTGTCCCACGTTGTCCCACGATGTCCCACGTTGTCCCACGTTGTCCCACGTTGTCCCACGTTGTCCCACGTTGTCCCACGTTGTCCCACGGTGTCCAACGATGTCCAACGATGTCCAACGGTGTCCCACGTTGTCCCACGTTGTTCCATGGTTTCCCACGTAGTCCCACGTTGTCCCACGTTGTCCCACGGTGTCCAACGGTGTCCAGCGATGTCCAACGGTGTCCCACGTTGTCCAACGATGTCCAACGGTGTCCCACGTTGTCCCACGTTGTTCCATGGTTTCCCACGTTGTCCCACGTTGTCCCACGTTGTCCCACGTTGTCCCACGTTGTCCCACGTTGTCCCACGGTGTCCAACGATGTCCAACGGTGTCCCACGTTGTCCCACGTTGTCCCACGTTGTCCCACGTTGTCCCACGTTGTCCCACGATGTCCCACGTTGTCCCACGTTGTCCCACGTTGTCCCACGTTGTCCCACGTTGTCCCACGTTGTCCCACGTGGTCCCAAGTTGTCCCACGTTGTCCCACGGTGTCCAACGATGTCCAACGGTGTCCCACGTTGTCCAACGGTGTCCCACGTTGTCCCACGTTGTCCCACGTTGTCCCACGTTGTCCCACGATGTCCCACGTTGTCCCACGTTGTCCCACGTTGTCCCACGTTGTCCCACGTTGTCCCACGTTGTCCCACGTTGTCCCACGTTGTCCCACGTTGTCCCACGTTGTCCCACGTTGTCCCACGGTGTCCAACGATGTCCAACGGTGTCCAACGGTGTCCCACGGTGTCCAACGGTGTTCCACGTTGTCCCACGTTGTCCCACGTTGTCCCACGTTGTCCCACGTTGTCCCACGTTGTCCCACGTTGTCCAACGATGTCCAACGGTGTCCCACGTTGTCCCACGTTGTTCCATGGTTTCCCACGTTGTCCCACGTTGTCCCACGTTGTCCCACGGTGTCCAACGATGTCCAACGGTGTCCCACGTTGTCCCACGTTGTCCCACGATGTCCCACGTTGTCCCACGTTGTCCCACGTTGTCCCACGTTGTCCCACGTTGTCCCACGTTGTCCCACGTTGTCCCACGTTGTCCCACGTTGTCCCACGTTGTCCCACGTTGTCCCACGTTGTCCCACGTTGTCCCACGTTGTCCCACGGTGTCCAACGGTGTCCAACGGTGTCCCACGGTGTCCAACGGTGTCCCACGTTGTCCCACGTTGTCCCACGTTGTCCCACGTTGTCCCACGTTGTCCCACGTTGTCCAACGATGTCCAACGGTGTCCCACGTTGTCCCACGTTGTTCCATGGTTTCCCACGTTGTCCCACGTTGTCCCACGTTGTCCCACGTTGTCCCACGTTGTCCCACGGTGTCCAACGATGTCCAACGGTGTCCCACGTTGTCCCACGTTGTCCCACGTTGTCCCACGTTGTCCCACGTTGTCCAACGATGTCCAACGGTGTCCCACGTTGTCCCACGTTGTTCCATGGTTTCCCACGTTGTCCCACGTTGTCCCACGTTGTCCCACGGTGTCCAACGATGTCCAACGGTGTCCAACGGTGTCCCACGGTGTCCAACGGTGTCCCACGTTGTCCCACGTTGTCCCACGTTGTCCCACGTTGTCCCACGGTGTCCAACGATGTCCAACGGTGTCCCACGATGTCCCACGTTGTCCCACGTTGTCCCACGTTGTCCCACGTTGTCCCACGTTGTCCCACGTTGTCCCACGTTGTCCCACGTTGTCCCACGTTGTCCCACGTTGTCCCACGTTGTCCCACGTTGTCCCACGTTGTCCAACGATGTCCAACGGTGTCCCACGTTGTCCCACGTTGTCCCATGGTTTCCCACGTTGTCCCACGTTGTCCCACGTTGTCCCACGTTGTCCCACGTTGTCCCACGGTGTCCAACGATGTCCGACGGTGTCCCACGTTGTCCCACGTTGTCCCACGTTGTCCCACGTTGTCCCACGTTGTCCCACGATGTCCCACGTTGTCCCACGTTGTCCCACGTTGTCCCACGTTGTCCCACGTTGTCCCACGTTGTCCCACGTTGTCCCACGTGGTCCCACGTTGTCCCACGTTGTCCCACGGTGTCCAACGATGTCCAACGGTGTCCCACGTTGTCCAACGGTGTCCCACGTTGTCCCACGTTGTCCAACGATGTCCAACGGTGTCCCACGTTGTCCCACGTTGTTCCATGGTTTCCCACGTTGTCCCACGTTGTCCCACGTTGTCCCACGGTGTCCAACGATGTCCAACGGTGTCCAACGGTGTCCCACGGTGTCCAACGGTGTCCCACGTTGTCCCACGTTGTCCCACGTTGTCCCACGTTGTCCCACGGTGTCCAACGATGTCCAACGGTGTCCCACGATGTCCCACGTTGTCCCACGTTGTCCCACGTTGTCCCACGTTGTCCCACGTTGTCCCACGTTGTCCCACGTTGTCCCACGTTGTCCCACGTTGTCCCACGTTGTCCCACGTTGTCCCACGTTGTCCCACGTTGTCCCACGTTGTCCCACGTTGTCCCACGGTGTCCAACGATGTCCAACGGTGTCCAACGGTGTCCCACGGTGTCCAACGGTGTCCCACGTTGTCCCACGTTGTCCCACGTTGTCCCACGTTGTCCCACGTTGTCCCACGTTGTCCAACGATGTCCAACGGTGTCCCACGTTGTCCCACGTTGTTCCATGGTTTCCCACGTTGTCCCACGTTGTCCCACGTTGTCCCACGTTGTCCCACGTTGTCCCACGGTGTCCAACGATGTCCAACGGTGTCCCACGTTGTCCCACGTTGTCCCACGTTGTCCCACGTTGTCCCACGTTGTCCCACGATGTCCCACGTTGTCCCACGTTGTCCCACGTTGTCCCACGATGTCCCACGTTGTCCCACGTTGTCCCACGTTGTCCCACGTTGTCCCACGTTGTCCCACGTTGTCCCACGTGGTCCCACGTTGTCCCACGTTGTCCCACGTTGTCCCACGGTGTCCAACGATGTCCAACGGTGTCCCACGTTGTCCCACGTTGTCCCACGTTGTCCCACGTTGTCCCACGTTGTCCCACGATGTCCCACGTTGTCCCACGTTGTCCCACGTTGTCCCACGATGTCCCACGTTGTCCCACGTTGTCCCACGTTGTCCCACGTTGTCCCACGTTGTCCCACGTTGTCCCACGTGGTCCCAAGCTGTCCCACGTTGTCCCACGGTGTCCAACGATGTCCAACGGTGTCCCACGTTGTCCAACGGTGTCCCACGTTGTCCCACGTTGTCCCACGTTGTCCCACGTTGTCCCACGATGTCCCACGTTGTCCCACGTTGTCCCACGTTGTCCCACGTTGTCCCACGTTGTCCCACGTTGTCCCACGTTGTCCCACGTTGTCCCACGTTGTCCCACGTTGTCCCACGTTGTCCCACGGTGTCCAACGATGTCCAACGGTGTCCAACGGTGTCCCACGGTGTCCAACGGTGTTCCACGTTGTCCCACGTTGTCCCACGTTGTCCCACGTTGTCCCACGTTGTCCCACGTTGTCCCACGTTGTCCAACGATGTCCAACGGTGTCCCACGTTGTCCCACGTTGTTCCATGGTTTCCCACGTTGTCCCACGTTGTCCCACGTTGTCCCACGGTGTCCAACGTTGTCCCACGTTGTTCCATGGTTTCCCACGTTGTCCCACGTTGTCCCACGTTGTCCAACGATGTCCAACGGTGTCCAACGGTGTCCCACGGTGTCCAACGGTGTCCCACGTTGTCCCACGTTGTCCCACGTTGTCCCACGTTGTCCCACGTTGTCCCACGTTGTCCCACGTTGTCCAACGATGTCCAACGGTGTCCCACGTTGTCCCACGTTGTTCCATGGTTTCCCACGTTGTCCCACGTTGTCCCACGTTGTCCCACGGTGTCCAACGATGTCCAACGGTGTCCAACGGTGTCCAACGGTGTCCAACGGTGTCCCACGTTGTCCCACGTTGTCCCACGTTGTCCCACGTTGTCCAACGATGTCCAACGGTGTCCCACGTTGTCCCACGTTGTCCCACGATGTCCCACGTTGTCCCACGTTGTCCCACGTTGTCCCACGTTGTCCCACGTTGTCCCACGTTGTCCCACGTTGTCCCACGTTGTCCCACGTTGTCCCACGTTGTCCCACGTTGTCCCACGTTGTCCCACGTTGTCCCACGGTGTCCAACGGTGTCCAACGATGTCCCACGTTGTCCCACGTTGTCCCACGTGTCCCACGATGTCCCACGTTGTCCCACGTTGTCCCACGTTGTCCCACGTTGTCCCACGGTGTCCAACGATGTCCAACGGTGTCCAACGGTGTCCCACGGTGTCCAACGGTGTCCCACGTTGTCCCACGTTGTCCCACGTTGTCCCACGTTGTCCCACGTTGTCCCACGATGTCCCACGTTGTCCCACGTTGTCCGACGTTGTCCCACGTTGTCCGACGTTGTCCCACGTTGTCCCACGTTGTCCCACGTTGTCCCACGGTGTCCAACGATGTCCAACGATGTCCCACGGTGTCCCACGTTTTCCCACGTTGTCCCACGTTGTCCCACGTTGTCCCACGGTGTCCAACGATGTCCAACGATGTCCAACGGTGTCCCACGTTGTCCCACGTTGTTCCATGGTTTCCCACGTTGTCCCACGTTGTCCCACGTTGTCCCACGTTGTCCCACGTTGTCCCACGTTGTCCCACGTTGTCCCACGTTGTCCCACGTTGTCCCACGGTGTCCAACGATGTCCAACGGTGTCCAGCGATGTCCAACGGTGTCCCACGTTGTCCCACGTTTTCCCACGTTGTCCCACGTTGTCCCACGGTGTCCAACGGTGTCCAGCGATGTCCAACGGTGTCCCACGTTGTCCCACGTTTTCCCACGTTGTCCCACGTTGTCCCACGGTGTCCAACGATGTCCAACGATGTCCAACGGTGTCCCACGTTGTCCCACGTTGTTCCATGGTTTCCCACGTTGTCCCACGTTGTCCCACGTTGTCCCACGTTGTCCCACGTTGTCCCACGTTGTCCCACGTTGTCCCACGTTGTCCCACGTTGTCCCACGTTGTCCCACGTTGTCCCACGTTGTCCAACGATGTCCAACGGTGTCCCACGTTGTCCCACGTTGTTCCATGGTTTCCCACGTTGTCCCACGTTGTCCCACGTTGTCCCACGTTGTCCCACGTTGTCCCACGTTGTCCCACGGTGTCCAACGATGTCCAACGGTGTCCCACGTTGTCCCACGTTGTCCCACGTTGTCCCACGTTGTCCCACGTTGTCCCACGATGTCCCACGTTGTCCCACGTTGTCCCACGTTGTCCCACGTTGTCCCACGTTGTCCCACGTTGTCCCACGTGGTCCCAAGTTGTCCCACGTTGTCCCACGGTGTCCAACGATGTCCAACGGTGTCCCACGTTGTCCAACGGTGTCCCACGTTGTCCAACGGTGTCCCACGTTGTCCCACGTTGTCCCACGTTGTCCCACGTTGTCCCACGTTGTCCCACGTTGTTCCATGGTTTCCCACGTTGTCCCACGTTGTCCCACGTTGTCCCACGTTGTCCCACGTTGTCCCACGTTGTCCCACGGTGTCCAACGATGTCCAACGGTGTCCCACGTTGTCCCACGTTGTCCCACGTTGTCCCACGTTGTCCCACGTTGTCCCACGATGTCCCACGTTGTCCCACGTTGTCCCACGTTGTCCCACGTTGTCCCACGTGGTCCCAAGTTGTCCCACGTTGTCCCACGGTGTCCAACGATGTCCAACGGTGTCCCACGTTGTCCAACGGTGTCCCACGTTGTCCCACGTTGTCCCACGTTGTCCCACGTTGTCCCACGTTGTCCCACGTTGTCCCACGTTGTCCCACGTTGTCCCACGTTGTCCCACGTTGTCCCACGTTGTCCCACGTTGTCCCACGTTGTCCCACGTTGTCCCACGTTGTCCCACGTTGTCCCACGGTGTCCAACGGTGTCCAGCGTTGTCCAACGGTGTCCCACGTTGTCCCACGTTGTCCCACGTTGTCCCACGTTGTCCCACGTTGTCCCACGTTGTCCCACGTTGTCCCACGTTGTCCCACGTTGTCCCACGGTGTCCAACGATGTCCAACGGTGTCCAACGGTGTCCCACGGTGTCCAACGGTGTCCCACGTTGTCCCACGTTGTCCCACGTTGTCCCACGTTGTCCCACGTTGTCCCACGTTGTCCCACGTTGTCCAACGATGTCCAACGGTGTCCCACGTTGTCCCACGTTGTTCCATGGTTTCCCACGTTGTCCCACGTTGTCCCACGTTGTCCCACGGTGTCCAACGATGTCCAACGGTGTCCAACGATGTCCAACGGTGTCCCACGTTGTCCAACGGTGTCCCACGTTGTCCCACGTTGTCCCACGTTGTCCCACGTTGTCCCACGATGTCCCACGTTGTCCCACGTTGTCCCACGTTGTCCCATGTTGTCCCACGTTGTCCCACGTTGTCCCACGTTGTCCCACGTTGTCCCACGTTGTCCCACGTTGTCCAACGATGTCCAACGGTGTCCCACGTTGTCCCACGTTGTTCCATGGTTTCCCACGTTGTCCCACGTTGTCCCACGTGGTCCCAAGTTGTCCCACGTTGTCCCACGGTGTCCAACGATGTCCAACGGTGTCCCACGTTGTCCAACGGTGTCCCACGTTGTCCCACGTTGTCCCACGTTGTCCCACGTTGTCCCACGATGTCCCACGTTGTCCCACGTTGTCCCACGTTGTCCCACGGTGTCCAACGATGTCCAACGGTGTCCAACGGTGTCCCACGGTGTCCAACGGTGTCCCACGTTGTCCCACGTTGTCCCACGTTGTCCCACGTTGTCCCACGGTGTCCAACGATGTCCAACGGTGTCCCACGTTGTCCAACGGTGTCCCACGTTGTCCCACGTTGTCCAACGATGTCCAACGGTGTCCCACGTTGTCCCACGTTGTTCCATGGTTTCCCACGTTGTCCCACGTTGTCCCACGTTGTCCCACGGTGTCCAACGATGTCCCACGTTGTCCCACGTTGTCCCACGTTGTCCCACGTTGTCCCACGTTGTCCCACGTTGTCCCACGGTGTCCAACGATGTCCAACGGTGTCCAACGGTGTCCCACGGTGTCCAACGGTGTTCCACGTTGTCCCACGTTGTCCCACGTTGTCCCACGTTGTCCCACGTTGTCCCACGTTGTCCCACGTTGTCCAACGATGTCCAACGGTGTCCCACGTTGTCCCACGTTGTTCCATGGTTTCCCACGTTGTCCCACGTTGTCCCACGTTGTCCCACGGTGTCCAACGATGTCCAACGGTGTCCAACGGTGTCCAACGGTGTCCAACGGTGTCCCACGTTGTCCCACGTTGTCCCACGTTGTCCCACGTTGTCCAACGATGTCCAACGGTGTCCCACGTTGTCCCACGTTGTCCCACGATGTCCCACGTTGTCCCACGTTGTCCCACGTTGTCCCACGTTGTCCCACGTTGTCCCACGTTGTCCCACGTTGTCCCACGTTGTCCCACGTTGTCCCACGTTGTCCCACGTTGTCCCACGTTGTCCCACGTTGTCCCACGGTGTCCAACGGTGTCCAACGGTGTCCCACGGTGTCCAACGGTGTCCCACGTTGTCCCACGTTGTCCCACGTTGTCCCACGTTGTCCCACGTTGTCCCACGTTGTCCAACGATGTCCAACGGTGTCCCACGTTGTCCCACGTTGTTCCATGGTTTCCCACGTTGTCCCACGTTGTCCCACGTTGTCCCACGTTGTCCCACGTTGTCCCACGGTGTCCAACGATGTCCAACGGTGTCCCACGTTGTCCCACGTTGTCCCACGTTGTCCCACGTTGTCCCACGTTGTCCAACGATGTCCAACGGTGTCCCACGTTGTCCCACGTTGTTCCATGGTTTCCCACGTTGTCCCACGTTGTCCCACGTTGTCCCACGGTGTCCAACGATGTCCAACGGTGTCCAACGGTGTCCCACGGTGTCCAACGGTGTCCCACGTTGTCCCACGTTGTCCCACGTTGTCCCACGTTGTCCCACGGTGTCCAACGATGTCCAACGGTGTCCCACGATGTCCCACGTTGTCCCACGTTGTCCCACGTTGTCCCACGTTGTCCCACGTTGTCCCACGTTGTCCCACGTTGTCCCACGTTGTCCCACGTTGTCCCACGTTGTCCCACGTTGTCCCACGTTGTCCCACGTTGTCCAACGATGTCCAACGGTGTCCCACGTTGTCCCACGTTGTTCCATGGTTTCCCACGTTGTCCCACGTTGTCCCACGTTGTCCCACGTTGTCCCACGTTGTCCCACGGTGTCCAACGATGTCCGACGGTGTCCCACGTTGTCCCACGTTGTCCCACGTTGTCCCACGTTGTCCCACGTTGTCCCACGATGTCCCACGTTGTCCCACGTTGTCCCACGTTGTCCCACGTTGTCCCACGTTGTCCCACGTTGTCCCACGTTGTCCCACGTGGTCCCACGTTGTCCCACGTTGTCCCACGGTGTCCAACGATGTCCAACGGTGTCCCACGTTGTCCAACGGTGTCCCACGTTGTCCCACGTTGTCCCACGTTGTCCCACGTTGTCCCACGATGTCCCACGTTGTCCCACGTTGTCCCACGTTGTCCCACGTTGTCCCACGTTGTCCCACGTTGTCCCACGTTGTCCCACGTTGTCCCACGTTGTCCCACGTTGTCCCACGTTGTCCCACGGTGTCCAACGATGTCCAACGGTGTCCAACGGTGTCCCACGGTGTCCAACGGTGTCCCACGTTGTCCCACGTTGTCCCACGTTGTCCCACGTTGTCCCACGTTGTCCCACGTTGTCCCACGTTGTCCAACGATGTCCAACGGTGTCCCACGTTGTCCCACGTTGTTCCATGGTTTCCCACGTTGTCCCACGTTGTCCCACGTTGTCCCACGGTGTCCAACGATGTCCAACGGTGTCCAACGGTGTCCAACGGTGTCCAACGGTGTCCCACGTTGTCCCACGTTGTCCCACGTTGTCCCACGTTGTCCAACGATGTCCAACGGTGTCCCACGTTGTCCCACGTTGTCCCACGATGTCCCACGTTGTCCCACGTTGTCCCACGTTGTCCCACGTTGTCCCACGTTGTCCCACGTTGTCCCACGTTGTCCCACGTTGTCCCACGTTGTCCCACGTTGTCCCACGTTGTCCCACGTTGTCCCACGGTGTCCAACGGTGTCCAACGATGTCCCACGTTGTCCCACGTTGTCCCACGTTGTCCCACGATGTCCCACGTTGTCCCACGTTGTCCCACGTTGTCCCACGTTGTCCCACGGTGTCCAACGATGTCCAACGGTGTCCAACGGTGTCCCACGGTGTCCAACGGTGTCCCACGTTGTCCCACGTTGTCCCACGTTGTCCCACGTTGTCCCACGTTGTCCCACGATGTCCCACGTTGTCCCACGTTGTCCGACGTTGTCCCACGTTGTCCCACGTTGTCCCACGTTGTCCCACGGTGTCCAACGATGTCCAACGATGTCCAACGGTGTCCCACGTTGTCCCACGTTGTTCCATGGTTTCCCACGTTGTCCCACGTTGTCCCACGTTGTCCCACGTTGTCCCACGTTGTCCCACGTTGTCCCACGTTGTCCCACGTTGTCCCACGTTGTCCCACGGTGTCCAACGATGTCCAACGGTGTCCAGCGATGTCCAACGGTGTCCCACGTTGTCCCACGTTTTCCCACGTTGTCCCACGTTGTCCCACGGTGTCCAACGGTGTCCAGCGATGTCCAACGGTGTCCCACGTTGTCCCACGGTGTCCAACGATGTCCAACGATGTCCAACGGTGTCCCACGTTGTCCCACGTTGTTCCATGGTTTCCCACGTTGTCCCACGTTGTCCCACGTTGTCCCACGTTGTCCCACGTTGTCCCACGTTGTCCCACGTTGTCCCACGTTGTCCCACGTTGTCCAACGATGTCCAACGGTGTCCCACGTTGTCCCACGTTGTTCCATGGTTTCCCACGTTGTCCCACGTTGTCCCACGTTGTCCCACGTTGTCCCACGTTGTCCCACGTTGTCCCACGGTGTCCAACGATGTCCAACGGTGTCCCACGTTGTCCCACGTTGTCCCACGTTGTCCCACGTTGTCCCACGTTGTCCCACGATGTCCCACGTTGTCCCACGTTGTCCCACGTTGTCCCACGTTGTCCCACGTTGTCCCACGTTGTCCCACGTTGTCCCACGTGGTCCCAAGTTGTCCCACGTTGTCCCACGGTGTCCAACGATGTCCAACGGTGTCCCACGTTGTCCAACGGTGTCCCACGTTGTCCCACGTTGTCCCACGTTGTCCCACGTTGTCCCACGATGTCCCACGTTGTCCCACGTTGTCCCACGTTGTCCCACGTTGTCCCACGTTGTCCCACGTTGTCCCACGTTGTCCCACGTTGTCCCACGTTGTCCCACGTTGTCCCACGTTGTCCCACGGTGTCCAACGATGTCCAACGGTGTCCAACGGTGTCCCACGGTGTCCAACGGTGTCCCACGTTGTCCCACGTTGTCCCACGTTGTCCCACGTTGTCCCACGTTGTCCCACGTTGTCCCACGTTGTCCAACGATGTCCAACGGTGTCCCACGTTGTCCCACGTTGTTCCATGGTTTCCCACGTTGTCCCACGTTGTCCCACGTTGTCCCACGGTGTCCAACGTTGTCCCACGTTGTTCCATGGTTTCCCACGTTGTCCCACGTTGTCCCACGTTGTCCCACGTTGTCCCACGTTGTCCCACGTTGTCCCACGGTGTCCAACGATGTCCAACGGTGTCCCACGTTGTCCCACGTTGTCCCACGTTGTCCCACGTTGTCGCACGATGTCCCACGTTGTCCCACGTTGTCCCACGTTGTCCCACGTTGTCCCACGTTGTCCCACGTTGTCCCACGTTGTCCCACGTGGTCCCACGTTGTCCCACGTTGTCCCACGGTGTCCAACGATGTCCAACGGTGTCCCACGTTGTCCAACGGTGTCCCACGTTGTCCCACGTTGTCCCACGTTGTCCCACGTTGTCCCACGATGTCCCACGTTGTCCCACGTTGTCCCACGTTGTCCCACGTTGTCCCACGTTGTCCCACGTTGTCCCACGTTGTCCCACGTTGTCCCACGTTGTCCCACGTTGTCCCACGTTGTCCCACGTTGTCCCACGGTGTCCAACGATGTCCCACGTTGTCCCACGTTGTCCCACGTTGTCGCACGATGTCCCACGTTGTCCCACGTTGTCCCACGTTGTCCCACGTTGTCCCACGTTGTCCCACGTTGTCCCACGTTGTCCCACGTTGTCCCACGGTGTCCAACGTTGTCCCACGTTGTTCCATGGTTTCCCACGTTGTCCCACGTTGTCCCACGTTGTCCCACGTTGTCCCACGTTGTCCCACGTTGTCCCACGGTGTCCAACGATGTCCAACGGTGTCCCACGTTGTCCCACGTTGTCCCACGTTGTCCCACGTTGTCGCACGATGTCCCACGTTGTCCCACGTTGTCCCACGTTGTCCCACGTTGTCCCACGTTGTCCCACGTTGTCCCACGTTGTCCAACGATGTCCAACGGTGTCCCACGTTGTCCCACGTTGTTCCATGGTTTCCCACGTTGTCCCACGTTGTCCCACGTTGTCCCACGTTGTCCAACGTTGTCCCACGTTGTTCCATGGTTTCCCACGTTGTCCCACGTTGTCCCACGTTGTCCAACGATGTCCAACGGTGTCCAACGGTGTCCCACGGTGTCCAACGGTGTCCCACGTTGTCCCACGTTGTCCCACGTTGTCCCACGTTGTCCCACGTTGTCCCACGTTGTCCCACGTTGTCCAACGATGTCCAACGGTGTCCCACGTTGTCCCACGTTGTTCCATGGTTTCCCACGTTGTCCCACGTTGTCCCACGTTGTCCCACGGTGTCCAACGATGTCCAACGGTGTCCAACGGTGTCCAACGGTGTCCAACGGTGTCCCACGTTGTCCCACGTTGTCCCACGTTGTCCCACGTTGTCCCACGTTGTCCCACGATGTCCCACGTTGTCCCACGTTGTTCCATGGTTTCCCACGTTGTCCCACGTTGTCCCACGTTGTCCCACGTTGTCCCACGTTGTCCCACGTTGTCCCACGGTGTCCAACGATGTCCAACGGTGTCCCACGTTGTCCCACGTTGTCCCACGTTGTCCCACGTTGTCCCACGTTGTCCCACGATGTCCCACGTTGTCCCACGTTGTCCCACGTTGTCCCACGTTGTCCCACGTTGTCCCACGTTGTCCCACGTGGTCCCAAGTTGTCCCACGTTGTCCCACGGTGTCCAACGATGTCCAACGGTGTCCCACGTTGTCCAACGGTGTCCCACGTTGTCCCACGTTGTCCCACGTTGTCCCACGTTGTCCCACGATGTCCCACGTTGTCCCGCGTTGTCCCACGTTGTCCCACGTTGTCCCACGTTGTCCCACGTTGTCCCACGTTGTCCCACGTTGTCCCACGTTGTCCCACGTTGTCCCACGTTGTCCCACGGTGTCCAACGATGTCCAACGGTGTCCAACGGTGTCCCACGGTGTCCAACGGTGTCCCACGTTGTCCCACGTTGTCCCACGTTGTCCCACGTTGTCCAACGATGTCCAACGGTGTCCCACGTTGTCCCACGTTGTTCCATGGTTTCCCACGTTGTCCCACGTTGTCCCACGTTGTCCCACGGTGTCCAACGATGTCCAACGGTGTCCAACGGTGTCCAACGGTGTCCAACGGTGTCCCACGTTGTCCCACGTTGTCCCACGTTGTCCCACGTTGTCCAACGATGTCCAACGGTGTCCCACGTTGTCCCACGTTGTCCCACGATGTCCCACGTTGTCCCACGTTGTCCCACGTTGTCCCACGTTGTCCCACGTTGTCCCACGTTGTCCCACGTTGTCCCACGTTGTCCCACGTTGTCCCACGTTGTCCCACGTTGTCCCACGTTGTCCCACGTTGTCCCACGTTGTCCCACGGTGTCCAACGGTGTCCAACGATGTCCCACGTTGTCCCACGTTGTCCCACGTTGTCCCACGTTGTCCCACGATGTCCCACGTTGTCCCACGTTGTCCCACGTTGTCCCACGTTGTCCCACGTTGTCCCACGTTGTCCCACGTTGTCCCACGTTGTCCCACGTTGTCCCACGTTGTCCCACGTTGTCCCACGTTGTCCCACGGTGTCCAACGATGTCCAACGGTGTCCAGCGATGTCCAACGGTGTCCCACGTTGTCCCACGTTTTCCCACGTTGTCCCACGTTGTCCCACGGTGTCCAACGATGTCCAACGATGTCCAACGGTGTCCCACGTTGTCCCACGTTGTTCCATGGTTTCCCACGTTGTCCCACGTTGTCCCACGTTGTCCCACGTTGTCCCACGGTGTCCAACGGTGTCCAACGATGTCCCACGTTGTCCCACGTTGTCCCACGTTGTCCCACGGTGTCCAACGATGTCCAACGGTGTCCAACGGTGTCCCACGGTGTCCAACGGTGTCCCACGTTGTCCCACGTTGTCCCACGTTGTCCCACGTTGTCCCACGTTGTCCCACGTTGTCCCACGTTGTCCAACGATGTCCAACGGTGTCCCACGTTGTCCCACGTTGTTCCATGGTGTCCCACGTTGTCCCACGTTGTCCCACGTTGTCCCACGGTGTCCAACGATGTCCAACGGTGTCCAACGGTGTCCAACGGTGTCCAACGGTGTCCCACGTTGTCCCACGTTGTCCCACGTTGTCCCACGGTGTCCAACGATGTCCAACGGTGTCCCACGTTGTCCCACGTTGTCCCACGATGTCCCACGTTGTCCCACGTTGTCCCACGTTGTCCCACGTTGTCCAACGTTGTCCCACGTTGTCCCACGTTGTCCCACGTTGTCCCACGTTGTCCCACGTTGTCCCACGGTGTCCAACGATGTCCAACGGTGTCCAACGGTGTCCCACGTTGTCCCACGTTGTCCCACGTTGTCCCACGTTGTCCCACGTTGTCCCACGTTGTCCAACGATGTCCAACGGTGTCCCACGTTGTCCCACGTTGTCCCACGTTGTCCCACGTTGTCCCACGTTGTCCCACGTTGTCCCACGTTGTCCCACGTTGTCCCACGTTGTCCCACGTTGTCAAACGTTGTCCCACGTTGTCCCACGGTGTCCAACGGTGTCCAACGATGTCCCACGTTGTCCCACGTTGTCCCACGTTGTCCCACGTTGTCCCACGATGTCCCACGTTGTCCCACGTTGTCCCACGTTGTCCCACGTTGTCCCACGTTGTCCCACGTTGTCCCAAGTTGTCCCACGTTGTCCCACGTTGTCCCACGTTGTCCGACGTTGTCCCACGTTGTCCCACGTTGTCCCACGTTGTCCCACGGTGTCCAACGATGTCCAACGATGTCCAACGGTGTCCCACGTTGTCCCACGTTGTTCCTTGGTTTCCCACGTTGTCCCACGTTGTCCCACGTTGTCCCACGGTGTCCAACGATGTCCAACGGTGTCCAACGGTGTCCAACGGTGTCCAACGGTGTCCCACGTTGTCCCACGTTGTCCCACGTTGTCCCACGTTGTCCCACGTTGTCCCACGATGTCCCACGTTGTCCCACGTTGTCCCACGTTGTCCCACGATGTCCCACGTTGTCCCACGTTGTCCCACGTTGTCCCACGTTGTCCCACGATGTCCCACGTTGTCCCACGTTGTCCCACGTTGTCCCACGTTGTCCCACGGTGTCCAACGATGTCCAACGGTGTCCAACGGTGTCCCACGGTGTCCAACGGTGTCCCACGTTGTCCCACGTTGTCCCACGTTGTCCCACGTTGTCCCACGTTGTCCCACGTTGTCCCACGTTGTCCCACGTTGTCCGACGTTGTCCCACGTTGTCCCACGTTGTCCCACGTTGTCCCACGGTGTCCAACGATGTCCAACGATGTCCAACGGTGTCCCACGTTGTCCCACGTTGTCCCACGATGTCCCACGTTGTCCCACGTTGTCCCACGTTGTCCCACGTTGTCCCACGATGTCCCACGTTGTCCCACGTTGTCCCACGTTGTCCCACGGTGTCCAACGATGTCCAACGGTGTCCAACGGTGTCCCACGGTGTCCAACGGTGTCCCACGTTGTCCCACGTTGTCCCACGTTGTCCCACGTTGTCCCACGGTGTCCAACGATGTCCAACGATGTCCAACGGTGTCCCACGTTGTCCCACGTTGTCCCACGATGTCCCACGTTGTCCCACGTTGTCCCACGTTGTCCCACGTTGTCCCACGTTGTCCCACGGTGTCCAACGATGTCCAACGGTGTCCAGCGATGTCCAACGGTGTCCCACGTTGTCCCACGTTTTCCCACGTTGTCCCACGTTGTCCCACGGTGTCCAACGATGTCCAACGATGTCCAACGGTGTCCCACGTTGTCCCACGTTGTTCCATGGTTTCCCACGTTGTCCCACGTTGTCCCACGTTGTCCCACGTTGTCCCACGGTGTCCAACGGTGTCCAACGGTGTCCCACGTTGTCCCACGTTGTCCCACGTTGTCCCACGGTGTCCAACGATGTCCAACGGTGTCCCACGTTGTCCCACGTTGTCCCACGATGTCCCACGTTGTCCCACGTTGTCCCACGTTGTCCCACGTTGTCCAACGTTGTCCCACGTTGTCCCACGTTGTCCCACGTTGTCCCACGTTGTCCCACGTTGTCCCACGGTGTCCAACGATGTCCAACGGTGTCCAACGGTGTCCCACGTTGTCCCACGTTGTCCCACGTTGTCCCACGTTGTCCCACGTTGTCCCACGTTGTCCAACGATGTCCAACGGTGTCCCACGTTGTCCCACGTTGTCCCACGTTGTCCCACGTTGTCCCACGTTGTCCCACGTTGTCCCACGTTGTCCCACGTTGTCCCACGTTGTCCCAAGTTGTCAAACGTTGTCCCACGTTGTCCCACGGTGTCCAACGGTGTCCAACGATGTCCCACGTTGTCCCACGTTGTCCCACGTTGTCCCACGTTGTCCCACGATGTCCCACGTTGTCCCACGTTGTCCCACGTTGTCCCACGTTGTCCCACGTTGTCCCACGTTGTCCCACGTTGTCCCACGTTGTCCCACGTTGTCCCACGTTGTCCCACGTTGTCCCACGTTGTCCCACGGTGTCCAACGATGTCCAACGATGTCCAACGGTGTCCCACGTTGTCCCACGTTGTTCCTTGGTTTCCCACGTTGTCCCACGTTGTCCCACGTTGTCCCACGTTGTCCCACGATGTCCCACGTTGTCCCACGTTGTCCCACGTTGTCCCACGATGTCCCACGTTGTCCCACGTTGTCCCACGTTGTCCCACGTTGTCCCACGATGTCCCACGTTGTCCCACGTTGTCCCACGTTGTCCCACGTTGTCCCACGGTGTCCAACGATGTCCAACGGTGTCCAACGGTGTCCCACGGTGTCCAACGGTGTCCCACGTTGTCCCACGTTGTCCCACGTTGTCCCACGTTGTCCCACGTTGTCCCACGATGTCCCACGTTGTCCCACGTTGTCCGACGTTGTCCCACGATGTCCCACGTTGTCCCACGTTGTCCCACGTTGTCCCACGGTGTCCAACGATGTCCAACGGTGTCCAACGGTGTCCCACGGTGTCCCACGGTGTCCCACGTTGTCCCACGTTGTCCCACGTTGTCCCACGTTGTCCCACGTTGTCCCACGATGTCCCACGTTGTCCCACGTTGTCCCACGTTGTCCCACGTTGTCCCACGTTGTCCCACGTTGTCCCACGGTGTCCAACGATGTCCAACGGTGTCCAACGGTGTCCAACGGTGTCCAACGATGTCCAACGATGTCCAACGATGTCCAACGATGTCCAACGGTGTCCAACGGTGTCCCACGGTGTCCAACGGTGTCCCACGTTGTCCCACGTTGTCCCACGTTGTCCCACGTTGTCCCACGTTGTCCCACGTTGTCCCACGTTGTCCCACGGTGTCCAACGATGTCCAACGGTGTCCAACGGTGTCCCACGGTGTCCAACGGTGTCCCACGTTGTCCCACGTTGTCCCACGTTGTCCCACGTTGTCCCACGTTGTCCCACGTTGTCCCACGTTGTCCAACGATGTCCAACGGTGTCCCACGTTGTCCCACGTTGTTCCATGGTTTCCCACGTTGTCCCACGTTGTCCCACGTTGTCCCACGGTGTCCAACGATGTCCAACGATGTCCAACGGTGTCCCACGATGTCCAACGATGTCCAACGATGTCCAACGGTGTCCAACGATGTCCAACGGTGTCCAACGATGTCCAACGATGTCCAACGGTGTCCCACGATGTCCAACGATGTCCAACGATGTCCAACGGTGTCCAACGGTGTCCAACGGTGTCCCACGGTGTCCAACGGTGTCCCACGTTGTCCCACGTTGTCCCACGTTGTCCCACGTTGTCCCACGATGTCCCACGTTGTCCAACGGTGTCCAACGGTGTCCAACGATGTCCAACGATGTCCAACGGTGTCCCACGATGTCCAACGATGTCCAACGATGTCCAACGGTGTCCCACGTTGTCCCACGTTGTCCCACGTTGTCCCACGTTGTCCCACGGTGTCCAACGATGTCCCACGGTGTCCCACGTTGTCCAACGGTGTCCCACGTTGTCCCACGTTGTCCCACGTTGTCCCACGTTGTCCCACGTTGTCCCACGTTGTCCCACGTTGTCCCACGTTGTCCCACGTTGTCCCACGGTGTCCAACGATGTCCAACGGTGTCCAACGGTGTCCCACGGTGTCCAACGGTGTCCCACGTTGTCCCACGTTGTCCCACGTTGTCCCACGTTGTCCCACGGTGTCCAACGATGTCCAACGGTGTCCAGCGATGTCCAACGGTGTCCCACGTTGTCCCACGTTTTCCCACGTTGTCCCACGTTGTCCCACGGTGTCCAACGATGTCCCACGTTGTCCCACGTTGTCCCACGTTGTCCCACGTTGTTCCATGGTTTCCCACGTTGTCCCACGTTGTCCCACGTTGTCCCACGTTGTCCCACGGTGTCCAACGGTGTCCAACGATGTCCCACGTTGTCCCACGTTGTCCCACGTTGTCCCACGATGTCCCACGTTGTCCCACGTTGTCCCACGTTGTCCCACGTTGTCCCACGATGTCCCACGTTGTCCCACGTTGTCCCACGTTGTCCCACGTTGTCCCACGATGTCCCACGTTGTCCCACGTTGTCCGACGTTGTCCCACGATGTCCCACGTTGTCCCACGTTGTCCCACGTTGTCCCACGGTGTCCAACGATGTCCAACGGTGTCCAACGGTGTCCCACGGTGTCCAACGGTGTCCCACGTTGTCCCACGTTGTCCCACGTTGTCCCACGTTGTCCCACGTTGTCCCACGATGTCCCACGTTGTCCCACGTTGTCCCACGTTGTCCCACGTTGTCCCACGTTGTCCCACGTTGTCCCACGGTGTCCAACGATGTCCAACGGTGTCCAACGGTGTCCAACGGTGTCCCACGATGTCCAACGATGTCCAACGATGTCCAACGATGTCCAACGGTGTCCAACGGTGTCCCACGGTGTCCAACGGTGTCCCACGTTGTCCCACGTTGTCCCACGTTGTCCCACGTTGTCCCACGTTGTCCCACGTTGTCCCACGTTGTCCCACGGTGTCCAACGATGTCCAACGGTGTCCAACGGTGTCCCACGGTGTCCAACGGTGTCCCACGTTGTCCCACGTTGTCCCACGTTGTCCCACGTTGTCCCACGTTGTCCCACGTTGTCCCACGTTGTCCAACGATGTCCAACGGTGTCCCACGTTGTCCCACGTTGTTCCATGGTTTCCCACGTTGTCCCACGTTGTCCCACGTTGTCCCACGGTGTCCAACGATGTCCAACGATGTCCAACGGTGTCCCACGATGTCCAACGATGTCCAACGATGTCCAACGGTGTCCAACGATGTCCAACGGTGTCCAACGATGTCCAACGATGTCCAACGGTGTCCCACGATGTCCAACGATGTCCAACGATGTCCAACGGTGTCCAACGGTGTCCAACGGTGTCCCACGGTGTCCAACGGTGTCCCACGTTGTCCCACGTTGTCCCACGTTGTCCCACGTTGTCCCACGATGTCCCACGTTGTCCAACGGTGTCCAACGGTGTCCAACGATGTCCAACGATGTCCAACGGTGTCCCACGATGTCCAACGATGTCCAACGATGTCCAACGGTGTCCCACGTTGTCCCACGTTGTCCCACGTTGTCCCACGTTGTCCCACGGTGTCCAACGATGTCCAACGGTGTCCCACGTTGTCCAACGGTGTCCCACGTTGTCCCACGTTGTCCCACGTTGTCCCACGTTGTCCCACGTTGTCCCACGTTGTCCCACGTTGTCCCACGTTGTCCCACGTTGTCCCACGGTGTCCAACGATGTCCAACGGTGTCCAACGGTGTCCCACGGTGTCCAACGGTGTCCCACGTTGTCCCACGTTGTCCCACGTTGTCCCACGTTGTCCCACGTTGTCCCACGTTGTCCAACGATGTCGAACGGTGTCCCACGTTGTCCCACGTTGTTCCATGGTTTCCCACGTTGTCCCACGTTGTCCCACGTTGTCCCACGTTGTCCCACGTTGTCCCACGTTGTCCCACGGTGTCCAACGATGTCCAACGGTGTCCAACGATGTCCAACGGTGTCCCACGTTGTCCCACGTTGTCCCACGTTGTCCCACGATGTCCCACGTTGTCCCACGTTGTCCCACGTTGTCCCACGTTGTCCCACGTTGTCCCACGTTGTCCCACGTGGTCCCACGTTGTCCCACGTTGTCCCACGGTGTCCAACGATGTCCAACGGTGTCCCACGTTGTCCAACGGTGTCCCACGTTGTCCCACGTTGTCCCACGTTGTCCCACGATGTCCCACGTTGTCCCACGTTGTCCCACGTTGTCCCACGTTGTCCCACGTTGTCCCACGTTGTCCCACGTTGTCCCACGTTGTCCCACGTTGTCCCACGTTGTCCCACGTTGTCCCACGGTGTCCAACGATGTCCAACGGTGTCCAACGGTGTCCCACGGTGTCCAACGGTGTCCCACGTTGTCCCACGTTGTCCCACGTTGTCCCACGTTGTCCCACGTTGTCCCACGTTGTCCAACGATGTCCAACGGTGTCCCACGTTGTCCCACGTTGTTCCATGGTTTCTCACGTTGTCCCACGTTGTCCCACGTTGTCCCACGGTGTCCAACGATGTCCAACGGTGTCCAACGGTGTCCAACGGTGTCCAACGGTGTCCCACGTTGTCCCACGTTGTCCCACGTTGTCCCACGGTGTCCAACGATGTCCAACGGTGTCCCATGTTGTCCCACGTTGTCCCACGTTGTCCCACGTTGTCCCACGTTGTCCCACGATGTCCCACGATGTCCAACGATGTCCAACGGTGTCCCACGTTGTCCCACGTTGTCCCACGTTGTCCCACGTTGTCCCACGTTGTCCCACGTTGTCCCACGTTGTCCCACGTTGTCCCACGATGTCTCACGTTGTCCCACGTTGTCCCACGTTGTCCCACGGTGTCCCACGGTGTCCAACGATGTCCCACGTTGTCCCACGTTGTCCCACGTTGTCCCACGTTGTCCCACGATGTCCCACGTTGTCCCACGTTGTCCCACGTTGTCCCACGTTGTCCCACGTTGTCCCACGTTGTCCCACGTTGTCCGACGTTGTCCCACGTTGTCCCACGTTGTCCCACGTTGTCCCACGGTGTCCAACGATGTCCCACGATGTCCAACGGTGTCCCACGTTGTCCCACGTTGTTCCATGGTTTCCCACGTTGTCCCACGTTGTCCCACGTTGTCCCACGGTGTCCAACGATGTCCAACGGTGTCCAACGGTGTCCAACGGTGTCCAACGGTGTCCCACGTTGTCCCACGTTGTCCCACGTTGTCCCACGTTGTCCCACGTTGTCCCACGATGTCCCACGTTGTCCCACGTTGTCCCACGTTGTCCCACGATGTCCCACGTTGTCCCACGTTGTCCCACGTTGTCCCACGTTGTCCCACGATGTCCCACGTTGTCCCACGTTGTCCCACGTTGTCCCACGTTGTCCCACGTTGTCCCACGTTGTCCCACGTTGTCCCACGTTGTCCCACGTTGTCCCACGTTGTCCCACGTTGTCCCACGTTGTCCCACGTTGTCCGACGTTGTCCCACGTTGTCCCACGTTGTCCCACGTTGTCCCACGGTGTCCAACGATGTCCAACGATGTCCAACGGTGTCCCACGTTGTCCCACGTTGTTCCATGGTTTCCCACGTTGTCCCACGTTGTCCCACGTTGTCCCACGGTGTCCAACGATGTCCAACGGTGTCCAACGGTGTCCAACGGTGTCCAACGGTGTCCCACGTTGTCCCACGTTGTCCCACGTTGTCCCACGTTGTCCCACGTTGTCCCACGGTGTCCAACGATGTCCAACGATGTCCAACGGTGTCCCACGTTGTCCCACGTTGTTCCATGGTTTCCCACGTTGTCCCACGTTGTCCCACGTTGTCCCACGGTGTCCAACGATGTCCAACGGTGTCCAACGGTGTCCAACGGTGTCCAACGGTGTCCCACGTTGTCCCACGTTGTCCCACGTTGTCCCACGTTGTCCCACGATGTCCCACGTTGTCCCACGTTGTCCCACGTTGTCCCACGATGTCCCACGTTGTCCCACGTTGTCCCACGTTGTCCCACGTTGTCCCACGATGTCCCACGTTGTCCCACGTTGTCCCACGTTGTCCCACGTTGTCCCACGGTGTCCAACGATGTCCAACGGTGTCCAACGGTGTCCCACGGTGTCCAACGGTGTCCCACGTTGTCCCACGTTGTCCCACGTTGTCCCACGTTGTCCCACGGTGTCCAACGATGTCCAACGGTGTCCAACGGTGTCCAACGGTGTCCAACGATGTCCAACGATGTCCAACGATGTCCAACGATGTCCAACGGTGTCCAACGGTGTCCCACGGTGTCCAACGGTGTCCCACGTTGTCCCACGTTGTCCCACGTTGTCCCACGTTGTCCCACGTTGTCCCACGTTGTCCCACGTTGTCCCACGTTGTCCCACGTTGTCCCACGTTGTCCCACGGTGTCCCACGGTGTCCAACGGTGTCCAACGGTGTCCCACGGTGTCCAACGGTGTCCCACGTTGTCCCACGTTGTCCCACGTTGTCCCACGTTGTCCCACGTTGTCCCACGTTGTCCCACGTTGTCCAACGATGTCCAACGGTGTCCCACGTTGTCCCACGTTGTTCCATGGTTTCCCACGTTGTCCCACGTTGTCCCACGTTGTCCCACGGTGTCCAACGATGTCCAACGATGTCCAACGGTGTCCCACGATGTCCAACGATGTCCAACGATGTCCAACGGTGTCCAACGATGTCCAACGGTGTCCAACGATGTCCAACGATGTCCAACGGTGTCCCACGGTGTCCAACGGTGTCCCACGTTGTCCCACGTTGTCCCACGTTGTCCCACGTTGTCCAACGATGTCCAACGGTGTCCCACGTTGTCCCACGTTGTTCCATGGTTTCCCACGTTGTCCCACGTTGTCCCACGTTGTCCCACGGTGTCCAACGATGTCCAACGGTGTCCAACGGTGTCCAACGGTGTCCAACGGTGTCCCACGTTGTCCCACGTTGTCCCACGTTGTCCCACGTTGTCCAACGATGTCCAACGGTGTCCCACGTTGTCCCACGATGTCCCACGATGTCCCACGATGTCCCACGTTGTCCCACGTTGTCCCACGTTGTCCCACGTTGTCCCACGTTGTCCCACGTTGTCCCACGTTGTCCCACGTTGTCCCACGTTGTCCCACGTTGTCCCACGGTGTCCAACGATGTCCAACGGTGTCCAGCGATGTCCAACGGTGTCCCACGTTGTCCCACGTTTTCCCACGTTGTCCCACGTTGTCCCACGGTGTCCAACGATGTCCAACGGTGTCCAACGGTGTCCAACGGTGTCCAACGGTGTCCCACGTTGTCCCACGTTGTCCCACGTTGTCCCACGTTGTCCCACGTTGTCCCACGTTGTCCAACGATGTCGAACGGTGTCCCACGTTGTCCCACGTTGTTCCATGGTTTCCCACGTTGTCCCACGTTGTCCCACGTTGTCCCACGTTGTCCCACGTTGTCCCACGTTGTCCCACGGTGTCCAACGATGTCCAACGGTGTCCCACGTTGTCCCACGTTGTCCCACGTTGTCCCACGATGTCCCACGTTGTCCCACGTTGTCCCACGTTGTCCCACGTTGTCCCACGTTGTCCCACGTTGTCCCACGTTGTCCCACGTGGTCCCACGTTGTCCCACGTTGTCCCACGGTGTCCAACGATGTCCAACGGTGTCCCACGTTGTCCAACGGTGTCCCACGTTGTCCCACGTTGTCCCACGTTGTCCCACGTTGTCCCACGTTGTCCCACGTTGTCCCACGTTGTCCCACGATGTCCCACGTTGTCCCACGTTGTCCCACGTTGTCCCACGTTGTCCCACGTTGTCCCACGTTGTCCCACGTTGTCCCACGTTGTCCCACGTTGTCCCACGTTGTCCCACGTTGTCCCACGGTGTCCAACGATGTCCAACGGTGTCCAACGGTGTCCCACGGTGTCCAACGGTGTCCCACGTTGTCCCACGTTGTCCCACGTTGTCCCACGTTGTCCCACGTTGTCCCACGTTGTCCAACGATGTCCAACGGTGTCCCACGTTGTCCCACGTTGTTCCATGGTTTCTCACGTTGTCCCACGTTGTCCCACGTTGTCCCACGGTGTCCAACGATGTCCAACGGTGTCCAACGGTGTCCAACGGTGTCCAACGGTGTCCCACGTTGTCCCACGTTGTCCCACGTTGTCCCACGGTGTCCAACGATGTCCAACGGTGTCCCATGTTGTCCCACGTTGTCCCACGTTGTCCCACGTTGTCCCACGTTGTCCCACGATGTCCCACGTTGTCCCACGTTGTCCCACGTTGTCCCACGTTGTCCCACGTTGTCCCACGTTGTCCCACGTTGTCCCACGTTGTCCCACGTTGTCCCACGTTGTCCCACGTTGTCCCACGTTGTCCCACGTTGTCTCACGTTGTCCCACGTTGTCCCACGTTGTCCCACGGTGTCCAACGGTGTCCAACGATGTCCCACGTTGTCCCACGTTGTCCCACGTTGTCCCACGTTGTCCCACGATGTCCCACGTTGTCCCACGTTGTCCCACGTTGTCCCACGTTGTCCCACGATGTCCCACGTTGTCCCACGTTGTCCCACGTTGTCCCACGGTGTCCAACGATGTCCAACGGTGTCCAACGGTGTCCCACGTTGTCCCACGTTGTCCCACGTTGTCCCACGTTGTCCCACGTTGTCCCACGTTGTCCCACGTTGTCCCACGTTGTCCCACGTTGTCCCACGTTGTCCCACGTTGTCCCACGTTGTCCGACGTTGTCCCACGTTGTCCCACGTTGTCCCACGTTGTCCCACGGTGTCCAACGATGTCCAACGATGTCCAACGGTGTCCCACGTTGTCCCACGTTGTTCCATGGTTTCCCACGTTGTCCCACGTTGTCCCACGTTGTCCCACGGTGTCCAACGATGTCCAACGGTGTCCAACGGTGTCCAACGGTGTCCAACGGTGTCCCACGTTGTCCCACGTTGTCCCACGTTGTCCCACGTTGTCCCACGTTGTCCCACGATGTCCCACGTTGTCCCACGTTGTCCCACGTTGTCCCACGATGTCCCACGTTGTCCCACGTTGTCCCACGTTGTCCCACGTTGTCCCACGATGTCCCACGTTGTCCCACGTTGTCCCACGTTGTCCCACGGTGTCCAACGATGTCCAACGGTGTCCAACGGTGTCCCACGTTGTCCCACGTTGTCCCACGTTGTCCCACGTTGTCCCACGTTGTCCCACGTTGTCCCACGTTGTCCAACGATGTCCAACGGTGTCCCACGTTGTCCCACGTTGTCCCACGTTGTCCCACGTTGTCCCACGTTGTCCCACGGTGTCCCACGTTGTCCCACGTTGTCCCACGTTGTCCCACGTTGTCCCACGTTGTCCCACGGTGTCCAACGGTGTCCAACGATGTCCCACGTTGTCCCACGTTGTCCCACGTTGTCCCACGTTGTCCCACGATGTCCCACGTTTTCCCACGTTGTCCCACGTTGTCCCACGTTGTCCCACGTTGTCCCACGTTGTCCCACGTTGTCCCACGTTGTCCCACGTTGTCCGACGTTGTCCCACGTTGTCCCACGTTGTCCCACGTTGTCCCACGGTGTCCAACGATGTCCAACGATGTCCAACGGTGTCCCACGTTGTCCCACGTTGTTCCATGGTTTCCCACGTTGTCCCACGTTGTCCCACGTTGTCCCACGGTGTCCAACGATGTCCAACGTTGTCCCACGTTGTCCCACGTTGTCCCACGTTGTCCCACGATGTCCCACGTTGTCCCACGTTGTCCCACGTTGTCCCACGTTGTCCCACGGTGTCCAACGATGTCCAACGGTGTCCAACGGTGTCCCACGGTGTCCAACGGTGTCCCACGTTGTCCCACGTTGTCCCACGTTGTCCCACGTTGTCCCACGTTGTCCCACGATGTCCCACGTTGTCCCACGTTGTCCGACGTTGTCCCACGTTGTCCCACGTTGTCCCACGTTGTCCCACGGTGTCCAACGATGTCCAACGATGTCCAACGGTGTCCCACGTTGTCCCACGTTGTTCCATGGTTTCCCACGTTGTCCCACGTTGTCCCACGTTGTCCCACGGTGTCCAACGATGTCCAACGGTGTCCAACGGTGTCCAACGGTGTCCAACGGTGTCCCACGTTGTCCCACGTTGTCCCACGTTGTCCCACGTTGTCCCACGTTGTCCCACGATGTCCCACGTTGTCCCACGTTGTCCCACGTTGTCCCACGATGTCCCACGTTGTCCCACGTTGTCCCACGTTGTCCCACGTTGTCCCACGATGTCCCACGTTGTCCCACGTTGTCCAACGATGTCCAACGGTGTCCAACGGTGTCCAACGGTGTCCCACGGTGTCCAACGGTGTCCCACGTTGTCCCACGTTGTCCCACGTTGTCCCACGTTGTCCCACGGTGTCCCACGTTGTCCAACGGTGTCCAACGGTGTCCAACGATGTCCAACGATGTCCAACGGTGTCCCACGATGTCCAACGATGTCCAACGATGTCCAACGGTGTCCCACGTTGTCCCACGTTGTCCCACGTTGTCCCACGTTGTCCCACGGTGTCCAACGATGTCCAACGGTGTCCCACGTTGTCCAACGGTGTCCCACGTTGTCCCACGTTGTCCCACGTTGTCCCACGTTGTCCCACGTTGTCCCACGTTGTCCCACGTTGTCCCACGTTGTCCCACGTTGTCCCACGTTGTCCCACGGTGTCCAACGATGTCCAACGGTGTCCAACGGTGTCCCACGGTGTCCAACGGTGTCCCACGTTGTCCCACGTTGTCCCACGTTGTCCCACGTTGTCCCACGTTGTCCCACGTTGTCCAACGATGTCGAACGGTGTCCCACGTTGTCCCACGTTGTTCCATGGTTTCCCACGTTGTCCCACGTTGTCCCACGTTGTCCCACGTTGTCCCACGTTGTCGCACGTTGTCCCACGGTGGCCAACGATGTCCAACGGTGTCCCACGTTGTCCCACGTTGTCCCACGTTGTCCCACGATGTCCCACGTTGTCCCACGTTGTCCCACGTTGTCCCACGTTGTCCCACGTTGTCCCACGTTGTCCCACGTTGTCCCACGTTGTCCCACGTTGTCCCACGTTGTCCCACGTTGTCCCACGTTGTCCAACGATGTCCAACGGTGTCCCACGTTGTCCCACGTTGTTCCATGGTTTCCCACGTTGTCCCACGTTGTCCCACGTTGTCCCACGTTGTCCCACGTTGTCCCACGTTGTCCCACGTTGTCCCACGTTGTCCCACGGTGTCCAACGATGTCCAACGGTGTCCAACGGTGTCCCACGGTGTCCCACGGTGTCCCACGTTGTCCCACGTTGTCCCACGTTGTCCCACGTTGTCCCACGTTGTCCCACGTTGTCCAACGATGTCGAACGGTGTCCCACGTTGTCCCACGTTGTTCCATGGTTTCCCACGTTGTCCCACGTTGTCCCACGTTGTCCCACGTTGTCCCACGGTGTCCAACGATGTCCAACGGTGTCCAACGGTGTCCCACGGTGTCCAACGGTGTCCCACGTTGTCCCACGTTGTCCCACGTTGTCCCACGTTGTCCCACGTTGTCCCACGTTGTCCCACGTTGTCCAACGATGTCCAACGGTGTCCCACGTTGTCCCACGTTGTTCCATGGTTTCCCACGTTGTCCCACGTTGTCCCACGTTGTCCCACGGTGTCCAACGATGTCCAACGGTGTCCAACGGTGTCCAACGGTGTCCAACGGTGTCCCACGTTGTCCCACGTTGTCCCACGTTGTCCCACGGTGTCCAACGATGTCCAACGGTGTCCCATGTTGTCCCACGTTGTCCCACGTTGTCCCACGTTGTCCCACGTTGTCCCACGATGTCCCACGTTGTCCCACGTTGTCCCACGTTGTCCCACGTTGTCCCACGTTGTCCCACGTTGTCCCACGTTGTCCCACGTTGTCCCACGTTGTCCCACCTTGTCCCACGTTGTCCCACGTTGTCCCACGTTGTCCCACGTTGTCCCACGGTGTCCAACGGTGTCCAACGATGTCCCACGTTGTCCCACGTTGTCCCACGTTGTCCCACGTTGTCCCACGATGTCCCACGTTGTCCCACGTTGTCCCACGTTGTCCCACGTTGTCCCACGTTGTCCCACGTTGTCCCACGTTGTCCGACGTTGTCCCACGTTGTCCCACGTTGTCCCACGTTGTCCCACGGTGTCCAACGATGTCCAACGATGTCCAACGGTGTCCCACGTTGTCCCACGTTGTTCCATGGTTTCCCACGTTGTCCCACGTTGTCCCACGTTGTCCCACGGTGTCCAACGATGTCCAACGGTGTCCAACGGTGTCCAACGGTGTCCAACGGTGTCCCACGTTGTCCCACGTTGTCCCACGTTGTCCCACGTTGTCCCACGTTGTCCCACGATGTCCCACGTTGTCCCACGTTGTCCCACGTTGTCCCACGATGTCCCACGTTGTCCCACGTTGTCCCACGTTGTCCCACGTTGTCCCACGATGTCCCACGTTGTCCCACGTTGTCCCACGTTGTCCCACGGTGTCCAACGATGTCCAACGGTGTCCAACGGTGTCCCACGTTGTCCCACGTTGTCCCACGTTGTCCCACGTTGTCCCACGTTGTCCCACGTTGTCCCACGTTGTCCAACGGTGTCCCACGGTGTCCCACGTTGTCCCACGTTGTCCCACGTTGTCCCACGTTGTCCCACGTTGTCCCACGTTGTCCCACGTTGTCCCACGTTGTCCCACGTTGTCCCACGTTGTCCCACGTTGTCCCACGTTGTCCCACGGTGTCCAACGGTGTCCAAGGATGTCCCACGTTGTCCCACGTTGTCCCACGTTGTCCCACGTTGTCCCACGATGTCCCACGTTTTCCCACGTTGTCCCACGTTGTCCCACGTTGTCCCACGTTGTCCCACGTTGTCCCACGTTGTCCCACGTTGTCCCACGTTGTCCCACGTTGTCCGACGTTGTCCCACGTTGTCCCACGTTGTCCCACGTTGTCCCACGGTGTCCAACGATGTCCAACGATGTCCAACGGTGTCCCACGTTGTCCCACGTTGTTCCATGGTTTCCCACGTTGTCCCACGTTGTCCCACGTTGTCCCACGGTGTCCAACGATGTCCAACGTTGTCCCACGTTGTCCCACGTTGTCCCACGTTGCCCCACGATGTCCCACGTTGTCCCACGTTGTCCCACGTTGTCCCACGTTGTCCCACGGTGTCCAACGATGTCCAACGGTGTCCAACGGTGTCCCACGGTGTCCAACGGTGTCCCACGTTGTCCCACGTTGTCCCACGTTGTCCCACGTTGTCCCACGTTGTCCCACGATGTCCCACGTTGTCCCACGTTGTCCGACGTTGTCCCACGTTGTCCAACGATGTCCAACGATGTCCAACGATGTCCTACGGTGTCCAACGATGTCCAACGATGTCCAACGGTGTCCCACGATGTCCAACGATGTCCAACGATGTCCAACGGTGTCCAACGATGTCCAACGGTGTCCAACGATGTCCAACGATGTCCAACGGTGTCCCACGTTGTCCCACGTTGTTCCATGGTTTCCCACGTTGTCCCACGTTGTCCCACGTTGTCCCACGTTGTCCCACGTTGTCCCACGGTGTCCCACGGTGTCCAACGATGTCCAACGGTGTCCCACGTTGTCCCACGTTGTCCCACGGTGTCCAACGGTGTCCAACGATGTCCCACGTTGTCCCACGTTGTCCCACGTTGTCCCACGTTGTCCCACGATGTCCCACGTTGTCCCACGTTGTCCCACGTTGTCCCACGTTGTCCCACGTTGTCCCACGTTGTCCGACGTTGTCCAACGTTGTCCAACGGTGTCCCACGTTGTCCAACGGCGTCCCACGTTGTCCCACGTTGTCCCACGTTGTCCCACGTTGTCCCACGTTGTCCCACGTTGTCCAACGTTGTCCAACGATGTCCAACGGTGTCCCACGTTGTCCCACGTTGTTCCATGGTTTCCCACGTTGTCCCACGTTGTCCCACGTTGTCCCACGTTGTCCCACGGTGTCCAACGATGTCCAACGGTGTCCAACGGTGTCCCACGGTGTCCAACGGTGTCCCACGTTGTCCCACGTTGTCCAACGGTGTCCAACGGTGTCCCACGTTGTCCCACGTTGTCCCACGTTGTCCCACGTTGTCCCACGTTGTCCCACGATGTCCCACGTTGTCCCACGTTGTCCCACGTTGTCCCACGATGTCCCACGTTGTCCCACGTTGTCCCACGTTGTCCCACGTTGTCCCACGATGTCCCACGTTGTCCCACGTTGTCCCACGTTGTCCCACGTTGTCCCACGGTGTCCAACCATGTCCAACGGTGTCCAACGGTGTCCCACGGTGTCCAACGGTGTCCCACGTTGTCCCACGTTGTCCCACGTTGTCCCACGTTGTCCCACGTTGTCCCACGATGTCCCACGTTGTCCCACGTTGTCCGACGTTGTCCCACGTTGTCCCACGTTGTCCCACGTTGTCCCACGGTGTCCAACGATGTCCAACGATGTCCAACGGTGTCCCACGTTGTCCCACGTTGTTCCATGGTTTCCCACGTTGTCCCACGTTGTCCCACGTTGTCCCACGGTGTCCAACGATGTCCAACGGTGTCCAACGGTGTCCAACGGTGTCCAACGGTGTCCCACGGTGTCCAACGATGTCCAACGGTGTCCCACGTTGTCCAACGGTGTCCCACGTTGTCCCACGTTGTCCCACGTTGTCCCACGTTGTCCCACGTTGTCCCACGTTGTCCCACGTTGTCCCACGTTGTCCCGCGTTGTCCCACGGTGTCCAACGATGTCCAACGGTGTCCAACGGTGTCCCACGGTGTCCAACGGTGTCCCACGTTGTCCCACGTTGTCCCACGTTGTCCCACGTTGTCCCACGTTGTCCCACGTTGTCCAACGATGTCCAACGGTGTCCCACGTTGTCCCACGTTGTTCCATGGTTTCCCACGTTGTCCCACGTTGTCCCACGTTGTCCCACGTTGTCCCACGTTGTCCCACGGTGTCCCACGGTGTCCAACGATGTCCAACGGTGTCCAACGGTGTCCAACGGTGTCCAACGGTGTCCCACGGTGTCCAACGATGTCCAACGGTGTCCCACGTTGTCCAACGGTGTCCCACGTTGTCCCACGTTGTCCCACGTTGTCCCACGTTGTCCCACGTTGTCCCACGTTGTCCCACGTTGTCCCACGTTGTCCCACGTTGTCCCGCGTTGTCCCACGGTGTCCAACGATGTCCAACGGTGTCCAACGGTGTCCCACGGTGTCCAACGGTGTCCAACGGTGTCCAACGGTGTCCCACGTTGTCCCACGTTGTCCCACGTTGTCCCACGTTTTCCCACGTTGTCCCACGATGTCCCACGTTGTCCCACGTTGTCCCACGTTGTCCCACGATGTCCCACGTTGTCCCACGTTGTCCCACGTTGTCCCACGATGTCCCACGTTGTCCCACGTTGTCCCACGTTGTCCCACGTTGTCCCACGTTGTCCCACGTTGTCCCACGTTGTCCAACGATGTCCAACGGTGTCCCACGTTGTCCCACGTTGTCCCACGTTGTCCCACGTTGTCCCACGTTGTCCCACGTTGTCCCACGTTGTCCCACGTTGTCCCACGTTGTCCCACGTTGTCCCACGTTGTCCCACGTTGTCCCACGGTGTCCAACGGTGTCCAACGATGTCCCACGTTGTCCCACGTTGTCCCACGTTGTCCCACGTTGTCCCACGTTGTCCCACGTTGTCCCACGTTGTCCCACGTTGTCCCACGTTGTCCCACGTTGTCCCACGTTGTCCCACGTTGTCCCACGTTGTCCCACGTTGTCCGACGTTGTCCCACGTTGTCCCACGTTGTCCCACGTTGTCCCACGGTGTCCAACGATGTCCAACGATGTCCAACGGTGTCCCACGTTGTCCCACGTTGTTCCATGGTTTCCCACGTTGTCCCACGTTGTCCCACGTTGTCCCACGGTGTCCAACGATGTCCAACGGTGTCCAACGGTGTCCAACGGTGTCCAACGGTGTCCCACGTTGTCCCACGTTGTCCCACGTTGTCCCACGTTGTCCCACGTTGTCCCACGATGTCCCACGTTGTCCCACGTTGTCCCACGTTGTCCCACGATGTCCCACGTTGTCCCACGTTGTCCCACGTTGTCCCACGTTGTCCCACGATGTCCCACGTTGTCCCACGTTGTCCCACGTTGTCCCACGTTGTCCCACGGTGTCCAACGATGTCCAACGGTGTCCAACGGTGTCCCACGGTGTCCAACGGTGTCCCACGTTGTCCCACGTTGTCCCACGTTGTCCCACGTTGTCCCACGATGTCCCACGTTGTCCCACGTTGTCCGACGTTGTCCCACGTTGTCCCACGTTGTCCCACGTTGTCCCACGGTGTCCAACGATGTCCAACGATGTCCAACGGTGTCCCACGTTGTCCCACGTTGTTCCATGGTTTCCCACGTTGTCCCACGTTGTCCCACGTTGTCCCACGGTGTCCAACGATGTCCAACGGTGTCCAACGGTGTCCAACGGTGTCCAACGGTGTCCCACGTTGTCCCACGTTGTCCCACGTTGTCCCACGATGTCCCACGTTGTCCCACGTTGTCCCACGTTGTCCCACGGTGTCCCACGTTGTCCCACGTTGTCCCACGATGTCCCACGTTGTCCCACGTTGTCCCACGTTGTCCCACGATGTCCCACGTTGTCCCACGTTGTCCCACGTTGTCCCACGTTGTCCAACGATGTCCAACGGTGTCCAACGGTGTCCAACGGTGTCCAACGGTGTCCCACGTTGTCCCACGTTGTCCCACGTTGTCCCACGATGTCCCACGTTGTCCCACGTTGTCCCACGTTGTCCCACGTTGTCCCACGATGTCCCACGTTGTCCCACGTTGTCCCACGTTGTCCCACGTTGTCCCACGTTGTCCCACGTTGTCCCACGTTGTCCCACGTTGTCCCACGTTGTCCAACGATGTCCAACGGTGTCCAACGGTGTCCCACGTTGTCCCACGTTGTCCCACGTTGTCCCACGTTGTCCCACGTTGTCCCACGTTGTCCAACGATGTCCAACGGTGTCCCACGTTGTCCCACGTTGTCCCACGTTGTCCCACGTTGTCCCACGTTGTCCCACGTTGTCCCACGTTGTCCCACGATGTCCCACGTTGTCCCACGTTGTCCCACGTTGTCCCACGATGTCCCACGTTGTCCCACGTTGTCCCACGTTGTCCCACGTTGTCCCACGATGTCCCACGTTGTCCCACGTTGTCCCACGTTGTCCCACGTTGTCCCACGGTGTCCAACGATGTCCAACGGTGTCCAACGGTGTCCCACGGTGTCCAACGGTGTCCCACGTTGTCCCACGTTGTCCCACGTTGTCCCACGTTGTCCCACGTTGTCCCACGATGTCCCACGTTGTCCCACGTTGTCCGACGTTGTCCCACGTTGTCCCACGTTGTCCCACGTTGTCCCACGGTGTCCAACGATGTCCAACGATGTCCAACGGTGTCCCACGTTGTCCCACGTTGTTCCATGGTTTCCCACGTTGTCCCACGTTGTCCCACGTTGTCCCACGGTGTCCAACGATGTCCAACGGTGTCCAACGGTGTCCAACGGTGTCCAACGGTGTCCCACGTTGTCCCACTTTGTCCCACGTTGTCCCACGTTGTCCCACGTTGTCCCACGTTGTCCCACGTTGTCCCACGGTGTCCAACGATGTCCAACGGTGTCCAACGGTGTCCCACGGTGTCCAACGGTGTCCCACGTTGTCCCACGTTGTCCAACGGTGTCCAACGGTGTCCCACGTTGTCCCACGTTGTCCCACGTTGTCCCACGTTGTCCCACGTTGTCCCACGATGTCCCACGTTGTCCCACGTTGTCCCACGTTGTCCCACGATGTCCCACGTTGTCCCACGTTGTCCCACGTTGTCCCACGTTGTCCCACGATGTCCCACGTTGTCCCACGTTGTCCCACGTTGTCCCACGTTGTCCCACGGTGTCCAACCGTGTCCAACGGTGTCCAACGGTGTCCCACGGTGTCCAACGGTGTCCCACGTTGTCCCACGTTGTCCCACGTTGTCCCACGTTGTCCCACGTTGTCCCACGATGTCCCACGTTGTCCCACGTTGTCCCACGTTGTCCCACGTTGTCCCACGTTGTCCCACGTTGTCCCACGGTGTCCAACGATGTCCAACGATGTCCAACGGTGTCCCACGTTGTCCCACGTTGTTCCATGGTTCCCCACGTTGTCCCACGTTGTCCCACGTTGTCCCACGGTGTCCAACGATGTCCAACTGTGTCCAACGGTGTCCAACGGTGTCCAACGGTGTCCCACGGTGTCCAACGATGTCCAACGGTGTCCCACGTTGTCCAACGGTGTCCCACGTTGTCCCACGTTGTCCCACGTTGTCCCACGTTGTCCCACGTTGTCCCACGTTGTCCCACGTTGTCCCACGTTGTCCCGCGTTGTCCCACGGTGTCCAACGATGTCCAACGGTGTCCAACGGTGTCCCACGGTGTCCAACGGTGTCCCACGTTGTCCCACGTTGTCCCACGTTGTCCCACGTTGTCCCACGTTGTCCCACGTTGTCCAACGATGTCCAACGGTGTCCCACGTTGTCCCACGTTGTTCCATGGTTTCCCACGTTGTCCCACGTTGTCCCACGTTGTCCCACGTTGTCCCACGTTGTCCCACGTTGTCCCACGTTGTCCCACGGTGTCCAACGATGTCCAACGGTGTCCCACGTTGTCCAACGGTGTCCCACGTTGTCCCACGTTGTCCCACGTTGTCCCACGTTGTCCCACGTTGTCCCACGTTGTCCCACGTTGTCCCACGTTGTCCCACGTTGTCCCACGGTGTCCAACGATGTCCAACGGTGTCCAACGGTGTCCCACGGTGTCCAACGGTGGCCCACGTTGTCCCACGTTGTCCCACGTTGTCCCACGTTGTCCCACGTTGTCCCACGTTGTCCAACGATGTCGAACGGTGTCCCACGTTGTCCCACGTTGTTCCATGGTTTCCCACGTTGTCCCACGTTGTCCCACGTTGTCCCACGTTGTCCCACGTTGTCGCACGTTGTCCCACGGTGGCCAACGATGTCCAACGGTGTCCCACCTTGTCCCACGTTGTCCCACGTTGTCCCACGATGTCCCACGTTGTCCCACGTTGTCCCACGTTGTCCCACGTTGTCCCACGTTGTCCCACGTTGTCCCACGTTGTCCCACGTTGTCCCACGTTGTCCCACGTTGTCCCACGTTGTCCCACGTTGTCCAACGATGTCCAACGGTGTCCCACGTTGTCCCACGTTGTTCCATGGTTTCCCACGTTGTCCCACGTTGTCCCACGTTGTCCCACGTTGTCCCACGTTGTCCCACGTTGTCCCACGTTGTCCCACGTTGTCCCACGGTGTCCAACGATGTCCAACGGTGTCCAACGGTGTCCCACGGTGTCCAACGGTGTCCCACGTTGTCCCACGTTGTCCCACGTTGTCCCACGTTGTCCCACGTTGTCCCACGTTGTCCAACGATGTCGAACGGTGTCCCACGTTGTCCCACGTTGTTCCATGGTTTCCCACGTTGTCCCACGTTGTCCCACGTTGTCCCACGTTGTCCCACGTTGTCCCACGTTGTCCCACGGTGTCCAACGATGTCCAACGGTGTCCAACGGTGTCCCACGGTGTCCCACGGTGTCCCACGTTGTCCCACGTTGTCCCACGTTGTCCCACGTTGTCCCACGTTGTCCCACGTTGTCCCACGTTGTCCAACGATGTCCAACGGTGTCCCACGTTGTCCCACGTTGTTCCATGGTTTCCCACGTTGTCCCACGTTGTCCCACGTTGTCCCACGGTGTCCAACGATGTCCAACGGTGTCCAACGGTGTCCAACGGTGTCCAACGGTGTCCCACGTTGTCCCACGTTGTCCCACGTTGTCCCACGGTGTCCAACGATGTCCAACGGTGTCCCATGTTGTCCCACGTTGTCCCACGTTGTCCCACGTTGTCCCACGTTGTCCCACGATGTCCCACGTTGTCCCACGTTGTCCCACGTTGTCCCACGTTGTCCCACGTTGTCCCACGTTGTCCCACGTTGTCCCACGTTGTCCCACGTTGTCCCACCTTGTCCCACGTTGTCTCACGTTGTCCCACGTTGTCCCACGTTGTCCCACGGTGTCCAACGGTGTCCAACGATGTCCCACGTTGTCCCACGTTGTCCCACGTTGTCCCACGTTGTCCCACGTTGTCCCACGTTGTCCGACGTTGTCCCACGTTGTCCCACGTTGTCCCACGTTGTCCCACGGTGTCCAACGATGTCCAACGATGTCCAACGGTGTCCCACGTTGTCCCACGTTGTTCCATGGTTTCCCACGTTGTCCCACGTTGTCCCACGTTGTCCCACGTTGTCCCACGTTGTCCCACGGTGTCCAACGATGTCCAACGATGTCCAACGGTGTCCCACGTTGTCCCACGTTGTTCCATGGTTTCCCACGTTGTCCCACGTTGTCCCACGTTGTCCCACGGTGTCCAACGATGTCCAACGGTGTCCAACGGTGTCCAACGGTGTCCAACGGTGTCCCACGTTGTCCCACGTTGTCCCACGTTGTCCCACGTTGTCCCACGTTGTCCCACGATGTCCCACGTTGTCCCACGTTGTCCCACGTTGTCCCACGATGTCCCACGTTGTCCCACGTTGTCCCACGTTGTCCCACGTTGTCCCACGATGTCCCACGTTGTCCCACGTTGTCCCACGTTGTCCCACGGTGTCCAACGATGTCCAACGGTGTCCAACGGTGTCCCACGTTGTCCCACGTTGTCCCACGTTGTCCCACGTTGTCCCACGTTGTCCCACGTTGTCTCACGTTGTCCAACGATGTCCAACGGTGTCCCACGTTGTCCCACGTTGTCCCACGTTGTCCCACGTTGTCCCACGTTGTCCCACGTTGTCCCACGTTGTCCCACGTTGTCCCACGTTGTCCCACGTTGTCCCACGTTGTCCCACGGTGTCCAACGGTGTCCAACGATGTCCCACGTTGTCCCACGTTGTCCCACGTTGTCCCACGTTGTCCCACGATGTCCCACGTTTTCCCACGTTGTCCCACGTTGTCCCACGTTGTCCCACGTTGTCCCACGTTGTCCCACGTTGTCCCACGTTGTCCCACGTTGTCCCACGTTGTCCGACGTTGTCCCACGTTGTCCCACGTTGTCCCACGTTGTCCCACGGTGTCCAACGATGTCCAACGATGTCCAACGGTGTCCCACGTTGTCCCACGTTGTTCCATGGTTTCCCACGTTGTCCCACGTTGTCCCACGTTGTCCCACGGTGTCCAACGATGTCCAACGTTGTCCCACGTTGTCCCACGTTGTCCCACGTTGTCCCACGATGTCCCACGTTGTCCCACGTTGTCCCACGTTGTCCCACGTTGTCCCACGGTGTCCAACGATGTCCAACGGTGTCCAACGGTGTCCCACGGTGTCCAACGGTGTCCCACGTTGTCCCACGTTGTCCCACGTTGTCCCACGTTGTCCCACGTTGTCCCACGATGTCCCACGTTGTCCCACGTTGTCCGACGTTGTCCCACGTTGTCCAACGATGTCCAACGATGTCCAACGATGTCCAACGGTGTCCAACGATGTCCAACGATGTCCAACGGTGTCCCACGATGTCCAACGATGTCCAACGATGTCCAACGGTGTCCAACGATGTCCAACGGTGTCCAACGATGTCCAACGATGTCCAACGGTGTCCCACGTTGTCCCACGTTGTTCCATGGTTTCCCACGTTGTCCCACGTTGTCCCACGTTGTCCCACGTTGTCCCACGTTGTCCCACGGTGTCCCACGGTGTCCAACGATGTCCAACGGTGTCCCACGTTGTCCCACGTTGTCCCACGGTGTCCAACGGTGTCCAACGATGTCCCACGTTGTCCCACGTTGTCCCACGTTGTCCCACGTTGTCCCACGATGTCCCACGTTGTCCCACGTTGTCCCACGTTGTCCCACGTTGTCCCACGTTGTCCCACGTTGTCCGACGTTGTCCAACGATGTCCAACGGTGTCCCACGTTGTCCAACGGCGTCCCACGTTGTCCCACGTTGTCCCACGTTGTCCCACGTTGTCCCACGTTGTCCCACGTTGTCCAACGTTGTCCAACGATGTCCAACGGTGTCCCACGTTGTCCCACGTTGTTCCATGGTTTCCCACGTTGTCCCACGTTGTCCCACGTTGTCCCACGTTGTCCCACGGTGTCCAACGATGTCCAACGGTGTCCAACGGTGTCCCACGGTGTCCAACGGTGTCCCACGTTGTCCCACGTTGTCCAACGGTGTCCAACGGTGTCCCACGTTGTCCCACGTTGTCCCACGTTGTCCCACGTTGTCCCACGTTGTCCCACGATGTCCCACGTTGTCCCACGTTGTCCCACGTTGTCCCACGATGTCCCACGTTGTCCCACGTTGTCCCACGTTGTCCCACGTTGTCCCACGATGTCCCACGTTGTCCCACGTTGTCCCACGTTGTCCCACGTTGTCCCACGGTGTCCAACCATGTCCAACGGTGTCCAACGGTGTCCCACGGTGTCCAACGGTGTCCCACGTTGTCCCACGTTGTCCCACGTTGTCCCACGTTGTCCCACGTTGTCCCACGATGTCCCACGTTGTCCCACGTTGTCCGACGTTGTCCCACGTTGTCCCACGTTGTCCCACGTTGTCCCACGGTGTCCAACGATGTCCAACGATGTCCAACGGTGTCCCACGTTGTCCCACGTTGTTCCATGGTTTCCCACGTTGTCCCACGTTGTCCCACGTTGTCCCACGGTGTCCAACGATGTCCAACGGTGTCCAACGGTGTCCAACGGTGTCCAACGGTGTCCCACGGTGTCCAACGATGTCCAACGGTGTCCCACGTTGTCCAACGGTGTCCCACGTTGTCCCACGTTGTCCCACGTTGTCCCACGTTGTCCCACGTTGTCCCACGTTGTCCCACGTTGTCCCACGTTGTCCCGCGTTGTCCCACGGTGTCCAACGATGTCCAACGGTGTCCAACGGTGTCCCACGGTGTCCAACGGTGTCCCACGTTGTCCCACGTTGTCCCACGTTGTCCCACGTTGTCCCACGTTGTCCCACGTTGTCCAACGATGTCCAACGGTGTCCCACGTTGTCCCACGTTGTTCCATGGTTTCCCACGTTGTCCCACGTTGTCCCACGTTGTCCCACGTTGTCCCACGTTGTCCCACGGTGTCCCACGGTGTCCAACGATGTCCAACGGTGTCCAACGGTGTCCAACGGTGTCCAACGGTGTCCCACGGTGTCCAACGGTGTCCAACGGTGTCCCACGTTGTCCAACGGTGTCCCACGTTGTCCCACGTTGTCCCACGTTGTCCCACGTTGTCCCACGTTGTCCCACGTTGTCCCACGTTGTCCCACGTTGTCCCACGTTGTCCCACGTTGTCCCGCGTTGTCCCACGGTGTCCAACGATGTCCAACGGTGTCCAACGGTGTCCCACGGTGTCCAACGGTGTCCAACGGTGTCCAACGGTGTCCCACGTTGTCCCACGTTGTCCCACGTTGTCCCACGTTGTCCCACGTTGTCCCACGATGTCCCACGTTGTCCCACGTTGTCCCACGTTGTCCCACGATGTCCCACGTTGTCCCACGTTGTCCCACGTTGTCCCACGTTGTCCCACGATGTCCCACGTTGTCCCACGTTGTCCCACGTTGTCCCACGTTGTCCCACGTTGTCCCACGTTGTCCCACGTTGTCCAACGATGTCCAACGGTGTCCCACGTTGTCCCACGTTGTCCCACGTTGTCCCACGTTGTCCCACGTTGTCCCACGTTGTCCCACGTTGTCCCACGTTGTCCCACGTTGTCCCACGTTGTCCCACGTTGTCCCACGTTGTCCCACGGTGTCCAACGGTGTCCAACGATGTCCCACGTTGTCCCACGTTGTCCCACGTTGTCCCACGTTGTCCCACGATGTCCCACGTTGTCCCACGTTGTCCCACGTTGTCCCACGTTGTCCCACGTTGTCCCACGTTGTCCCACGTTGTCCCACGTTGTCCCACGTTGTCCCACGTTGTCCGACGTTGTCCCACGTTGTCCCACGTTGTCCCACGTTGTCCCACGGTGTCCAACGATGTCCAACGATGTCCAACGGTGTCCCACGTTGTCCCACGTTGTTCCATGGTTTCCCACGTTGTCCCACGTTGTCCCACGTTGTCCCACGGTGTCCAACGATGTCCAACGGTGTCCAACGGTGTCCAACGGTGTCCAACGGTGTCCCACGTTGTCCCACGTTGTCCCACGTTGTCCCACGTTGTCCCACGTTGTCCCACGATGTCCCACGTTGTCCCACGTTGTCCCACGTTGTCCCACGATGTCCCACGTTGTCCCACGTTGTCCCACGTTGTCCCACGTTGTCCCACGATGTCCCACGTTGTCCCACGTTGTCCCACGTTGTCCCACGTTGTCCCACGGTGTCCAACGATGTCCAACGGTGTCCAACGGTGTCCCACGGTGTCCAACGGTGTCCCACGTTGTCCCACGTTGTCCCACGTTGTCCCACGTTGTCCCACGATGTCCCACGTTGTCCCACGTTGTCCGACGTTGTCCCACGTTGTCCCACGTTGTCCCACGTTGTCCCACGGTGTCCAACGATGTCCAACGATGTCCAACGGTGTCCCACGTTGTCCCACGTTGTTCCATGGTTTCCCACGTTGTCCCACGTTGTCCCACGTTGTCCCACGTTGTCCCACGATGTCCCACGTTGTCCCACGTTGTCCCACGTTGTCCCACGTTGTCCCACGTTGTCCCACGTTGTCCCACGTTGTCCCACGTTGTCCCACGTTGTCCAACGATGTCCAACGGTGTCCAACGGTGTCCCACGTTGTCCCACGTTGTCCCACGTTGTCCCACGTTGTCCCACGTTGTCCCACGTTGTCCAACGATGTCCAACGGTGTCCCACGTTGTCCCACGTTGTCCCACGTTGTCCCACGTTGTCCCACGTTGTCCCACGTTGTCCCACGTTGTCCCACGATGTCCCACGTTGTCCCACGTTGTCCCACGTTGTCCCACGATGTCCCACGTTGTCCCACGTTGTCCCACGTTGTCCCACGTTGTCCCACGATGTCCCACGTTGTCCCACGTTGTCCCACGTTGTCCCACGTTGTCCCACGGTGTCCAACGATGTCCAACGGTGTCCAACGGTGTCCCACGGTGTCCAACGGTGTCCCACGTTGTCCCACGTTGTCCCACGTTGTCCCACGTTGTCCCACGTTGTCCCACGATGTCCCACGTTGTCCCACGTTGTCCGACGTTGTCCCACGTTGTCCCACGTTGTCCCACGTTGTCCCACGGTGTCCAACGATGTCCAACGATGTCCAACGGTGTCCCACGTTGTCCCACGTTGTTCCATGGTTTCCCACGTTGTCCCACGTTGTCCCACGTTGTCCCACGGTGTCCAACGATGTCCAACGGTGTCCAACGGTGTCCAACGGTGTCCAACGGTGTCCCACGTTGTCCCACTTTGTCCCACGTTGTCCCACGTTGTCCCACGTTGTCCCACGTTGTCCCACGTTGTCCCACGGTGTCCAACGATGTCCAACGGTGTCCAACGGTGTCCCACGGTGTCCAACGGTGTCCCACGTTGTCCCACGTTGTCCAACGGTGTCCAACGGTGTCCCACGTTGTCCCACGTTGTCCCACGTTGTCCCACGTTGTCCCACGTTGTCCCACGTTGTCCCACGTTGTCCCACGTTGTCCCACGTTGTCCCACGTTGTCCCACGTTGTCCAACGATGTCCAACGGTGTCCCACGTTGTCCCACGTTGTCCCACGTTGTCCCACGTTGTCCCACGTTGTCCCACGTTGTCCCACGTTGTCCCACGATGTCCCACGTTGTCCCACGTTGTCCCACGTTGTCCCACGATGTCCCACGTTGTCCCACGTTGTCCCACGTTGTCCCACGTTGTCCCACGATGTCCCACGTTGTCCCACGTTGTCCCACGTTGTCCCACGTTGTCCCACGGTGTCCAACGATGTCCAACGGTGTCCAACGGTGTCCCACGGTGTCCAACGGTGTCCCACGTTGTCCCACGTTGTCCCACGTTGTCCCACGTTGTCCCACGTTGTCCCACGATGTCCCACGTTGTCCCACGTTGTCCCACGTTGTCCCACGTTGTCCCACGGTGTCCAACGATGTCCAACGATGTCCAACGGTGTCCCACGTTGTCCCACGTTGTTCCATGGTTTCCCACGTTGTCCCACGTTGTCCCACGTTGTCCCACGGTGTCCAACGATGTCCAACGGTGTCCAACGGTGTCCAACGGTGTCCCACGGTGTCCCACGTTGTCCCACTTTGTCCCACGTTGTCCCACGTTGTCCCACGTTGTCCCACGTTGTCCCACGTTGTCCCACGGTGTCCAACGATGTCCAACGGTGTCCAACGGTGTCCCACGGTGTCCAACGGTGTCCCACGTTGTCCCACGTTGTCCAACGGTGTCCAACGGTGTCCCACGTTGTCCCACGTTGTCCCACGTTGTCCCACGTTGTCCCACGTTGTCCCACGATGTCCCACGTTGTCCCACGTTGTCCCACGTTGTCCCACGATGTCCCACGTTGTCCCACGTTGTCCCACGTTGTCCCACGTTGTCCCACGATGTCCCACGTTGTCCCACGTTGTCCCACGTTGTCCCACGTTGTCCCACGTTGTCCAACCATGTCCAACGGTGTCCAACGGTGTCCCACGGTGTCCAACGGTGTCCCACGTTGTCCCACGTTGTCCCACGTTGTCCCACGTTGTCCCACGTTGTCCCACGATGTCCCACGTTGTCCCACGTTGTCCGACGTTGTCCCACGTTGTCCCACGTTGTCCCACGTTGTCCCACGGTGTCCAACGATGTCCAACGATGTCCAACGGTGTCCCACGTTGTCCCACGTTGTTCCATGGTTCCCCACGTTGTCCCACGTTGTCCCACGTTGTCCCACGGTGTCCAACGATGTCCAACTGTGTCCAACGGTGTCCAACGGTGTCCAACGGTGTCCCACGGTGTCCAACGATGTCCAACGGTGTCCCACGTTGTCCCACGGTGTCCCACGTTGTCCCACGTTGTCCCACGTTGTCCCACGTTGTCCCACGTTGTCCCACGTTGTCCCACGTTGTCCCACGTTGTCCCGCGTTGTCCCACGGTGTCCAACGATGTCCAACGGTGTCCAACGGTGTCCCACGGTGTCCAACGGTGTCCCACGTTGTCCCACGTTGTCCCACGTTGTCCCACGTTGTCCCACGTTGTCCCACGTTGTCCAACGATGTCCAACGGTGTCCCACGTTGTCCCACGTTGTTCCATGGTTTCCCACGTTGTCCCACGTTGTCCCACGTTGTCCCACGTTGTCCCACGTTGTCCCACGGTGTCCAACGATGTCCAACGGTGTCCCACGTTGTCCAACGGTGTCCCACGTTGTCCCACGTTGTCCCACGTTGTCCCACGTTGTCCCACGTTGTCCCACGTTGTCCCACGTTGTCCCACGTTGTCCCACGTTGTCCCACGTTGTCCCACGGTGTCCAACGATGTCCAACGGTGTCCAACGGTGTCCCACGGTGTCCAACGGTGTCCCACGTTGTCCCACGTTGTCCCACGTTGTCCCACGTTGTCCCACGTTGTCCCACGTTGTCCAACGATGTCGAACGGTGTCCCACGTTGTCCCACGTTGTTCCATGGTTTCCCACGTTGTCCCACGTTGTCCCACGTTGTCCCACGTTGTCCCACGTTGTCGCACGTTGTCCCACGGTGGCCAACGATGTCCAACGGTGTCCCACGTTGTCCCACGTTGTCCCACGTTGTCCCACGATGTCCCACGTTGTCCCACGTTGTCCCACGTTGTCCCACGTTGTCCCACGTTGTCCCACGTTGTCCCACGTTGTCCCACGTTGTCCCACGTTGTCCCACGTTGTCCCACGTTGTCCCACGTTGTCCAACGATGTCCAACGGTGTCCCACGTTGTCCCACGTTGTTCCATGGTTTCCCACGTTGTCCCACGTTGTCCCACGTTGTCCCACGATGTCCCACGTTGTCCCACGTTGTCCCACGTTGTCCCACGTTGTCCCACGGTGTCCAACGATGTCCAACGGTGTCCAACGGTGTCCCACGGTGTCCAACGGTGTCCCACGTTGTCCCACGTTGTCCCACGTTGTCCCACGTTGTCCCACGTTGTCCCACGTTGTCCAACGATGTCGAACGGTGTCCCACGTTGTCCCACGTTGTTCCATGGTTTCCCACGTTGTCCCACGTTGTCCCACGTTGTCCCACGTTGTCCCACGTTGTCCCACGTTGTCCCACGGTGTCCAACGATGTCCAACGGTGTCCAACGGTGTCCCACGGTGTCCAACGGTGTCCCACGTTGTCCCACGTTGTCCCACGTTGTCCCACGTTGTCCCACGTTGTCCCACGTTGTCCCACGTTGTTCCATGGTTTCCCACGTTGTCCCACGTTGTCCCACGTTGTCCCACGGTGTCCAACGATGTCCAACGGTGTCCAACGGTGTCCCACGGTGTCCAACGGTGTCCCACGTTGTCCCACGTTGTCCAACGGTGTCCAACGGTGTCCCACGTTGTCCCACGTTGTCCCACGTTGTCCCACGTTGTCCCACGTTGTCCCACGATGTCCCACGTTGTCCCACGTTGTCCCACGTTGTCCCACGATGTCCCACGTTGTCCCACGTTGTCCCACGTTGTCCCACGTTGTCCCACGATGTCCCACGTTGTCCCACGTTGTCCCACGTTGTCCCACCTTGTCCCACGGTGTCCAACCATGTCCAACGGTGTCCAACGGTGTCCCACGGTGTCCAACGGTGTCCCACGTTGTCCCACGTTGTCCCACGTTGTCCCACGTTGTCCCACGTTGTCCCACGATGTCCCACGTTGTCCCACGTTGTCCGACGTTGTCCCACGTTGTCCCACGTTGTCCCACGTTGTCCCACGGTGTCCAACGATGTCCAACGATGTCCAACGGTGTCCCACGTTGTCCCACGTTGTTCCATGGTTCCCCACGTTGTCCCACGTTGTCCCACGTTGTCCCACGGTGTCCAACGATGTCCAACTGTGTCCAACGGTGTCCAACGGTGTCCAACGGTGTCCCACGGTGTCCAACGATGTCCAACGGTGTCCCACGTTGTCCAACGGTGTCCCACGTTGTCCCACGTTGTCCCACGTTGTCCCACGTTGTCCCACGTTGTCCCACGTTGTCCCACGTTGTCCCACGTTGTCCCGCGTTGTCCCACGGTGTCCAACGATGTCCAACGGTGTCCAACGGTGTCCCACGGTGTCCAACGGTGTCCCACGTTGTCCCACGTTGTCCCACGTTGTCCCACGTTGTCCCACGTTGTCCCACGTTGTCCAACGATGTCCAACGGTGTCCCACGTTGTCCCACGTTGTTCCATGGTTTCCCACGTTGTCCCACGTTGTCCCACGTTGTCCCACGTTGTCCCACGTTGTCCCACGTTGTCCCACGTTGTCCCACGGTGTCCAACGATGTCCAACGGTGTCCCACGTTGTCCAACGGTGTCCCACGTTGTCCCACGTTGTCCCACGTTGTCCCACGTTGTCCCACGTTGTCCCACGTTGTCCCACGTTGTCCCACGTTGTCCCACGTTGTCCCACGTTGTCCCACGGTGTCCAACGATGTCCAACGGTGTCCAACGGTGTCCCACGGTGTCCAACGGTGTCCCACGTTGTCCCACGTTGTCCCACGTTGTCCCACGTTGTCCCACGTTGTCCAACGATGTCGAACGGTGTCCCACGTTGTCCCACGTTGTTCCATGGTTTCCCACGTTGTCCCACGTTGTCCCACGTTGTCCCACGTTGTCCCACGTTGTCGCACGTTGTCCCACGGTGGCCAACGATGTCCAACGGTGTCCCACGTTGTCCCACGTTGTCCCACGTTGTCCCACGATGTCCCACGTTGTCCCACGTTGTCCCACGTTGTCCCACGTTGTCCCACGTTGTCCCACGTTGTCCCACGTTGTCCCACGTTGTCCCACGTTGTCCCACGTTGTCCCACGTTGTCCCACGTTGTCCAACGATGTCCAACGGTGTCCCACGTTGTCCCACGTTGTTCCATGGTTTCCCACGTTGTCCCACGTTGTCCCACGTTGTCCCACGTTGTCCCACGTTGTCCCACGTTGTCCCACGTTGTCCCACGTTGTCCCACGGTGTCCAACGATGTCCAACGGTGTCCAACGGTGTCCCACGGTGTCCAACGGTGTCCCACGTTGTCCCACGTTGTCCCACGTTGTCCCACGTTGTCCCACGTTGTCCCACGTTGTCCAACGATGTCGAACGGTGTCCCACGTTGTCCCACGTTGTTCCATGGTTTCCCACGTTGTCCCCCGTTGTCCCCCGTTGTCCCACGTTGTCCCACGTTGTCCCACGTTGTCCCACGGTGTCCAACGATGTCCAACGGTGTCCAACGGTGTCCCACGGTGTCCAACGGTGTCCCACGTTGTCCCACGTTGTCCCACGTTGTCCCACGTTGTCCCACGTTGTCCCACGTTGTCCCACGTTGTCCAACGATGTCCAACGGTGTCCCACGTTGTCCCACGTTGTTCCATGGTTTCCCACGTTGTCCCACGTTGTCCCACGTTGTCCCACGGTGTCCAACGATGTCCAACGGTGTCCAACGGTGTCCAACGGTGTCCAACGGTGTCCCACGTTGTCCCACGTTGTCCCACGTTGTCCCACGGTGTCCAACGATGTCCAACGGTGTCCCATGTTGTCCCACGTTGTCCCACGTTGTCCCACGTTGTCCCACGTTGTCCCACGATGTCCCACGTTGTCCCACGTTGTCCCACGTTGTCCCACGTTGTCCCACGTTGTCCCACGTTGTCCCACGTTGTCCCACGTTGTCCCACGTTGTCCCACCTTGTCCCACGTTGTCTCACGTTGTCCCACGTTGTCCCACGTTGTCCCACGGTGTCCAACGGTGTCCAACGATGTCCCACGTTGTCCCACGTTGTCCCACGTTGTCCCACGTTGTCCCACGTTGTCCCACGTTGTCCGACGTTGTCCCACGTTGTCCCACGTTGTCCCACGTTGTCCCACGGTGTCCAACGATGTCCAACGATGTCCAACGGTGTCCCACGTTGTCCCACGTTGTTCCATGGTTTCCCACGTTGTCCCACGTTGTCCCACGTTGTCCCACGGTGTCCAACGATGTCCAACGGTGTCCAACGGTGTCCAACGGTGTCCAACGGTGTCCCACGTTGTCCCACGTTGTCCCACGTTGTCCCACGTTGTCCCACGTTGTCCCACGATGTCCCACGTTGTCCCACGTTGTCCCACGTTGTCCCACGATGTCCCACGTTGTCCCACGTTGTCCCACGTTGTCCCACGTTGTCCCACGATGTCCCACGTTGTCCCACGTTGTCCCACGTTGTCCCACGGTGTCCAACGATGTCCAACGGTGTCCAACGGTGTCCCACGTTGTCCCACGTTGTCCCACGTTGTCCCACGTTGTCCCACGTTGTCCCACGTTGTCCCACGTTGTCCAACGATGTCCAACGGTGTCCCACGTTGTCCCACGTTGTCCCACGTTGTCCCACGTTGTCCCACGTTGTCCCACGTTGTCCCACGTTGTCCCACGTTGTCCCACGTTGTCCCACGTTGTCCCACGTTGTCCCACGTTGTCCCACGGTGTCCAACGGTGTCCAACGATGTCCCACGTTGTCCCACGTTGTCCCACGTTGTCCCACGTTGTCCCACGATGTCCCACGTTTTCCCACGTTGTCCCACGTTGTCCCACGTTGTCCCACGTTGTCCCACGTTGTCCCACGTTGTCCCACGTTGTCCCACGTTGTCCCACGTTGTCCGACGTTGTCCCACGTTGTCCCACGTTGTCCCACGTTGTCCCACGGTGTCCAACGATGTCCAACGATGTCCAACGGTGTCCCACGTTGTCCCACGTTGTTCCATGGTTTCCCACGTTGTCCCACGTTGTCCCACGTTGTCCCACGGTGTCCAACGATGTCCAACGTTGTCCCACGTTGTCCCACGTTGTCCCACGTTGTCCCACGATGTCCCACGTTGTCCCACGTTGTCCCACGTTGTCCCACGTTGTCCCACGTTGTCCCACGGTGTCCAACGATGTCCAACGGTGTCCAACGGTGTCCCACGGTGTCCAACGGTGTCCCACGTTGTCCCACGTTGTCCCACGTTGTCCCACGTTGTCCCACGTTGTCCCACGATGTCCCACGTTGTCCCACGTTGTCCGACGTTGTCCCACGTTGTCCAACGATGTCCAACGATGTCCAACGATGTCCAACGGTGTCCAACGATGTCCAACGATGTCCAACGGTGTCCCACGATGTCCAACGATGTCCAACGATGTCCAACGGTGTCCAACGGTGTCCAACGGTGTCCCACGTTGTCCCACGTTGTCCCACGTTGTCCCACGTTGTCCCACGTTGTCCCACGATGTCCCACGTTGTCCCACGTTGTCCCACGTTGTCCCACGTTGTCCCACGTGGTCCCACGTTGTCCCACGTTGTCCCACGGTGTCCAACGATGTCCAACGGTGTCCCACGTTGTCCAACGGTGTCCCACGTTGTCCCACGGTGTCCAACGATGTCCAACGGTGTCCCACGTTGTCCCACGTTGTCCCACGGTGTCCAACGGTGTCCAACGATGTCCCACGTTGTCCCACGTTGTCCCACGTTGTCCCACGTTGTCCCACGATGTCCCACGTTGTCCCACGTTGTCCCACGTTGTCCCACGTTGTCCCACGGTGTCCCACGTTGTCCGACGTTGTCCAACGATGTCCAACGGTGTCCCACGTTGTCCAACGGCGTCCCACGTTGTCCCACGTTGTCCCACGTTGTCCCACGTTGTCCCACGTTGTCCCACGTTGTCCAACGTTGTCCAACGATGTCCAACGGTGTCCCACGTTGTCCCACGTTGTTCCATGGTTTCCCACGTTGTCCCACGTTGTCCCACGTTGTCCCACGTTGTCCCACGGTGTCCAACGATGTCCAACGGTGTCCAACGGTGTCCCACGGTGTCCAACGGTGTCCCACGTTGTCCCACGTTGTCCAACGGTGTCCAACGGTGTCCCACGTTGTCCCACGTTGTCCCACGTTGTCCCACGTTGTCCCACGTTGTCCCACGATGTCCCACGTTGTCCCACGTTGTCCCACGTTGTCCCACGATGTCCCACGTTGTCCCACGTTGTCCCACGTTGTCCCACGTTGTCCCACGATGTCCCACGTTGTCCCACGTTGTCCCACGTTGTCCCACGTTGTCCCACGGTGTCCAACCATGTCCAACGGTGTCCAACGGTGTCCCACGGTGTCCAACGGTGTCCCACGTTGTCCCACGTTGTCCCACGTTGTCCCACGTTGTCCCACGTTGTCCCACGATGTCCCACGTTGTCCCACGTTGTCCGACGTTGTCCCACGTTGTCCCACGTTGTCCCACGTTGTCCCACGGTGTCCAACGATGTCCAACGATGTCCAACGGTGTCCCACGTTGTCCCACGTTGTTCCATGGTTTCCCACGTTGTCCCACGTTGTCCCACGTTGTCCCACGGTGTCCAACGATGTCCAACGGTGTCCAACGGTGTCCAACGGTGTCCAACGGTGTCCCACGGTGTCCAACGATTTCCAACGGTGTCCCACGTTGTCCAACGGTGTCCCACGTTGTCCCACGTTGTCCCACGTTGTCCCACGTTGTCCCACGTTGTCCCACGTTGTCCCACGTTGTCCCACGTTGTCCCGCGTTGTCCCACGGTGTCCAACGATGTCCAACGGTGTCCAACGGTGTCCCACGGTGTCCAACGGTGTCCCACGTTGTCCCACGTTGTCCCACGTTGTCCCACGTTGTCCCACGTTGTCCCACGTTGTCCAACGATGTCCAACGGTGTCCCACGTTGTCCCACGTTGTTCCATGGTTTCCCACGTTGTCCCACGTTGTCCCACGTTGTCCCACGTTGTCCCACGTTGTCCCACGGTGTCCCACGGTGTCCAACGATGTCCAACGGTGTCCAACGGTGTCCAACGGTGTCCAACGGTGTCCCACGGTGTCCAACGATGTCCAACGGTGTCCCACGTTGTCCAACGGTGTCCCACGTTGTCCCACGTTGTCCCACGTTGTCCCACGTTGTCCCACGTTGTCCCACGTTGTCCCACGTTGTCCCACGTTGTCCCACGTTGTCCCGCGTTGTCCCACGGTGTCCAACGATGTCCCACGGTGTCCAACGGTGTCCCACGGTGTCCAACGCTGTCCAACGGTGTCCAACGGTGTCCCACGTTGTCCCACGTTGTCCCACGTTGTCCCACGTTGTCCCACGTTGTCCCACGATGTCCCACGTTGTCCCACGTTGTCCCACGTTGTCCCACGATGTCCCACGTTGTCCCACGTTGTCCCACGTTGTCCCACGTTGTCCCACGATGTCCCACGTTGTCCCACGTTGTCCCACGTTGTCCCACGTTGTCCCACGTTGTCCCACGTTGTCCCACGTTGTCCAACGATGTCCAACGGTGTCCCACGTTGTCCCACGTTGTCCCACGTTGTCCCACGTTGTCCCACGTTGTCCCACGTTGTCCCACGTTGTCCCACGTTGTCCCACGTTGTCCCACGTTGTCCCACGTTGTCCCACGTTGTCCCACGGTGTCCAACGGTGTCCAACGATGTCCCACGTTGTCCCACGTTGTCCCACGTTGTCCCACGTTGTCCCACGATGTCCCACGTTGTCCCACGTTGTCCCACGTTGTCCCACGTTGTCCCACGTTGTCCCACGTTGTCCCACGTTGTCCCACGTTGTCCCACGTTGTCCCACGTTGTCCGACGTTGTCCCACGTTGTCCCACGTTGTCCCACGTTGTCCCACGGTGTCCAACGATGTCCAACGATGTCCAACGGTGTCCCACGTTGTCCCACGTTGTTCCATGGTTTCCCACGTTGTCCCACGTTGTCCCACGTTGTCCCACGGTGTCCAACGATGTCCAACGGTGTCCAACGGTGTCCAACGGTGTCCAACGGTGTCCCACGTTGTCCCACGTTGTCCCACGTTGTCCCACGTTGTCCCACGTTGTCCCACGATGTCCCACGTTGTCCCACGTTGTCCCACGTTGTCCCACGATGTCCCACGTTGTCCCACGTTGTCCCACGTTGTCCCACGTTGTCCCACGATGTCCCACGTTGTCCCACGTTGTCCCACGTTGTCCCACGTTGTCCCACGGTGTCCAACGATGTCCAACGGTGTCCAACGGTGTCCCACGGTGTCCAACGGTGTCCCACGTTGTCCCACGTTGTCCCACGTTGTCCCACGTTGTCCCACGATGTCCCACGTTGTCCCACGTTGTCCGACGTTGTCCCACGTTGTCCCACGTTGTCCCACGTTGTCCCACGGTGTCCAACGATGTCCAACGATGTCCAACGGTGTCCCACGTTGTCCCACGTTGTTCCATGGTTTCCCACGTTGTCCCACGTTGTCCCACGTTGTCCCACGGTGTCCAACGATGTCCAACGGTGTCCAACGGTGTCCAACGGTGTCCAACGGTGTCCCACGTTGTCCCACGTTGTCCCACGTTGTCCCACGATGTCCCACGTTGTCCCACGTTGTCCCACGTTGTCCCACGGTGTCCCACGTTGTCCCACGTTGTCCCACGATGTCCCACGTTGTCCCACGTTGTCCCACGTTGTCCCACGATGTCCCACGTTGTCCCACGTTGTCCCACGTTGTCCCACGTTGTCCAACGATGTCCAACGGTGTCCAACGGTGTCCAACGGTGTCCAACGGTGTCCCACGTTGTCCCACGTTGTCCCACGTTGTCCCACGATGTCCCACGTTGTCCCACGTTGTCCCACGTTGTCCCACGATGTCCCACGTTGTCCCACGTTGTCCCACGTTGTCCCACGTTGTCCCACGTTGTCCCACGTTGTCCCACGTTGTCCCACGGTGTCCAACGATATCCAACGATGTCCAACGGTGTCCCACGTTGTCCCACGTTGTTCCATGGTTTCCCACGTTGTCCCACGTTGTCCCACGTTGTCCCACGGTGTCCAACGATGTCCAACGGTGTCCAACGGTGTCCAACGGTGTCCAACGGTGTCCCACGTTGTCCCACGTTGTCCCACGTTGTCCCACGATGTCCCACGTTGTCCCACGTTGTCCCACGTTGTCCCACGGTGTCCCACGTTGTCCCACGTTGTCCCACGATGTCCCACGTTGTCCCACGTTGTCCCACGTTGTCCCACGATGTCCCACGTTGTCCCACGTTGTCCGACGTTGTCCCACGTTGTCCCACGTTGTCCCACGTTGTCCCACGGTGTCCAACGATGTCCAACGATGTCCAACGGTGTCCCACGTTGTCCCACGTTGTTCCATGGTTTCCCACGTTGTCCCACGTTGTCCCACGTTGTCCCACGGTGTCCAACGATGTCCAACGGTGTCCAACGGTGTCCAACGGTGTCCAACGGTGTCCCACGTTGTCCCACTTTGTCCCACGTTGTCCCACGTTGTCCCACGTTGTCCCACGTTGTCCCACGTTGTCCCACGGTGTCCAACGATGTCCAACGGTGTCCAACGGTGTCCCACGGTGTCCAACGGTGTCCCACGTTGTCCCACGTTGTCCAACGGTGTCCAACGGTGTCCCACGTTGTCCCACGTTGTCCCACGTTGTCCCACGTTGTCCCACGTTGTCCCACGATGTCCCACGTTGTCCCACGTTGTCCCACGTTGTCCCACGTTGTCCCACGTTGTCCCGCGTTGTCCCACGGTGTCCAACGATGTCCAACGGTGTCCAACGGTGTCCCACGGTGTCCAACGGTGTCCCACGTTGTCCCACGTTGTCCCACGTTGTCCCACGTTGTCCCACGTTGTCCCACGTTGTCCAACGATGTCCAACGGTGTCCCACGTTGTCCCACGTTGTTCCATGGTTTCCCACGTTGTCCCACGTTGTCCCACGTTGTCCCACGTTGTCCCACGTTGTCCCACGGTGTCCCACGGTGTCCAACGATGTCCAACGGTGTCCAACGGTGTCCAACGGTGTCCAACGGTGTCCCACGGTGTCCAACGATGTCCAACGGTGTCCCACGTTGTCCAACGGTGTCCCACGTTGTCCCACGTTGTCCCACGTTGTCCCACGTTGTCCCACGTTGTCCCACGTTGTCCCACGTTGTCCCACGTTGTCCCACGTTGTCCCGCGTTGTCCCACGGTGTCCAACGATGTCCAACGGTGTCCAACGGTGTCCCACGGTGTCCAACCTGTGTCCAACGGTGTCCAACGGTGTCCCACGTTGTCCCACGTTGTCCCACGTTGTCCCACGTTGTCCCACGTTGTCCCACGATGTCCCACGTTGTCCCACGTTGTCCCACGTTGTCCCACGATGTCCCACGTTGTCCCACGTTGTCCCACGTTGTCCCACGATGTCCCACGTTGTCCCACGTTGTCCCACGTTGTCCCACGTTGTCCCACGTTGTCCCACGTTGTCCCACGTTGTCCAACGATGTCCAACGGTGTCCCACGTTGTCCCACGTTGTCCCACGTTGTCCCACGTTGTCCCACGTTGTCCCACGTTGTCCCACGTTGTCCCACGTTGTCCCACGTTGTCCCACGTTGTCCCACGTTGTCCCACGTTGTCCCACGGTGTCCAACGGTGTCCAACGATGTCCCACGTTGTCCCACGTTGTCCCACGTTGTCCCACGTTGTCCCACGATGTCCCACGTTGTCCCACGTTGTCCCACGTTGTCCCACGTTGTCCCACGTTGTCCCACGTTGTCCCACGTTGTCCCACGTTGTCCCACGTTGTCCCACGTTGTCCGACGTTGTCCCACGTTGTCCCACGTTGTCCCACGTTGTCCCACGGTGTCCAACGATGTCCAACGATGTCCAACGGTGTCCCACGTTGTCCCACGTTGTTCCATGGTTTCCCACGTTGTCCCACGTTGTCCCACGTTGTCCCACGGTGTCCAACGATGTCCAACGGTGTCCAACGGTGTCCAACGGTGTCCAACGGTGTCCCACGTTGTCCCACGTTGTCCCACGTTGTCCCACGTTGTCCCACGTTGTCCCACGATGTCCCACGTTGTCCCACGTTGTCCCACGTTGTCCCACGATGTCCCACGTTGTCCCACGTTGTCCCACGTTGTCCCACGTTGTCCCACGATGTCCCACGTTGTCCCACGTTGTCCCACGTTGTCCCACGTTGTCCCACGGTGTCCAACGATGTCCAACGGTGTCCAACGGTGTCCCACGGTGTCCAACGGTGTCCCACGTTGTCCCACGTTGTCCCACGTTGTCCCACGTTGTCCCACGATGTCCCACGTTGTCCCACGTTGTCCGACGTTGTCCCACGTTGTCCCACGTTGTCCCACGTTGTCCCACGGTGTCCAACGATGTCCAACGATGTCCAACGGTGTCCCACGTTGTCCCACGTTGTTCCATGGTTTCCCACGTTGTCCCACGTTGTCCCACGTTGTCCCACGGTGTCCAACGATGTCCAACGGTGTCCAACGGTGTCCAACGGTGTCCAACGGTGTCCCACGTTGTCCCACGTTGTCCCACGTTGTCCCACGTTGTCCCACGTTGTCCCACGATGTCCCACGTTGTCCCACGTTGTCCCACGTTGTCCCACGATGTCCCACGTTGTCCCACGTTGTCCCACGTTGTCCCACGTTGTCCCACGATGTCCCACGTTGTCCCACGTTGTCCCACGTTGTCCCACGGTGTCCCACGTTGTCCCACGTTGTCCCACGATGTCCCACGTTGTCCCACGTTGTCCCACGTTGTCCCACGATGTCCCACGTTGTCCCACGTTGTCCCACGTTGTCCCACGTTGTCCAACGATGTCCAACGGTGTCCAACGGTGTCCAACGGTGTCCAACGGTGTCCCACGTTGTCCCACGTTGTCCCACGTTGTCCCACGATGTCCCACGTTGTCCCACGTTGTCCCACGTTGTCCCACGTTGTCCCACGATGTCCCACGTTGTCCCACGTTGTCCCACGTTGTCCCACGTTGTCCCACGTTGTCCTACGTTGTCCCACGTTGTCCCACGTTGTCCCACGTTGTCCAACGATGTCCAACGGTGTCCAACGGTGTCCCACGTTGTCCCACGTTGTCCCACGTTGTCCCACGTTGTCCCACGTTGTCCCACGTTGTCCAACGATGTCCAACGGTGTCCCACGTTGTCCCACGTTGTCCCACGTTGTCCCACGTTGTCCCACGTTGTCCCACGTTGTCCCACGATGTCCCACGTTGTCCCACGTTGTCCCACGTTGTCCCACGATGTCCCACGTTGTCCCACGTTGTCCCACGTTGTCCCACGTTGTCCCACGATGTCCCACGTTGTCCCACGTTGTCCCACGTTGTCCCACGTTGTCCCACGGTGTCCAACGATGTCCAACGGTGTCCAACGGTGTCCCACGGTGTCCAACGGTGTCCCACGTTGTCCCACGTTGTCCCACGTTGTCCCACGTTGTCCCACGTTGTCCCACGATGTCCCACGTTGTCCCACGTTGTCCGACGTTGTCCCACGTTGTCCCACGTTGTCCCACGTTGTCCCACGGTGTCCAACGATGTCCAACGATGTCCAACGGTGTCCCACGTTGTCCCACGTTGTTCCATGGTTTCCCACGTTGTCCCACGTTGTCCCACGTTGTCCCACGGTGTCCAACGATGTCCAACGGTGTCCATCGGTGTCCAACGGTGTCCAACGGTGTCCCACGTTGTCCCACTTTGTCCCACGTTGTCCCACGTTGTCCCACGTTGTCCCACGATGTCCCACGTTGTCCCACGTTGTCCCACGTTGTCCCACGATGTCCCACGTTGTCCCACGTTGTCCCACGTTGTCCCACGTTGTCCCACGATGTCCCACGTTGTCCCACGTTGTCCCACGTTGTCCCACGTTGTCCCACGGTGTCCAACGATGTCCAACGGTGTCCAACGGTGTCCCACGGTGTCCAACGGTGTCCCACGTTGTCCCACGTTGTCCCACGTTGTCCCACGTTGTCCCACGTTGTCCCACGATGTCCCACGTTGTCCCACGTTGTCCCACGTTGTCCCACGTTGTCCCACGTTGTCCCACGTTGTCCCACGGTGTCCAACGATGTCCAACGGTGTCCAACG